>NW_006921611.1:361786-385394 GCF_000298275.1 Orycteropus afer afer
AAAAAAAAAAAAACATGTGGATATTATCCTATCACTGACAGCACTGTACTTCAGGATAGATCTTGAAATTTTGTCTTAGAAGATGAATGTGACACCATTCCTTTTCAATTTGTCATTCCTAGCACAGAAAATTATATGATTTTCTGATTCAAAATGGCCAATCCCAGACCCTTTCAGCCTCTCAATGCCTAAGATATCTATCTCCAAATGTCCTAGTTAATTTTTGACAACTTCTAATTTTCTTTGATTCATACTTCTTACATAAATGGAATGTTCTAATTATTAATGGATAATTGCAGATTATTCTTCTCATTTTGAGTTGTAGCATTAGCAGATAAAAGTCCTGAAAGTTCAACTCCATCCACATTATACTTTGAGAAGGCAGCTCTTCCCCAGTCATAATTTGAATTTCTTCCAATCTTAGAGGCTCAATTCCAGTGCTATATCAGACAATATTCCAGTCTTATCCATTAGGAATTCAATGGTAATTTTTCAGAAATAGACAACAAGATCCTTCTTCCCAGACTATCTCAGTCTGTAAGCCCCACCTGAAACTTGTCCTCCATGGGTGACCCTGCTGGTATTTGAATACTGGTGACATAGCTTCTAGCACCACAGAAACAAACAAGGCACCACAGTTCAATACATTGATAGACAAGTGGTGCTTACAACTAAAAAAGACAAATATCTAAATTAGCACAATCTTTGAGGGAATTTCTTGTTAAACTTATTATTTGAGACAAGTCTTTAACCTATATGTAAGGACATTAACCACACATAGAAATAAAGTTTTAAAAACGTTTTCTACCCTTGAGAAGTGAATGTCTTAACAAATTCACTTAACTGAGGAAAAAGAGTATGACAAATCTATAATAAATGTAAAAATGTTAACTCTCTCTTACCTAGTATTGTTGAAAATGGGATATTCTGGTTTAAAAAAAAATGTATTTATCAAAAATTATCTTGCATTGCTTTCCAAGCAGTAATTCCAAAATCCATCTTCTTAATGATGATGTTATATGATAGTACCATTCAACAGGATGGTACTAAAAATCTGCTAAAATGCCAAGTAACATAAACTTATGACCAGCAGAGTATCAGATTATAATAAAGATTATAGTGTTTGTCCTAAAAGCAATTAAAGCTGTACTAAAGCTTATATGAGGATTTCACATGCATATATGTTCATATCCATATCAATGTATGTGTACCAACATATATATATATAGGAGCTCTGGTAGTGTAGTGCCTAAGGCACTTGATTGCCAACTAGAAGGCTGGTGGTTCAAACCCACCAGCCACTCCTCAGAAGGAAGGTTGGGCAATCTGCTTCCATAGTGCTACCACCTCAGAAAACCAAGAAGGGGTCGTTGCTATGAGTTGGGTACAACTTGATGTCATATAACAACAACACACCAAAATATATGCACATATACATAAAAATGGTAACATAAGTTTTATATTCATGCAACAAAGGAAAAACAGTTCTTCCAATGTGTGTAGTCTAAACTTTGATTAGAAAAATATAGTTACTTTCGAACAAAATTTATGGTCTTTTTTAACAATTTACCTTTTTGTTAATCTAGGATTGCAATGTTTTTGATAACTCTACTCCTTTACTTTGGGCATTTCCCAGTTGCTATGTTGCACAGTGTGTCTTGAGACTGTAAAAGTAGTAATTCGATTCCTTACTTGAGTGTCATGCCCACCACTCCTGATTTTTTTATATCATTCTTGACATGATTGTATTGTGACAAACATCTGATTAATGTAGTCATTAATCCTTAAATAGTACAATATCTTCAATTAATACAGTGGTTCAGAAAGTTGTCTTAATATATTTTATCTAACATTCAGAAATTTAATTACCATATAATTATCTTATATTTTTAGATATAAATGTGTGTCTTGCACTTCAAGTATTGTCTACATTATCATTTTGGATATCCATAACAAACTGCCATTCTCTTTTCTACAGTGCCTAACTAAAAAGACAAATAAGGACATACTAAAATGTTGATGTTTTATAGAGTATTTCTTTCCCGTTTCTTTCCATTATCCAAAAAGAGTTCTGAAATCTTATTTGTAGCTTTTCATATATTTTCCTAACTTTGAAAGATAAATAAACTTCTTCAGGGAGATTTGGGTTTCCATTTGAATAAGGTCCAGAAGATAATTGCTCATAGTGTGAAAGGCTGGCATTATTGGCTTTAGCATATTATTATCTTGGTGAACAAGCTTTAAGGAATGTCATTCAAGGAGGCCAGATACATCAGCCTGGGAAGGAGCCTACAGAGAGACATTGTCATCAATGATATTCATTGCTGATGTTGATCTGATCATTATGAGGAATAAGGGTATTTGCCAAGTGTGTGGTGAAATCACATACTGCCATCTACTACAATAGAGAATGTCTTAACAAATAATAATAATAAAAAAAAAAATAGGACATGTTCTCTGGAAAAGAACAGAACTACATCCAAGGGCACAACTAACAATAAGAGTCAATATAGAAGAAACAAAATCATTGGTTAAAGGCTGATGGATATACTTAGAGAAAATGATGAAGTCTAAGATTATAAAAGAGCAATAATAGGTTTCTTGCCCTTCCTATAGAATAAAATTCAATCCACAAAATATGATTTATGTAATTCAGAGAAGTTTTACAATTGTGAGAAATGATTGGCTTCTGGTTTTAAGAAACAAAATTTTGATGCAAAAAAAGAAAAAAGATGCCAGGAGATTAGAATCTCTAATGTTAAAATAATTAATATGTTTTAATTTTCAATTACTATGTCTATATCCACCGGGAGCTCTGGTAGCATAGTGGCTAAGACACTTGCCCGCTAACCAGACAGCTGGCGGTTCAAACCCACCAGCCACTCCTCGGAAGGAAGGTTGGGCAATCCTACTTCCGTAGTAGTACTGCCTTGGAAACCCAAGGAGGGGTCACTATGAGTCGGGGCCGACTCGACGGCACATAAAATATATCCACCAGCCACTCCTTGGAAGGAAGATGGGGAAATCTACTTCGGTAGTGATAATGCCTCGGAAACCCAAGGAGGGGTCGCTATGAGTTGGGTCGGACTCGACGGCACATAACAACAACAACGTTGGATTCTTGACCAATGTATTTTAAATAAAGCCACCCTTCCTCTGTCAGTGGAGGTTTCTGTGTTTCTCTGATGCTGAAATTTCAGTGGAGCATCTAGACTAAGACAGACTAGAAAGAAAAGCCTGACGGTCTACTTCCTAAAATCAGCTAATGAAAACCCTAAGGACCACAACGGCCCAATCTTGTTGTGTATGGGATCTCCATGACTTGAGGGTCTATTTGACAGCAGTTATTAAGAACAAAAACTCACTATCATCAAGTCTGTTCTGACTCATCACAGCCCTACAAGATAGAGTAGAACTGCTCTATAGGGTTTCCAAGGCTGAAATTTTTTTACAGAAACAGACCATCACACCTTTATCCCATGAAGTGGATAGTGAGTTTGAACTGCTGACATTTTCGTTAGCAGCCGAATGTCTTCACCACCATACCATCAGAGCTCCTTAACAGCAACAACAACAACAACAAACAAACAAAAAAAAAAAAAACATGAAAAAAGATAGCATTGTTTGTCCATGGAAAATTGTTAGCCCACAAAAATATCAATGTGTATGAAAAAACAAACTTTGGCAATATTCCCTCTCTTACCGATCTGAGCACTTATAATATTATCATTAAGATTTGCATTTGGCAATGCTTTGTCTTTACAACTCAAGTGTACTTGACAATTTTCTAATTCTCTCTATCCCAAAGGAAAACTATTAGTTCACATGTTGAGTTAGTTTATCAGCATTGCTCAGTAAATTAAAATGTAGGAGACAGATAAAAAAGAATAAGAGAACATTATTTGTTAATTAATCATTTTACATGAACAATTTCCCCTAATCAGGTTAGGAGAACAAAAGCTATGTTCAGCAAAGTGCCCATGCAGGAGGGAAGAAGGACTCATTGGTTATTTTAGTGAGAAAGTAGCTCATGATAGGCCTAAGCATCAGGTATGGCACTGTGGCTGCCTTTGTGCAGGTATTGGTGGCATACAGAGACTGCAGTGAGACTATAGCTCAATCCACTAGGATATGTTTATCTGATCTTTTAAAACAGAGGGTTATTGACACATGTTAGAAGAACTGGATATTGAGGAAACAACAATTTTTTTGTGATGATGAAGGGCCAAGTGAAGGAATGGCTACTCACACATATCTTAGTTGAGTCACCCCTTATTTCTTATCCAGAATACCACATCTGCTATCTAATCAGTGTCTGATATTCTTGCCTCCAAGCTACAAACTCCCACCTCACCCAGCCTCTAAATTCCTCAAAGTGCTTGCCCTACAATCAAAGTCTGATCATATCACTCATCTGCTGAAAAAGCTTCAAAGACTCCCATCATCTAAAGGATAAAGATGAAAATCCTTAGCCAAACAGAGAAATCCCTATTAACCTGGCACCCAAAGACCTTTTCAGTTTTATCTCCTGCTGCTCTTTACTTTGTGCAGACTTGAGTGTTAACTGTACCACTTGTCTTTTAGTTTTCCTACCTTACCACTCTCCATCCTGCATCAGGCCACTGCACATGCTGTCTTACTTGTCTGTACTGACCATAAAAGCCCTCCTCATTTTTTTTTTTTATGCCTAGTGAATAATGACTCTTCGTTCAGGATTCAGTCCCAATGCCATCTCTTCTCAAAGCCAAAACAAAGCTATGTTCAACAAAGTACCCATGCAGAAGGAAGAAGGGAATACATATATATGCAGACACAGAGGCAGTCCTTGTTTTGCTTGATGGGTCAGGGCTGTATCAGTGACTGAGCACGCTAAAACTGTACAGAGTATTCTTAATTAAAAATGGGAATAAATATTATATTTTTCCATGACATTTAAACTTTTTTTTTTTTTTTTTTTTGGTCAAAGCAGTACAAACTCTCTTACTGTTGGTTATAAATACATGTGTCTGTGGTTAGCATCCTTTGAGTTAGGGGCTGACTCATGATGACCCCATGCATAACTGAAGAAAATTCTTCCTAGTCTTGCACCATTCCCATGACTAGTTGCAGACTGGACTTTTGTGATCTATAGGGTTTTCATTGACTGAGTTTTGGAGGTATATCACAAGGCTTTTCTTCCTAGTCCATTTCAAGCTGCAAGCTCTACTGAAACCTGTTCAGTATCATAGCAACACACAAGCTTCTGCTGATAGACAGTTGGTAGCGCCACAACCATGGTCTTCTGCATGGAAGAATTCTGTCATTGTACCACTCCAGAACCACTAATGTTCTATAAATGTATGAGAAAATAAAAATAAAATTTACTTACTACTTTATAATTTAAAACTTAGAAACATTGAAAGTTAAAGTGTTTTGTTTCTTTGTAAAAAATGTATCAAGGAGCTTGAATCGTGCTTGCCTTCACTTCATATACATGAGCGAGCATCTTTCCTTTATATTAGTGAAATGCCATGCTCCTTTCTGAGTCTGAACCAGGTTCCAACATTTTATTCTTTGAATTTTCAATGTCATGAAATCTGTCCAAGAGCTGCTTTAAGGTGAAGCTTTTTTTTTTTTTTTGCCAGCATTACATCCTCTTGGGAAACCTTCATCCTCATTGTCACATCCTCTTTCCTCGTTTATGCCAGTAAGTTCACCTTCATTAAGTTCCTCTGGCTGCATATCTAGACTATCTCAAATGACATCAGTGTCAACACTCCCATAGTCAGCTAATTTTTTCTATAACTCCATTTATGTTAGGTTCCAATTTCATTTCCAGTGTCATCATTTGTTTCTTTGCTGCACTTTCATCTTTTTTGGCCAGTGCTCCTTTTGAATATACATGGCTGTAAAATGGCACATGGTTTTATCACTGGGAGACAAGGAGGCAAAACAGCTATGCTCATTGGTGTCTGTACCCAAACTGACTAACAGAGGCACAGTGATTAACCAACAACAGACTTTAAAAGAAGTGACATGATTGGTCACTATTTGTGATGTGCATCTATGATTTATGTTATGATTTGTGAACAAAAGACCTAACAGCAAAATTTATACTTTATTCACTATTCACAGTTAACATATGGAAGCTAGAGTTTAAAACATATTTTTGGAAGGATAGGTGTTATGTAAGTAAACCGTGAGTCATAGTAACATAAAAGAACATAAATAAACATAATGAATATATAGAAACACAATATAAAGAAAACAAAAATCCTCACAACCAATAACCAGCATCATGATAATTGGGACAAGATTGAAGTTATCAAAGATTTCATTTTACTTAGATCCACAATCGGCACTCATGGTAGCAGTAGTCAAGAAATCAGATGCTGTGTTGCACTGGGAAAATCTGTTGCAAAAGACATCTTTAAAGAGCAATGATGTTCCTTTGAAGACTAAGGTGTGCTGAACCCAAGCCACGGTATTTTCAATTGACTAATATTCATGTAAAAGCTGGAGAATGAGTAAAGAAAACCAAAGAAGAATTGATACCTTTGAATTATAGTGTTTGGGAAGAATACTGAAAATATCATGGGCTTCCAGAAGAGTGAACAAGTCCATCTTGGAAAAAGTGCAGCTGGAATGCTACTTAGAAGTAAGAATGGGCAGACTTTGCCTTAGTTACTTTAGTCATGTTGTCAGAAGGGACCCGTTCCTGGGGAAGAATGTAATGGTTGGTAAAGTAGAGGGTCAATGAAAATGGGGAAGAACCTCAAGGAAATGGATTGATATGGTAGCTACAGTGATGGGCTCAAGCATAGCAAGGATTGTAAGGATGGTCCAGGACTGAGCAGTGTTTCATTCTGTTGTATATTGGGTAGCTATGGATCAGAGTCAACTCAACAAAACCTAACAACAACCAAAATAACAGCATGATTCGTAGTAATTAAAATTTATGCATATTGAAGTGATGCAAAGTGATGACTACTACCATGTGTGTATGTGTTTCTCTGTATGTAACATAATGTGTTTATAGGTCTGTCTTTCCATGTAAATTGTGGATCTCTGGGGACAAGACATCTCTTATGCATCACTCTTGATGCTTGTGGCCACTTGGATTCTTCATGTCAGAGGATCAATAGGCAAGGAAAATGGTAATGAACCTTGCATGTCTAAAGTGATATAGAATTTATGCTCAACAAATAGGAAATGGAAATTATATCTGAATCTTTTGATTTACTGAGTTGTGTCATGGTATTTCCACCCCTAGTGGTGACAGTAGAAAAGTAATAGAACCAAGATCCACAATAATAAAACAAGGGAGGATTGAGGCTACACATGGATGCGGGCATGGTCACCCTGCCAGCCAAACCACCAGTTGTGTGTCAACTTGGCTCGGCCTGATTGAGTGGCTGGGCAGCTGAATGTAGTTATTCCCTATGGTGAGATTGGTAATTAACTCCATGGTGGAATCTATTGGAGCAGCTGAGTGGCTCCTTTGGGTATGTGGTCTGCTTCCTGTATATAAGAAGTAGTTTTGGGAACGGTCTTCAGCTAATGGCACACTTGAACCCTGCATGTATCCATTGTTCAGCAGCCTGCCATGCTCTGTCGACCTTGGGACTTATAATGGACTTGAATTAATGGCCTGCCATGTGGTTTGGTAACATCGGGACTGTGCCGTTTTATTTGTCAACCTTGGGCTTGTTAGCGTCAGCAGCCGGTAGCTGCCTGAGTGAAGAGATGCCCATAGCTTCCGTGGGCCGGGAGCAAGAGGCAGAGTTGAAATCTAAGGTTGAGGGGCTTTCATACAGCCCCTGGAGCCTGACACTTTGAACTCGGACTTCTAACCTCCTGAACTGTAAGAGAATAAACTCCTCTTTGTTCAAGCCATTACATTTGTGGTATATTCTTGATAGAGCAGTACTAGGTAACCAGAACACCAATCAAAGCAAAAAGTTCTTTTGAAGACTGATACAATTTGGTTGATGTAAAAGATTATGAAAATCAGGACCAGCTAAAACAACAGGGAATATTGCTTGTTTCATAACATCTCTTACATGAAGACTTTTAAAAATCTGTAACTTGCCAACTATTTAACATTGTATCACTCCTCTTGAGGAAAATATAAGCAGTATCTTTTTTTCTTAAAATAGAGGCCAGTATTATTAAATGGGAGCCAGATAGAATGAGAGTGCCAAGTGGATTAGAGTGATACCTGGCATAGACTGTACTAGGCAGCTTTTATTCACTACCTCAGATCCTCTCAGGTACAGCTTGCTTCTGTCTCTTTACCATTTGTTTTTCTTCAGCCACAATCTGACAACTTCTTGTTTCATGATGATGTCACAAAACTTTTTCCTCTTGCCCCTGAGATTTTTTTACTACTGTTGAGGTATTAAACGAACATGTTTAATGACTATTTTTGTACAATATGGAACTGTAGAAGAGTTAATGCTCCTTGGAAAATATCTTTGCCCAATGGAAGATGAAGACAGTAAACAGGTTCTTCACCTGTTCTGGCCTTTGAATGGACTGAGTTAAGATATAGTAATCCAGATGGCACCTGAAAAGAAACTCTTACACAAAATGTTTTGGTGGCCAGCTCAATAATACATCAATCCTATCTTTCTCTCCTGCCCTATTTCAAAACCTATCAGGTTTTTGCTTCTCTGGGTTGCACTCCCTGGTAAAGTATGCACATATGAGTTTTTTGCATGAAATTCTCCTTGCTGAAACAATCCTAGAAGTCTGAGAATGTTCTTATTTGCCTTTTCTTGAAATTTTTTTAATGTATTTATCCATTGCCTTTGAGTTAATTCTGGACCATAGTGACCCAATGGGACAGAGTAATACTGCCCCATATGGTTTCCAAGGCTGTAATCTTTATGGGAACAGACTTCCACATCTATCTCCTGTGGGCCAGCTGGTAGGTTCCAACCACAGACATATCAGTTAGCAGCTGAGGACTTCACTACTGTGTCAGCAGTGTTCCTTACTATGTATTTGGTGCATGCCTGCTAAGAAACAACTACTATTTTAGGTATTTAGAGAATGAAGACTTGCAGACATGCTTCCTGCCCTGGAGGAGTTACAATTTAGTGAGGGTAAAAGAATGTGTGGGAGATATTAAATGGAAATAATTTCAAGGCACAAGGGAAATACAAAATAAGAAATATCTAAGTCAGATTGGTAATCAATGAACACTTAAAAATAAATTGAAATTGCAGATAAATTTGATAATTGATATCAGAAAAGATGGAGAATGTCTTTCTAGGTAAAGGGAATAAAGGTACAGAAGCATGTAGCATGCCACACCATGGCATATTAAGAGAAAGAGCCAATCACTCAGAAAGACTGGACATTATGGAAGACAATTGAGAACTGAGGTAAACCAGAAAAGGCTAAAGACTATTTAGGCTACAAAAAGAAAATGAAAATTATCACATGGATGATAGGTAGCTATTAAGAAAGTTTAAGCAGGAAATCAACATAATTGTTTTGTAAGTCACAAAGGGCCTTCTGAATGTAATGAGAAAGATGAATTGGGACAAGGAAACTAATACAATATTATTGTTAGATACTCTCAAGTCAGATCTGACTCATAGCAACTCTATACACAACAAAACAAAATACTGCCCAGTCCTGTGCCATCCTTAAAATCATTACTGTCTTTGAGCTCATTATTGCAGCCACTGTGTCAATCCATCTCAGTGAGTGTCTTCCTCTTTTACACTGACTCTCTACCAAGAATGATGTCCTTTCCTGTTCCAGGACTGGTCCCTTCTGATAAATATAACCAAAGTATGAATGACAAATTCTCACCATCCTCACTTCTGAGGAGCATGCAGGCTGTACTTCCAAGACAGACTTGTTATTATTCTGGCAGTCTATATATATTTAATATTCTTCACCAACAACACAGTTCAAATTCTTCAGTCATCCTGACTTATTGTCCAGCTTTCCCATGCACATGAAGTGATTGAAAATACCATGGCTTGGTACAGGTGCACATCGAAGTCTTCAAAGTGGCATCTTTGCCCTTTAACACTTTAAAGAGACCATTGCAGCAGATTTATCAAATGCAATACATCATTTGATTTCTTGACCGTTGCTTCTGTGAGTGTTGATTGTGAATCCAAGTAAAAAGAAATCCTGGACAACCTTAATCTTTTCTTTTTTTATAATGTTGTTGTTTATTGGTTCAGTTGTCAGGACTTTTGTTTACTTTATGTTGAAATGTAATCTATATTGATGTTGGAATCTTTGATCTGCATCAGTAAGTGCTCCAAATCTTCATTGCATTCAGCAAGCAAGGTGGTGTCATCTTCATGTTGAAGTTCGTTAATGAATCTTCCTCCAATTCTAATGCTGTGTTATTCTTCATATAGTCCAGTTTTCCAGATTATTTGCTCAGCATACAGATTGAATAAATATGGTGTTGAAACCTATCCTGATTTTAAACCACCCAATATCCCCTTGTTCTGTTTCAATGACTGCCTCTTGGTCTATGTACAGGTTTCTCATGAGCACAACTAATTGATCTGGAATTCCCATTATTCACAAAATTATCTTTCATTTGTTATAATCCACACAGTCAAATGCCTTTGCATAGTCAATAAAACACAAGTAAGCATCTTTCGGGTATTCTTTTCTCTCAGCCAAGATCCATCTGACATCAGCAATGATACCTCTCGTTCCAGGTCCTCTTCTGAATCCAGCTTGCATTTCTGGAACTACCCTATCAATATATTACTGCAACAATTTTTTAGTTATCTTCAGCAAAATTTTACTTGCGTGTCATATTAATGATATTGTTCAATAATTTCCACATTCTGTAGGATCACTTTTCTTTGGAATGGATACAAATATGGATCTCTTGCAGTCAGTTGACAAGGTATTTTTCTTCCAAATTTTTTGCCATAGACAAGTAAATACCTCCAGTGATGCAGCTGTTTGTTGAAACTTCTCAATGGGTATTCTGTCAATTCCTGGAGGCTTGTTTTTTACCAGTTCCTTCAATGCAGCTTCAGCTTCTTCCTTCAGTATCATCAGTTCTTGATCATATGCTACTTCCTGAAATGGTTGAATATCAGCCAATTCTTTTGGTACAGTGACTCACTGTAGTCCCTCCATATTCTTTTGATGTTTTCTGTGCCATTCAACAGTTTGACCATGTTGTTCTTGTTGTTGATAGGTGCCATAAAGTCAGTTTCAACTCATAGTGACCCTATGTACAACAGAGCAAAAAACGCTGTTGGGCCATTCTCACAGTCATTACCTTGCCATGATCACAGCCATTGTGTCAATCCATCTTATTGAAGTCTTCTTTTTTGCTAATCTTCTACTTTACTTAGGATGATATCCTTCTCCAGGGACTGGTCCATTCTGACAAAAGTACCAAAGTACATGAGACAAAGTCTGGTCATTCATGTTTCTAGAGAACATTCTAGCTGTGCTTTCTCCAAGACAAATTTGTTCATTCTTCTAGCAGTCCATGGTACATTTGATATTCTCCACCAACACAACTTAAATGCATCAATATTCTGGAGTTTTCACTATCCAACTCTTACATTGTTCTGGTTACTTAGTACTGTTCTAACAAAAATATATCACAAATGGGATGGCTTGAACAAACAAGAGTTTATTCTCTTACAGTGTGGAGGTTTTAAGTCTGAGTTCAAAGTGCCAGTCTCTCGGGACTGGGTGAAAGCCCTTCAACCTTGGGCTTCAGTCTGCCTTCCGTTCCTGGCCCACTGAAGCTGGAGGCTTTTCTTCACTCAGACAGCTGCTGGTTGCTGAGGCTGACAAGCCCAAGGTTGACAAGTAAAAAGGCACAGTTCCAATGCTACCAAACCACACCATGGGCCATTAATTCAAGTCCACTGAAAGTCACAAGATTGGCAGACTATGGCAGGCTTCTGAACAATGACACAGCTACATGCCGGGTTCAAGCATGCCATAAGCTAGAGACCATTCCCAAAGTTGATTCTTATATATGGGAAGCAGACCATATACTCAAAGCTACTATCCGGCTGCTCCAATAGATTCCACCACGGAGTTAATTACCAATCTCACCATGAGGAATAACTACATTCAGCTGACCAGTCACTGAACCAGGCCCAGCCAAGTTGACACACAAACTTAACCATGACATACATGCATATATGTTTATTGAAAATACCACGGCTTAGGTCAGGCACATCTTAGTCTTCAAAGGAATATCTTTGTTCTTTAACACTTTAAAGGGTTCTTTTGCAGCAGATTTGCTCAATGCAGTACTTGTCTTGGTTTCTTTACTGCTGCTTGTACGGGCGTTGATATCAAGACAAGAAAATGAAGTCCTTAACAACTTCAATCTTTTCTACAATTATCATGATACATCTTGTTGATCCAGTTGTGAAGATTTTTGTTTTCTTTATGTTGAGGTGTAATCTGTACTGAAAGCTGGAGTCTTTGATCCCTCATCAGTGAGGACTTCAAGTCTTCTTCACTATCAGCAAGCAAGGTTGTGTCATCTGTATATCACAGGTTGTTAATGATTGTTCCTGAAATCCTAATGCCACGTTCTCCTTCATATAATGCAACTTTCCAGAGTCTGTGTTCAGCATACAAATTGATCAAGTATGGTGAAAGGATACAACTCTGATGCACACCTTTCCTCATTTTAAAGCATTCAGTAAACAATTTTGACTATAGATTTCTTCAGTACAGCAACTCAGGGCTTGAATTTTTTCTTCAGTTCTTTCAACTTGAGAAATGCAGAGAATGTGCTTTTCTTTTGGTTTTCTAACTCCAGGTCTTTGCATATTTCATTATAATACTTTTCTTTGGCTTCTTGAGCTGTCCTTTGAAACCTTCTGTTCAGCTCTTTTACTTCATCATTTTGTCCATTCGTTTTAGCTACTCTATGTTCAAAAGCAAGTTTCAGAGTCTCTTCTGACATTCATATTGCCTTTCTTTTTTTTTTTTTTTTTACTTTCCTGTCTTCTCATGGCCTTTTGCTTTCCTCATGTATGATGTCCATGATGTCATTTCACTATTCATCTGGTCTTTGGTCATTGGTGTTCAATGTGTCAAATCTATTTTGATGTCATCTCTAAATTCAGAGGGGATATACTCAACGTTGTGCTTTGGCTCTCGTTAACTTGTCTTAATTTTCTACACCTTCAACTTGACCTTGCATATGAGCAATTGATGATTTGTTCCACACCCAGCACTTGACCTTGTTTTGACTGATGATATAGAGCATCACCATGGTCCCTTCCCACAGATGTGATTTAATGAGATTCCTGTGTATTCTATCTGGAGAAGTCTACAGGTATAGTAGTTGGATATGTAGTTGAAAGAAAATATATTTTCCATGAATACACCATTGGTTTTGCTAAATTCTTTCATGTGATCTCTGGCATCATTTCTGTCACCAAGGCCATATTTTCTAACTTCTAACACATTCTTTTGGTTTCCAAGTTTTGCATTCTAAACACCAGTAATTACGAATGCTTCTTGATTTCAAGTTTGATTAATTTAAGATGGCAGAAGTTGATAAAAATCTTTAATTTCTTTACCTTTTGCTTTAGTTTTTCGTGAATTTAAATAATGTTGTTGTTGTTGTTAGGTGCTATCAAGTCATTTCCAACTCATAGCAACCCCATGCACAGCAGAATGAAACACTGCACCTGCAAGCTCCATGATCCCTTCTATACTTGAGCCCATCATCGCAGACACCATGTCAATCCATCTTGTTGAAGGTTTCCTCTTCTTTTGTTGACCTTCCACCATACCAAGCATGACATCCTTCTCCAGGGAATGGTCACTTCTGACAACATGACCAAAATAGGTGAGATGGAGTCTGGCCATTCTCGCTTCCAATCTCAGCCACACTTCCTCCAGGACAGATCTGTTAGCTCTTTTGGCAGTCCGTGATACTTTCAGCATTCTTCGCCAGCACCACAACTCAAAAGCCTCAACTCTTCTTTGGTCTTCCTTATTCATTGTCCAGCTCTCACATGCATATGAGGTGATTGGAAATATCATGGCTTGTGTCGGGCACACCTTAGTCCTCAAGGAGATATCCTTGCTCCTTAGCACTTGGAACAGTTCCTTTGCGATTGACTTTCCTAATGCTACATGTTGTCTAATGTCCTGACTGCTGCTTCCATTGGCATCAATTGTAGAATCAAGCAATATGAATTCTTTGACAACCTCAATCTTCTCTTCATTTATATTGATGCTGCTCATTGGTCCAGTTGTGAGGATTTTTGTTTTCTTTATATTGAGATGTAATCCATACTGCAGACTGTATTCTTCAACCTTCATCAGTAAGTGCCTCAAGTCATCCTCACTTTCAGCAAGCAAAGTTGTATCATCAGCATATCTCAGGTTGTTAATGATTCTTCCTCCAATCCTGATGCCACGTTTTTCTTCATATAGTAGAGCTTCTTGGATTCTTTGCTCAGCATATAGATTAAATAAGTATGGGGAAAGGATACCACCCCGATGCACTCCCTTCTAGATTTTAAACCATGTAGTGTCCACTTGTTCCATTTGAATGACAGCCTCCTAGTCAAACTACAGGTTCCTCATGAGTACAATCAAGTGTTTGGGAATTCCCATTCTTCTCAATGTTGTCCATAATGTGTCATGATCCACACAATAAAATGCCTTTGCATAGTCAATAAAATACAAGTAAACATCTTTCTGGTATTCTTTGCCTTGAGCCAAGATCCATCTGAAAACATCTATGATATCCCTTGTTCCACGTCCTCTTTGGAATCCAGCTTGCACCTCTGGAAGTTCTCTGTCAATAGACTGCTGCAAACCTTTCTGAATTATCTTCAGTAAGATCTTACTTGCATGCAATATTAATGATATTGTTCTATAATGTCTACATTCTGTGGGATCACCTTTCTTTGGAATGGGTACAGATATAGATCTCTTCCAGTCAGTTGGCCAGGTAGCTGTCTTCCAAATCTCTTGGCATAACTGAGTGAGTGCCTCTAATGGGACATCCATTTGTTGAAATATCTCAAATTGGTATTCCGTCAATTCCTGGAGCCTTGTTCTTTGTCAATTTTGGCGAATTTAAATAATAGTAGTATCATTACTGGTCTTCCTTGTACACAAATGGATATTATCCTGTCACTGACAGCATTGCAGTTTAGAGTATGTCGTGATATATTCTTTCAGATGATGAATTCAACACCATTCCTCTTCAATTTGTCATTCCTAGCGTAGGAGATCATATGATTATCCAATTCAAAATGGCCAACACCAGTCAATTTCAGCTCACTAATGCCTAGGATATTGATTTATGTATTCCATTTCATTTTTGACTACTTCTGATTTTTCTTGATTCATACTTTTTACATTCCACATTTCAATGGATGTTTGCACCTGTTTCTTCTCATTTCTACTTATGCCACATCGGCAAGTGAAGGTCCCAAAAGCTTTATGTCATTCACATCATTAAAGTCTCTGGTAGAGTAGTGCCTGAGGCACTTGACTGCTAACCAGAAGGCTCCTCAGAAGGAAGGTTGGGCAATTTACTTCCATAGTGACCACCTCGGAAACCCAAGAAGGGGTAACTGTGAGTCAAGCCCGACCATGGCACATAATAACATCAACTTTGAGAAGGCAGCTCTTCCACAGTTGTATTTTGAGTGCCTTCCAAACTGAGTGTCTCATCTTTTGGCATTATATCAGAAAATGTTCCACTGCTTTCATAAGGTTTTCAGTGGCAGTTTTTTTCAGAAGTAGATTGCCATATAATTCTTGTTAGTCTGTCTCAGTTTTGTAAGTTCCACTGAAACCTGTCCACCATGAGTGAACTTGCTGGCATTTGAAATACCAGGGGCATAGTTTCCAGCATCACAGCAACATGCAAGCCATCACTGTGACAGATGAGTGGTAGAATGCAATAGTCTAACTCAAAGATAATAAAACTGAAGTTTCAGAGGCAATGTGGCTAAGGATAAATAATCATATTGAGAAGATTTTTAAAATGTAAAATAAACACTATTTTGTAATTTATTGGCTGGTAAGAAAAATACAAAGTAGAAGGAATAGTCCTGGATATTTATCTCTTCTCTGACTTTAGCAATATACTGAGTTGTTGTTATCAGATGCCACTGAATAGGTTTTAACTCATAGCAACTGCATGAACAATATAATGAAACACTGCCTGATTTCATGCCATTCTCAGAATTGCTGCCATATTTGAGTCCATCATCACAGCCATGGTGTCAATGCATTTCACTGAAGGTCCTGCCCTTTTCCCCTGATCCTCTACTGTACCCAGTATGATATCCTTCTCCAGAGTCTGGTCCCTTCTGAGAACATAATCAAAGTATAAAAGGTGAAATCTGGCCATTCTTGCTTCTAAGGAGCATTCCAGCTGTACTTCTTCCAAGACAAATTTGTTCATTTTTGAAGCAGTCAATATTTTTGTACCTTCAATATTCTTCATCAACATCATAATTCAAATACATCAGTTCTTCTTTGATCTTCCTTATTCATTGTTCAGCGCTCACATGCATATGTGATATTGAAAATACCATGGCTTGAGTCAGGTGCGCCTTAGTCCTCAAAGTGACACTTTGCTCTTGAACACTTTAAAGAGGTCTTTGGCAGTAGATTTGCTCAATGCCAAAGAGTAGCACAGAGTTAGGGAAATCAAAAAGAGAATTAAGTTTTTGTATCCTTGGGTCCTAGCAGAAGTGTCTACAAAATAGTTGGCACTTGGTAAATTTAAATTTATTTATAAACTGTTCATGTGTTCTTGGTATTATTAATTACCCCAACTACCTTTCAATCTGATTCCAGTTGAAAAAGTCAGTATTAGCTTTCTAATGTTTTAAGGAATATTTTTTTTTTTTCCTAAATGTAAATGATGGAAATGTTCAGCACTATGTAAGTAAAATACTTTAACTATACTCAGGCTTTAGAGCCAACTTCTTTGGTTTTCACATTCATGAGTTGGGTGTTTGGCCATCTGGATTTTCCACATGGATCCATTTGAGAAGAAAACACCAATGCTTTACACTGCTAAATTAACTTGTTCCAAGCACCAAGCAACAGATTTCCTCTCTTCATCTATTTTGACAGCTTACTTCTTTGCATTTCATCTGTGCACATATTTGGGGAAAAATGAATCTTTCTATGGGATTCGTGACAGCCATATTATTTAAGATTTGAAGTGTTTTGCCTCCCGAGAACTCAAGTCACATTTGTTAATTTTGATTTATAGCTAATGTTTGGTTCTCTGCTCATGACTTTCACTTAACACACTTAATGAGCATCAGTTCTCACAGTGCCCCATATGTGGTCTGAAAATGTTATTTACAGCCTCTTGATGAGGGAATGTCACAACAAGAGCTTAGAGCTCAGCAGGCAGCAGAATAAACCAGAATGGGATGAGCTGGTATCCAGACACTTCATATATATACACTATGAATGAGTCATGTGCTCAGATATGAATCCTGAAATAGGCAATATGGAACTTTCTAGTCAGATAGGTTAAGTATATTGTAACTAAAATTTCAAAAATTTAAATGTCACAGCAATAAAATGCTCAGTTGAAGTCTTACTGATTGAGAAATCTAAAGGACATTTGAATCTAACAAAAAGAAGGTCATTGGTGAATGTGACATGGGTATTTTTAGTGGATTGAAGGAGAAGCCTGATTTCAATAGACTGAGATTAAAAAGAAAATGAGAATCAGGGACCATTCTCTGGAGAAGGACATTGATAATTGCTATAGACTTCTGTTTTAAGAACTATTATTGTTGTTGTTATATGCCGTTGAGTCGGACTCGAATCATAGTGACCCCTCCTTGGGTTTCCAAGGCAGTATCACTGCGGAAGTAGGTTGCTCCATATAGTGATGAGAAAAACAAGACAAAAAAGAATGTATCTTCATTGTAAAGTAAGAAATTGATGAGAAGATAGACTTTTAAGTGTTTTGTAATGGTAAATTCTTTAAGGTAAAGGAGTCAGTAAGAAGGGAACATTTGAGGAAAGAAGGGAAAAATGGTATGAATGATGATAGGGAAATGGGGAAAAATTCAGTCACATGAAAGGGAGATAAATGACTCTGGGCATTTATAATGTTGAATCAGGACTTGGGCTTATTAGATTGCAATAACTAAGGAAATGAATGATTTCAGACAGAAGAGATATATGGACAGCTAAGAAAGCTTACCTTCAGGACCTCTCACTTTCAAAGCAAGACAAGGGTCCCTAGCAATATGTCAACATGGTTATATGTTTTTGTCATTTTTTTTTTTAAGATGGCATATTACAAGCAATTGGTATATATTACTGTATATTTTTTTCTCCAGCTTTACTGCAATCACACTTCCCTTACTATTGTATCAGATGGCCTAAAAACAGCCATATACATTGTGGTGATTGATCTAAGTGGAATTTAATTTAGGAATATATTTAGTTAGGTTTCAGCTCTTGTAGCATAGTGGCTAAGACACTTGCCTGCTAACCAGACGGCTGGCGGTTCAAACCCACCAGCCATTCCTCAGAAGGAAGGTTGGGGAATCCTACTTTCATAGTGATACTGCCTCGGAAACCCAAGGAGGGGTCGCTATGAGTCGGGTTTGACTCGACGGTACATAATAACAACAACAACATATATGTGTCATAGTCACTTCCTTGTATAGATAAATAATTGATAGTCATTTCAGTTTAGGAACATCTTTGAGGAATATTCTTAGCACCCACTTTTAAACTCACCTGGCAACATAGCATAAAGATGCAAGATCAGAGGTGGAAGTTACCCCTTGTGTCTGGTACCAAAGTATGTGGACAATGGATAGAGGAAAAACAAGATGTGAAATGTATGAAGCTAGAAGTCAGTCTTTGGGGAAAAAAAAAAAAATCTTCCAAAGAATATAGCTTATATATGTGGATAAAAAAATGTGAACAAGTTCCCAAAATTTGACAACATTCTTAAAATTTATGACTTTATTAATAATGTGTTGTAAAGCTAAAAGTACTTTTTAAAATATATTAATAATTAAAATAAAGAAAATTTAGTCAATGATAATCAATTCAATTATTGGTCTATAAATAGGAGCTCTGGTGGCATAATGCCTAAGGCATTTATTTGACTGCTAATCAGAAGGATGGTGGTTCAAACTCACCAGCCACAACTTGGAAAGAAGAGTGGGAAATTTACTTCTGTAGAGATACTGCCTCAGAAACCCAAGGAGGGTCGCTATGAGTTGGAATTGACTCATTGTTCTATGTTGTTGTTGTTGTTATGTGCTGTCGAGTCAAACCCGACTCATAGTGACTCCTCCCTGGGTTTCCGAGGCAGTATCACTATGGAAGTAGGATTGCCCAACCTTCCTTCCGAGGAGTGGCTGGTGGGTTTGAACCACCAGCTGTCTGGTTAGCAGGCAAGTGTCTTAGCCACTATGCTACCAGAGCTCCCCATTTTCTATAGAAATATTTAAAAATCATTATTTTATGGAGCTTTCACAGAATATATAACCAAAATATGTAGGATTAAAAAGACCAGGCTTACTGGTCAGTTGAAGACTGGTGGAGCCCCTGAGATTATGGCCCTTAGATAGCCTTTAAGTCAGACACTGAACTCATCTCCAGTGGCTCAACTTTCAGCTAATCAATAGACACACCCACAAAGTGAACAGTAATACCAGGAAGGCATATACACATTACAACAGTCAACTATGTAAGATCAAGAGGGTAGCTTCGGCCCAGTGGTAGAGCTAAATAACCAAAACCAACTCATTCCTGTAGAGTAAGATCCAACTCATAACAACCTCTCCTTGACTTTCTGAGGCAGTATCACAATGGAAGTAGATTGCCCAATCTTCCTTCAGAGGAGTGGCTGGTGGGTTTAAACTGCCACCCTTCTGGGTAGCAGTCAAATGCCTTAGGCACTATGTCACCAGAGCTGAAAAGGTGGGAAAGAAGGATGAAGGGAACAAGTAAACATGGTGAGGTAGTGGGAAAAATGTTGTTGCTTTGGGGAGATTGCAGTGAATGTCACAAAACAAAATGTGTACGGATTGAGGAATGGAAAAACATTTGTTTCTCTTTAAAATTTCACCCAGATCACAGTTTAAAAAAAAAAAGGAAGAAGTAGTCTAGAACTGTCAGTTGTTGTTGTTAGGTGCCATAGACTCATCTTCAACTCATAGCAAACTTATGCACTGCAGAATGAAACACTGCCCGGTCTTGTGCCAGCCACACAATCCTTACTATAACTGAGCTCATCATTGCAGCCACTGGTTTATCCATCTCATTGAGGGCCTTCCCTTCTTCATTGACCCTCCACTTTACCAAGCATGATATTCTTCTCCAGGGAATGGTTCCTTCTGACAACAGGACCAAAGTAGTTGAGATGAAGCTATTCTTGTTTCCAAGGACCATTCTAGCTGGACTTTTTCCAGGACAGATTTATTAGTCCTTTTAACAGACCATAGGAGCTCTGGTAGTGTAGTGCCTAAGGTACTTAACGCTAACAGAAGGCTAGTGGTTCAAACCCACCAGCCACTCCTTGGAAGGCAGATGGGGCAATCTACTTCCATAGTGATACCACCTCAGAAACCCATAGAGGGGTCATTTTGAGTCTGATTTGACTCAACACCAATAAGTTTTGTTTGTTTGTTTGTTTGTTTTTAGCAGACCATTGTAGTCTTAGCATTCTTCTCCAACACCACAACTCAAAAGCATCAACTCTTCTTCAGTCTTCTTTATTCATTGTCCAGCATTCATACGCATAAAAGGTGATTGAAAATACCATGGTTTAGGTTAGGTGCACCTTAGTCTTCAAGGAGACATCTTTGCTCTTCATCACTTGAAAGAGTTCTTTTGCAGCAGATTTTCCCAATGCAATACACCATTTGATGTCTTGACTGCTGCTTCCATTGCCAGTTAATTATTTCATAATAATAAATTCTATTTTTGGGGGGTTTATGATGATTTTTCTATTTATCATTTTTTAAATTAATAACTTAGTCAAATTTTTTATGATTATTCATTTTCATACTCAATTTTGTATTAGTAATTTCAGGGGATTTTTTTCAGAGTTCCTGGGTAATTCAAGCAGTTAATGTGTTCAACTACTAACTCAAATCCTGGAAGTTCTTATTCATCCAGAGGCACCTCTGAAGAAAGATTTGACAATCTTCTGAAAAAGTATCCACAGAAACACTCTGGAGCACAATTCCTCTCTGATATGCATTGGGTTGCCATGAGTAAGAATCAACTTGATAGCAACTAGTTTTATTTATTTTATTTTTTTCTTAAAGAGAACTCTCCAAATTGTATAAGCTTCAGGTCCCACAAAACCTGGATCTACTGTGTGAAACTGAGCGTCTAGGTAAGAGTCAGAAGACTCCAAATTTCTGAACAGGAAGGATGAGAGACAGGGAATCTGGCAGCTCATTATAGGAAATGGAATCCTAACTTTGTAAAGTTTCATATTCTGGCAATAAAAGGAGTGGGAAGAGAGAGTATTTGCATATATGTATGTGTGTGTGTGTGTGCGTGTGTGTGTGTGGAAGTAGTATGTGGTGAGGGCAATATTTATATAGCATTGCAAATTAAATTTCTGGACACTGTGGTAAACATTTTATGCATTTTAGTTCATTTAATCTTTTCAAAAATATTTTACCCTTATTGAGCATATATTCACTTAGCTCAGGACATGTACTATTTTAAGCATTTTACATATGTTAACATATTCAGTACTCACACTGACCCAATGATATAAGTACAATTATTATCCCCAATTCTACTGAATGCAATATTAGGGAAAATTGTCATTAGAAGTTCTCATGATTGAAACACATTCTGTTAGTTTCCTGAGCTGTAATATTAACCCCTACAGTATGCTTGTCTCATAGCAACATTAGTCACTTCTCTGTTTCTGAGTTACCTATAAGGACATGCAAGTTCCAAAAATATAAATAACATGTCCAAGATTGCATAGTTTGTGCTGGCGTTGAGATTTGAAACTCTTCTGAATGATTTCAAACCCACACATTTTTCTGCTATACAAAACTGTCACCCAATAAGGCTAGTTTCTGTGTTTTGTTCTTACCAGAAAATATGGGGAATGCAAGAGGCATATGTGGATCAGTTTATTGACATTTAGAAATAATCAGTCCTTTTCATTTCTGTTACTCATTCCTCAGACAGTAGTTGGGGGAGGAACGTGGGAGACAATCCTGAAGGACTTGGTCTGTACTCAAAAGAGGAATGTTGTGGGGTTGGTCACAGGAGGTGATTGCAAGGCCAATTAGAGGAGGATTATCAGGAGATAGGGGACTGAACAGCAAGTACTAGGTCAAGAGAAAGGAGTCAGTACAGGTTACAAATTAATGCAGGTATAGTTTCAGAATGGTTAAACAATGTTTTTTCTGTCAGAAAATACTGAGAAAAAATTCTTGCCACCTTTATGTTGGAGCTCTCGTGACGTAGTGCTTAAGGAATTTAACTGCTAACCAGAAGGCTGGTGGTTCAAACCCACCAGCCACTCCTTGGAAGGAAGGTTGGGCAATCTACTTGCATAGTGATGCTGCCTCAGAAACACAAGGTGGGGTAGCTATGAGTTGGATACAACTCCACGGCAGTGGTTGCATTTGTGTTGTTACCTTTATGGTATAAATTGCTTTCTGTTTTTTAAGTGAGAGAGGAATCTTTCATATAATGTTTGTCATCACAAATCACCTAGTATGCTATTAAGTGTGCATGACATTACATGAAAAGGCAAAGTCACTTCCTATTCCTTAAGATTTCATCACAAGGGACAACCAATATTAGTTAAGGTACACTGAAGAAAGACTTTAAAAATATATTCCTACTATGTTATCAGTAAGGGAGCTCTAGTGGTATACTGCATAAGACATTTGACTGCTAACCAGAAGGCTGACAGTTCAAACCCACCAGATGTTCTTTGGAAGGAAAATTAGACAATCTACATCTGTGGAGATACTGCCTCAGAAACCCAAGGAGGGGTCACTATGGTCAAATTGACTTAATGGATGTGAGCTTATGTTTTTGTTTTTGTTTTCCAGTGGCAATGCTAACTTGGTACCAATTAACCGGATTACAAATCACCTAGGAATTGTATTCTATTTAGAGAAAAGACATTTATAAAAGTTTGATCAAGTACAAGTGAACTAAGGCAGAGAAGAAGGTAACTCAATGTGAGACAAATAAGTTTTGAATATTAGATAGGACTAGATGTTGTTGTTAAGTGCCGTCGAGTCGTTTCCGACTCATAGCAACCCCATGCACAGTAGAACGAAACACTGCACGATCCTATGCCAGCCCCACAATCCCTGCTATACTTGAGCTCATCATCTCAGCGACCATATCAAGCCATCTCATTGAAGGCCTCCCTCTCTTTCGTTGACCCTCCACCCTACAAAGCATGACATCCTTCTCTAGGGAATGGTCCCTTCTTACAACATGACCAAAATAAATGAGACGAAGTCTGGCCATTCTTGCTTCCAAGGAGCATTCTGGCTGCACTTCTGTCAGGACAGATCTGTTAGTTCTTTTAGCAGTCCACGGTACTTTCAGCATTCTTCGCCAGCACCACAACTCAAAAGCATCAACTCTTCTTCGGTCT
>NW_006921611.1:388304-401428 GCF_000298275.1 Orycteropus afer afer
TTTTATCCCCTTTCTCCTGCTCTTCCGGCCTGCTACTCTGGGCAGGCCTGAGTTTCCCCTCCTCACCTAATCCCTTCAGCTGACTGCTCTTCCGTCTGGGTTCAAAGCTTTTATTCCCTTTCTCTTGCTCTTCCAGCCTGCTACTCTTGGCATCCCTGCATTGTCTCTCCTCACCTGTAACCCTGGGGCTGATAGACTAGATAGATGGTAGTAAAAAGAGCAAAGAGAAGCTCATATTACCAAGAAAGGAGAAGAGTGGAAATCAGTGTGGTATCATGGACAACTGAGAGAATAGAGATTTATTTCCTTATTTTCCCTAGATCCAGAGGCACTTCCTGGCCAGAAAAAGTCTGCGAGCAAACAGGCCCCTCTATGTGCTGACTGCTTCTTCCCAGAAACTCTTTCAAGCAGACTAGGTTTTTCAAGCCAGAATATACTTGCAAGTGGTCTTTCCTGGGTTTCAGGATCACAATCTGCTGTCCATACTTCTTCTTAGTCCCTTCTTCCCTACACACTTACACACCATCATATCCTAGATGAGTTCTAATTCCATTGTTGGCCTTGTCACTGCTACTCAGACAGGGGTTTGACCTGTAATATCTTGTGCCCTATTGAGTGTCTTTTTCCTTGATGAACTTTTTTTTAAATTATTAATTCATTTTTTTGCCTTCTTCATCAAAGTGATTGTATGTCTGTCCTCTAGCTAGTGGTTTCCTCTCCCTTACTCAATCACTCCTAATAATCACCAAAGAATATTTCTTTTATTGTAAAACATTTTTCTTGTCTTTTTACAATGGTGGTCTCACATAATATTTGTCCTTTTGTGATTGACAAAACCAAATCAGAACCCCAAACATCAGGTGTTGCTCAGGCGTACCCGGCCTCCACCACTCCTGACCCCAGGTGACAACCTTTCCTGGAGGTCTCCACCAACAGATGCTCCAGGTGCCAGTGGTCAGAGGGCTAGGCCTGGGTTCAGCTTCTGGTGTATGTCAACTGCAGCTCAGACCTAAAGAGCCTGGTGTTTGCTGTCATGCGTCCTCATGGGGATTTCACAACTAGGGTGGGTGGGCAGCAGAGGAACAAGGGGCACCCATACACCTCTCAAGGGTTGTTCCTTTTATTGGGGGGCCCTAGCCATCATCACTGTGGAAACTGGGTTCTGGTAATGATCTTTATTAAGGTCAGGGCCTGACATAGATGGCTGTATTTTAAAGCCATTACCCAAAGTAGGTAAGTGCAGAGGGTTAGGAACAACTAAGGGAGATGAACTTGTCTGTCAGTTTGTTGTCCTGTGGTGGCTTATGTGTTGCTGTGAAGCTGGAGGCTATGCCACCATGTTGCAAAATACCAGCAAGGTTACCCAAGGTGGACAGATTTCAGCAGAGATTCTGGGCTAAGACAGACTTGGAAGAAGGAAGAGGCCATCAACTCCTTAAAGAACTGGCCAGTGAAAACTTTATGCATAGCAGTGAAACACTGTCTGTTATATTACTGGAAAACTTTATTAATAGCTGTGAAACATTGTCCAATATAGTACCAGAAGATGATCCCATCAGGTCTGAAAGCACTAAAAATTTGACTGGGGAAAAGTGGACTCCTTAGAGTAGAAACAACCTTAATGATATGGATAGAGTAATAATGCTTTTGGGACCTCCATTAGCTATTCTGGCATGACTAAAAATGAGTAGAAACAGATGCAAACATCCATTAATAATTGGAAGATGGAATGAAAGAAACATGAATCTAGGAAAATTGGAAGTTGTCAAAAATGAAATGGAATGCATAAATAATAATATACTAGACATTAGTGACCTGAAATGGACTGGTTTTGGCCATTTTGAATCAGACAACCATGATCTACTCTGCCAGGAACGACATATGGTGTGGCATTCATTATAACAAAGAGTGTTTCAAGATCTGTCCTGAAGTACAATGTTGTCAGTGATAGGATAATACCCATATGCCTCCAAGGAAGACCAGTTAATACTACTATTATTCAAATCTATGCACAAATCACAAAAGTAAAGATGAGGAAATTGAAGATTTCTACCAAGTTCTGCAGTCTGAAATTGACAGAGCATGCAATCAAAATGTGCTAATTATCACTGGGGACTGGAATGCAAAAGTTGGAAACAAAGATGAGTTACCAGTAGTTGGAAACTATGGTCTTGGTGATAGAAATAACTCTGGAGATTTCATGACAGAATTTTGCAAGACCAATGACTTATTGATTGTAAATACCTTTTTCTAACAACATAAGCGACAACTGTACCTGTGGACTTCACCAGATAGGATCCACAGGAATCAGATCGACTACATCTGTGGCAAGAGTTCATGGAGAAGTTCAATATCTTTGGCCAGAACAAGGCCAGGAGCTGATTGTGGAACAGACCATCAACTGCTCATAGGCAAGTTCAACTTGAAGTTGAAGACAATTAAAACAAATCCATGAGAGCCAAAATATGACCTTGATAATATCCCTCCTGAATTTAGAGACTATTTAAAGAATAGGTTTGATGCATTGACCAAGAACCAGAGGAATTGTGGAATGACTTCAAGAACATCATCCATGAAGAGATCAAGAGTTCATTAAAAAGACAAGAAAGGAAGAAAAGACCAAAATGGATGTGAGAAGAGACTCTGAAACTTACCCTTGAGCAGAGTGTAGCTAAAGCAAATGGAAGAAATGACAAGATAAAAGAGTTGAACAGAAGATTTCAAAAAGCAGCTCAAGAAGACAAAGGCAATAAATATAATGAAATGTGCAAAGCTCAGGAGTTAGAAAACCAAAAGCGAAGAACATGTTTGGCAGTTCTCTTGCTGAAAGAACTGAGGAAAAAACTTTAGCCTTAAGATGCAATATTGAAAGATTCTATGGGCAAAATATTGAATGTTGAAGGAAGCATCAAAAGAAGATATAGGAATACACAAAGTCACTGTACCAAAAGAATTGGTCAATGTTCACCCGTTTCCAGAGGTGGCATATGATCAAGAACCAAAGGTATTGAAGGAAGAACTTGAAGCTGTACTGAAGGAGATGACGAAGAACAAAGCTCCAGCAATTGACAGAATACACATTGAAATGTTTCAACAAACAGATGGTCCACTGGAGGCACTCACTGGGCAATGCCAAGAGATTTGGAAGATAGCTACCTGGACAAGTGACTGGAAGAGATCCATATTTGTAGTCATTCCAAAGAAAGATGATCCCACAGAATGTGAAAATTATCGAATTATCAAGTATATCATTAATATCACATGCAGGTAAAATTTTACTGAAGATAAAAATGGTTGGAGCAGTATACTGACAGAGAGCTTCCTGAAATGCAAGCTGGATTCAGAAGAAGACATAGAAAGAGGGATATCATTGCTGATGTCAGATGGATCTCAGCTGACAACAAAGAATGCCAGCAAGATGTTTACTTATATTTTATTACTATGCAAAAGCATTCAATTGGGTGGATCATAACAAATCATAGATGACATTGAGAAGAATGAGAATTTCTGAACACTTGATTTTACTCATGAGGAACCTGTACATAGATCAGGAGGCTGTCATTTGAACAGAATATGGAGATAACACGTTGTTCAAAATCAAGAAGGGAGCATGTCAGAATTGCATCTTTTCACCATACTTAATTCAAATTGTGTGCTGAGCAAATAATCCAAGAATTTGGATTATATGAAGAAGAACATGGTGGCATCAGAATTGGAGGAAGATTCATTAACAGCCTGTGATACACAGATGACACAACTTTGCTTGTTGAAAGTGAGGATAACTTGAAGCAGTTACTTATGAAGATTAAAGATGACACTCTTCAGCATGGATTACACCAAAATATAAAGAAAACAAAGATCATCAAAACTGGTCCAATAAACAGTTTCATGATGGATGAAGAAAAGATTGAAGTTCTCAAGTATTTCATATTACTTGGTTCTACAATCAACACCAATGGAGGAAATAGTCAAGACATCAGACGGCATATTGCATTGGGCAAATCTGCCAAAAGAGCTCTTTCAAGTGATGAAAAGCAAAGATATCCTCTTGAAGACTAAGGTGTGCCTAACCCAAGCCATTGTATTTTCAATCACTTCTTGTGCATGTGAGAGCAGGACAATGACTAAGGAAGACCAAAGAAGAGTTGATGCTTCTGAGTTGTGGTGTTGGAAAAGAATGCTAATAGTACCATGGTCTGCTAAAACGACTAACAACTGTCCTGGAAGAAGTCCAGCCAGAATTCTCTTTGGAAGCAAGAATGGCCAGACTTCGTCTTACCTACTTTGATCACGTGGTCAGAAGGAACCATTCCCTAGAGAAAGATAGCAAGTTTAGTAAAGTGGAGAGTCAACAAAGAAGGGAAAGGCCCTCAATGTGATGGATATTCACAGTAGTTGCAATGATTGGCTCAGGTGTAGCGGGGATTGTGAGGCTGGCACAGGACTGGGCTGTGTTACATTCTGCTGTGCATGGGGTTGCTATGAATCAGGGACAACTTGATGGCACCTAACAACAACAACAACAATTTCACTCAGCATAATGGCCTCTAAAGTCACCCATTTTATGAGCTATTTCACAGATCCATTATTGTTTTTAACATTGCATAGTATTTCATTGTGTGTTATGTGTCATAGTTGTTGATCCATTCCTTCATTGTTGGTCATTCAGGTTGGTTCCATCTCTTTGCTTTTTAATAGTGCTGCAGCAAACATGGGTGTATCTGTTCATGCCATCCTCTTATTTCTTTAAGATGCAGACCTAGTAGTGGGATTGCTCGGTTATACGATATTTCAACTTTCACTATTTTAGCAACACACCATATCATTTTCCAGTGATGGCAGTCCCACTAGCAGTATATGAGGGTTCCATTTTCTCCACACCCTCACCAGTATTTTTGTTTTCTGTTTTTTTTGTTTTGTTTTGTTTGTTTGTTTGTTTTAACTTTGCTGTTAGTGCTAAATTGAGATAATATCTCATTGTTGTTTTGATTTGCATCTCTCTACTAAGGCATTTAACTGCTAACCAGAAGGCTGGCCATTCAAACTGACCAGCCACTCCTTGGAAGGAAGATTGGGCCATCTACTTCCATGGAGATACCTCCTTGGAAACCCCTCAGGGTCACTATGAATCAAATTTACTTGTCAGCAGTGAGGTGGTTTTTTTTTTTTTTTTTTTGTCTAATGATCGTGAGCATTTCTTCACGTGTTTGTTAGCTGCCTCAATGTCTTTGGTAAAATGTCTGTTCATGTCCTCTGCACATTTCTTAATTAGATTATTTGTTCTTTTGTTGTTAAGGTGTTACAATTTTCTATAAATTTTAGAAATTAACTCTTACTTCATTGCCAAAAAAATTTTGCCATTCTGTGTGTTCCTTTTTCACTCCTTAGGTGAAATTTTTGATGCACAAGAGTGTCTAATTTTTAGGAAGTCCTAGTCATCCATTTTTTCTTCTGTTTGTCCATTTTTAGTTATATCCAATAATGTATTTTTGCCCTGAATTAAGACCCCTAAGTCTGTTATTTTTTCTTTGATGGTCTATATGGTCTTAGGTTTTGCATTCAGGTCTGTGATTCATCTTGAGCTCATTTTTATATATAGTTTGAGATATGGATCCTGTTTCATTTTCATGCAAATAAATATCCAATTTTTCAAAAAAGAAAAGAAAACTTATTATACAGACTATCTCCTTCCCATTTAATGAGTTTTGGCCCTTTATCAAAGATCAGCTGTCCATAGGTAGATGGATTTACTTCTGGGTTTTCAATTTTGTTCCATCAGTCTATGTATCTGTCATTATACTGGCACTAGGCTGTTTTGACTACCATGGCTATATAGTGGGTTTTGAGATCGGGTAACACAAAGCCTTCTACTTTGTTCTCCTTCTTTAGTGGTGCTTTATTTATCCAGGGGTCTCTTCTTTTTCCATATAGGTCGGTAATTAATTTTTCCATCTCTTTAAAGAAAGATGATGGAATCTGTATTAGGATTGCATTAGATCTGTAGATTACTTTGGGTAGTATTGACATTTTCATGATGTTAAGTTTTCCTATCCATGATCATGGTATATTCTTCCTTTTATGTAGGTCTTTTTCGGTTTCTTGTAATAGTGTTTCAGAGTTTTCTTTGTATGAGTCTTTTGTGTCTAGTTATATTTATTTATCCCTAAGTACTTCACCTTTTGGGCAGTTATTGTTAATGGTACTGCTTTCCTGATTTCCCTTGCACAGTTCCCTTTGCTAATGTAAGGAAATCCAATTGATTTTTTATATGTTGATCTTGTAACTTGTACTACTATGATGAAACTTTCAATTTGTTGTTGTTGTTATGTGCCGTCGAGTCGGCCCCGACTCATAGCAACCCCTCCTTGGGTTTCCGAGGCAGTATCACTACGGAAGTAGGATTGCCCAACCTTCCTTCGAGGAGTGGCTGGTGGGTTTGAACCGCCAGCCGTCTGGTTAGCAGGCAAGTATCTTAGCCACTATGCTACCAGAGCTCCCAAACTTTCAATTAGTTCCAGCAATTTTCTTACTGAGTTTTTGGGATTTCATATGTATAAGATCATATCATTGATAATAAAATTGTTTTACTTCTTCTTTGACAATTTGGATGTCCTTTATTTTCCTTTCTTGCCTTATTGTTCTGTCTAGGACTTCCAATACAATATTGAATAAAAGTGGTGGTAAAGGACATCCTTATCTCATACCCGGGAATGTCTTCAGTCTCTCCTCATTGGGAATAATGTGGGCTATTGGTTTTTCCTTCTATTCCTATTTCAGTCAGACTTTTTTTTTTTTTTTTTTTTTAATCAGGAATGGGTGTTGGATTTTGTCAAAAATCTTTTCTGCATTAATTGATATGATCATATTGTTCTTTTCCTTTGTTTTATTTATATAGTGAATTATGTTGATTGTTTTTCAAATGTTGAACCATCCTTGCATACCAGGTATGAACCCCACTTGGTCATAATGTTTTTGACATATTATTGAGTTATCTTCAATAGAATTTTCTTGAAAATTTTTGCTTCTGTGTTCATGAGGGATATTGGGTTTTGGTTTTCCTTTTTAGTGGTGTCTTTACATGTGGTATTGTCATCAGAGTTATGCTTGCTTCACAGAAAGAATTTGAGAATATTCAGTCCTTTTCTATATTCTGGAATAATTTGAGTGGAATTGATATCAGCTTTTCTCTGAATGCTTGGTAGATTTTGCCAGTGAAACCATCTGGGCCAGGGAGATTTATTTTTTTTTGGAAATTATGGCAAACTGTATTCAATAGATAGATTGAATATGCATTTTAGAGGCCAAATTGAGGAGTCTGGACTTTAGAAAATGAAGAACAATCAATGTTTAGAAGAGGTTAATAGCGGGATAAAGTCTATTGTTTTTAGAAGAATTAAATAGGATTAATACATTGGGCTATTTGGGGAAAATCTTAGAAGAGAGTGAATATGAAAAAATTGCTTTCTTCTTAAGGAATTCTGATGGCATATTGGTTAAGTACTTGACTGCTAACCAACAGGTCAGTGGTTCAAACTCACCAGGTTCTCCATGGGAGAAAAACATGGCAGTCAGCTTTCTGTAAAAATTTACAGCCTTGGAAAATCTGTGGGGCAGTTCTACTCAGTCCTATAAGGTCATGATGAGTCAAAATTGACTCAATTACAATGGGAAAGTTTTATTAAAAACTTACAATTTGAAAGTGATAATAATTAGAAGTGAAGTGAGGACTGTAAAGGTTAAATCTGGAAATCATAATATATTGACAATGCACAGGACTTGATTATGAAATCTTGCTGGCTAATGGGGGTGGGAGGGACCGGATTGTGCTATCAACATTAAAAGTGTTTATAACATAGAAACTGTGTAGACAGGATACAAGTGTAGCAGAAAGACTCCCTCCAAATACTTACCCTCTCTCACAAAAAAAAAAAAAAAAAAGAAGAAGAAGTTCACCTCCTGTATTAGTTTCCTAGGGCTGTCATAACAATGTATCACGACATAGGCAGCTTTAAACAACAGACATTTATTGTCTCACTCTTCTGAAGGCTAGTCGTACAGATCCTGGGTGTTGGAAGAACATATTTTTTTCCAAATACGCTAGGAAATTTTCTCCTCTTTTTTAACTTCTGATAGTCCCAGACATTTATTGGGTTGTAAACACTTTTTCACTTGGCATCAACCCTTTTTTGTCTGTCTCCCTATATGTTCCCTCTTACGTTGTACACAACTCAGATTGGATTAAGTTTTACCCTACTGTGCTATGATCTCATATTATCTTAACTTGTAATATCTTTAAAAATCCTGTTTCCAAACAAGCTATCACAGATTCACATGTACCAGATGTTAGGAGTTCAGCTTAAGTTTGGAAGGACACAAATAAATACATGGCACTTCTTCCTCTGGGCCCCCAAAACTCATTTTCTTTTTATATGCAAAATACATTCTAACACTTCTAGTATCTCTAATACTGTTAAGTCATTTCATTATGTATGCTAAATTTATCCAAAATCTTATGTTCAAATTCATCTGAATCAGGTATATTGGCTATTCTGGGTATTGGTCATCCTGTGACAAAATTCCCCCCAACCTATGAACATGTTCAATCATGAACTTAAATTATCTTCTCCCAAAATACAGTGGTGGTAAAGGCATAGGATTCAGCCAGATTCAGAAGAGTACATGCAAAAAGGAATACCACTGTTCATGTCAGATGGATTTTGAGTGAAAGCAGACAATACCAGAAAGATATTTACCTGTGTTTTATTGATGATGCAAAGGCATTTGAGTATGTGGATCATAACAAATTATGGATAGCATTGCAAAGAACAGAATCCAGACACTTAATTGTGTTCATGAAGAACCTGTGTATAGACCAAGAGGCAGTCCTTCAACCACAACAGTTGGATACTGCCTAGAAAGGTGTTTGTCAGGGTTGTATCCTTTCAACATACTTAGTCAATATTAATGTTGATCAAAGAATCAGAGAAGCTATACTATATGAAAAAGGACGTGGCATCAAGATAAAAGGACAACTCATTAACAACCTATGATATTCAGATGACACACCTGGTTTGCTGATCAAATACTACAGCTTTCAGTATGTATTATACCCAACATCTTCAGTATGCATTATACCTGACATAAATAAAACAAAACTCTTCACAACAGAACCAGTAAGCAACATCACTACACATGGAGAAAATTTAAAGTCGTCAAAGATTTCATTTTACTTGAACCCACAATCAACACCCATGGAAGCAGCAGTCAAGAAATCAAGCGTATTGTATTGGGAAAATCTTCTGCGAAAGACGTCTTTAAAGTGTTGAAAAGCAAAATATCACTTTGAGGAATAAGGTGCTCCTGACCCAAGTCATGATATTTTCAGTTGCCTTATATACATATGAAAGCTGGAAAATGAATAAGGAAGACACCAAAAGAATTGATGCCTTTTAATTATGGTGTTGACAAAGAATATTGAGTATACCATGGACTTGCAAGAAGAACAGACAACCTTGTCTTTGAAGAAGTACAACCAGAATGTTCCTAAGGAATGAGGATAATAACACTTCATCTTTCACACGTTGGACATATTATCAGGAGAGACCAGTCTCTATAGAAGGATATCATACTTGGTAAAGTAGAGAAACAACAAAAAAGGGAAGATCTTTATGAGATAGATTGGCATAGTGCCTGCAATAATGGGCTCAAACATATCAAGTATTGTGAGGATGGTGCAAGACTGGGTAGGATTTTGTTCTGTTGTACATTTTTACATAAAGTTGCTGTGAGTCAGAGCTGGTTTGATGGCACTTAACAATATAGGCATCAGGCAGATGTTCCTATTCCAAAAATGAGAAATTGTAGGGGAAAAGTGGAACATAAGTGCAAGGAAAATCTCAAAACCAGCAGAGTGAAATCTATTGAATTTCAGCTTTTAACATAATCCACTTTGGCTGGATATTCTATCCTCCAGGCCCTGGGTGGTGGTTTTGGCACCCCTAGTACTCTTGGAAAGTGGCTCCTTCTCAACAACCAATGAGCTAGTTCTACCTTTCAGATTCATGCTAGGAACCCTGCCAGTCTTTGTCCAAATCACTTTCAATATCATCCTTTCCTTTTCTTGAAGAACAAAAAATATTTGCAGCCAAACAGCTTCATTGGCCATCTTTCTATCTGTAGAATCCCAAGAGTCTGACAGTTTTTCTTAATTTTATTCTGTCTCTGTACATTTCATTTTAACCTGGCAACATTTCTGCTCAAATGGTTAAGTGAATCCAACATTTACAAACTAATAAGCCAATGGTCATCCACCACATCCTTTGCACCTTCTCCAGAGCATATATACTTTCTCAAATTTTGCAATATGGAATGGCTGCAAATTTCCAAATCTTCAAGGTGATCCAACAGAATGTGGAAATTATCAAATTATATCATTAATATCACATGCAAGTAAAATTTTTCTAAAGATAATTCAAAAAATAGTCACAACTGTATACTGACTGAACTTCTAGAAAAAAAGGGAATATCATTGGTGATATCAGATGGATCTTGGCTGAAATCAAAGAATACCACCAAGATATTTACCTGTGTTTTATTGACTATGCAAAGGTGTTTGACTTTGTGTATCACAACAAATTATAGATAACATTGCAAAGAATGGGAATTAGAGAACACTATATTGTGCTCACATAGAAGCTATACATTAAAACAAGATCAAGGGGATACTGTATGTTTTAAAATAAAGAAAGTACTTGTCAGGGTTGTGTCCTTTCATCATACTTATTCAATCTGTATGCTGAGCAAATAATCTGAGAAGCTGGACTATAAGAAGAAAAACACAGAATTAGGAGTAGAGAAAGACTCATTAACAATTTGTGATACACAGAAGAAAAAATTTTGCTTGCTGAAAGTAAAGACTTGAGGCACTTACTCATGAAGATCAAAGACCACAGTCCTCAGTATGGATTACACCTCAACATAAAGAAAACAAAAATCCTCATAATTTTACTAGTAAGCAAACATCATGTAAATGGAGAAAGATTGAAGTTGTCAGGGATTTCATGTTACTGGATCCACATTCAACACCCAGGGAAGAAGCAATCAGGATATATCAGACATTGTATTACACTGGGCAAACATGATGAAAAAAAAAAAAGAAAAACAACTTTTTGTCATCAAATCAAATCCAACTCATAGCAACCTCTCCTTGAGTTTCCGAGGCAGTATCACCACAGAAGTAGATCGCCCTATCTTCCTTCTGAGGAATGGCTGGTGGGTTTGAACCATCAGCATTCTGGTTAGCAGTCAAATGTCTTAGACATTATGCCACTAGGGCTTCTTATACTGCCAAAGACCTCTTTAAAATGTTAAGATGTAATGATGTCACTTTGAAGACTAAGATGAGCCTAACTTAAGCCATGGTATTTTCAATAGTCTCATATGCATGTGAAAGATGGACAATGAATAAGGAAGAACAAAGAAGAATTGATGTCTTTGATTTGTGGTGTTGAGGAAGAACTCAGAAAATACCATGGAGTGCTAAAAGAATGAAGAAATCTGTCTTGGAAGAAGTGCAGCTGGAACCCTCCTTGAGAGTGATACTAGCCAGACTGCCTCACCTATTTTGGTCATGTTGTCAGAAGGGGCCATTCCTTGGAAAAGGATATCATGCTTGGTAAAGCAGTGGATCAGCAAGGAAGAGGAATATCCCAGCAAGATGAACTGACACAGTGGCTACAACATCGTGCTTAAGCATAGCGAGTATGTGAGGCTGGTGAAGGCCAGGGTGGTGTTTCTGTTGTACATAGTTTTACTACTATGAGTTGGAGCCAAATCAACAGCTCAACAGCACTTACTAACAACACACACACACACACACACACACACACAAATATGATGAGAGAGAAAGCCAGAGAGAGTGAAATTTATCTCAAGGAAAGGTTTCTCATAGTTATAGAGGCTGACAAGTACTGAGCCCATGGATCGGACATTAAGTTGGAAGCTTCTAACTCACATAGCCCCAGAGGTTGACAGACCGAAAATCAGCAGGTAATACAGTAGGCTGGTGGCTTCAGAGGCTGACAAATCCAAGACTGGTAGGTAAAGTGGCACATTGCTGGCTCACAGGCTGTGAAAGCAACAATCTCAAGATCAGCAGGCAAAAATGCAGGCTGCTTGTTACAGGCTGTATGATGACGAGCTAGATGCAGGATTTCAATCAAAAAGCCAGAGATCTTTGCCAGGACATTCATACATATTGGAAACAGGACACACCCCTGATGAAATTCCCTTTCAATTGATTGGCTACTCAAACAGATCTCATCATATTGTTGTTGTTGTTGTTATGTGCCGTCGAATCGGCCCCGACTCATAGAGACCCCTCCTTGGGTTTCCGAGGCAGTATCACTATGGAAGTAGGATTGCCCAACCTTCCTTCCGAGGATTCTCATCATGTAGATGATTATATTATATCAGAGCTTGTAGTGGGGAGGAGAGACAATGCAGGGACGCCCACAGTAGCAGGCCGGAAGAGCAGGAGAAAGGGGATAAAAGCCTTGAACCCGGACAGAAGAGCAGTCAGTCCCAGGGATACAGGTGAGGAGAGACAATTCGGGGATGCCCAAAGAAGCAGGTCAGAAGAGCAGGAGAGAGGGGATTAAAAGCCAGGAAGCCAGACAGAGGACCAGTCAGCCACAGGGACCCAGATGGGGATGATACGAGAGGTCTCCACAGCAGGACAAACTTTTCTGTTGGTTTGTCCTACTGTGGTGACATGTAGACATGAGTTTTAAGGTTGAGCCTCTGGTGTTTAAAACCCAGAGAGATGCACATGGTGCACAGGTAACAGCCCAGCTTATAGACTGAGACAAAGTAGGAAGAAGGAACAGGTCGTCCACTTCTCAAAGAATCGGCCAGGGAAAACCTTATGAATATCAAAGAAGCAGTGTTTGGTATATTACCGCGCACCTTTAGGAATAGTCCGTTTAGGCTAAAAGGCTCGCAAAATAGGACTGAGAAAGAGCTTCAACATCTGAGTAAAACCAGCCTTACTCATATGGAAAAGAGAAAGCTTTCGAGACCTTCATTTGCTGATGTGGCACCACTCAAATTGAAGAGAAACAGCC
>NW_006921611.1:403986-412147 GCF_000298275.1 Orycteropus afer afer
AGGAAGTGCAGCCAGAATGCTCCTTGGAAGCAAGAATGGCCAGACTTCGTCTCACCTATTTTGGTCATGTTGTCAGAAGGGACCATTCCCTTCCTGGAGAAGGATGTCATGCTTGGTAGGGTGGAGGGTCGAAGAAAGAGAGGGAGGCCTTCAACTAGATGGATTGATGTGGTGGCTGCGATGATGGACTCAAGTACAGCAGGGATTGTGGGGCTGGCGTGGGATCAGGCAGCGTTTTGTTCTGCTGTGCATGGGGTCGCTATGAGTCGGAAATGACTTGATGGCACTTAACAACAACAACAGTGGGGAATGACTACATCATAACTGTTAAACTGTTGAGAGTCATGGCCCGGCCAAATTGACACGCAACCTTAACTGTCACAGTCAGAATGGACCACAGAGAATGAAAACAAAAGACTTAGGACCTGGAAAGGAATTGTGTTCTACTAGATGTGTCATTCAGAGATATTGATTTTAGTGGCTACAAATATATTTATCTTCGGCCATATGTCTTTTGTAGGTTACCAGACTTCTCATCTCTAAACACATAAACTCTGAACATAGTCCACCTCTCTTTGTTCTTAATCCAAACTCATCAATCAAATTCGTCATTTTTTATATGGCTTCCCATAACTATGACATCAGGTGAGTCTTGGCTGGAAACCATGAACACTAAGATTAGTACCATTACTATTGTAAATAAATCCTTGGTATTCTTGTTTATTCATACATTCCCTGTAAATTTGCTTTACTGAAAGTGTTTCAGTGTGTCCAACTGATTCATGGGTGTGGTGTGTAATGCCTTAGGCATTTGACTGCTAACCAGAAAGCTGGTGGTTCAAACCCACCAGTCACTCCTCAGAAGGAAGATTGGACAATCTACTTCCATAGTGATACCACCTCAGAAACCCAAGTTGGAGTTTTGCTATAAGTTAGATCCAACTCAACAACAGTGAGTTTGGTTTTTTTTTTTTTTTTTTTTTTTTGGTTTTGGTGCAAAAAGATACGATAACAGAGGCATCTGACCTTTCTAACTTGCTGAAGGGGAGAGACAATCACCCTCAGCATCAACAGCCCAAGGCTGACTTCTGTGAGGCAGAGTTCAGACATACTTGTACCCTTACCACCTCTTTACCAATTCTGAAACAAACTATCCCTTCCACAGCACTCTTTACATCTCTGCTGGGTTCAATAATTCATTGTAATGGCCACACAGAACTCCCAGGCAACATTCATGATTATGGGCTTTATTAGGGAAGAATAGTTTACTATTAAGGTTCAGGAACACTCAAGATACAATTCTTTGATCAAGACAGCCTATTCTCAGTCATGCTCATAGGCACACCTTTCTTTGAACCTTTGGACCTTGGCCTGGCCTCTGCTCTGCTTGAGCAAGTGTTAAAATGTTCTTCCACCTCTGCCAAAAGGAGACCAGAGAAGTTTACCACTCCACCAGCAAGCTGCTTGCCCTAAGGCACTTAGCTTTCCTGCTCCATGGGCTGGGAAACCCATTGCTCTGTCTCATGCTGGTACCTTGGTTCTGCTGCCTCTGCTGCAGCCATTTCTCTGCCACTGTCTCTCTCCACATCAGCACAGGGATCTTGTGTCCAAGGAGGTGCTCCATTCTTGGCACTTCTTTCTTGATAATAGTGAGATTCCCGCTTCCTATCTCTGGGGTGGCTCATTTTAAGCCTAGCAAGGTAACAAAACTGACCCATCCTCAGATAGTGTTTCGTACATCTTATTTGTCCAGCCCCACCCCCACAAGGTGCCATGTACCTTATTTACCTTATTAACAAGATATCTAATCGTCCCATCCCTTGATGTGCCACAACCACCTCACATTTGTATAGCCCCACTCAGTCATCTGGTGGGAGTAACAAAGACTATGGCTGTTCTTCTGTTGTTAGGTGTTTTTGAGTCAAGTCCAACTCATAGTGACCCTGTGAACAACAGAACAAAACACTGCCTAGTCCTGTGCCGTCCTCACATTCTTGCTAGGCTGGAGCCCGCATCCCAGCCACTGCATCAATCTATACTGTTGACTGCCTTCCCCTTTTTTGCTGACCCTCTACTTTCTCAAACATGATATCCTTCTCTAGGGACTCATCACTTTTGATAACACTACCAAAGTAGGTAAAAAGAAGCCTGGACATTCTCTCTTCTAAGGAGAATTTCTAGCTGCACTTCCAGGACAGATTTGTTCATTCTTCTGGCAGTCCATAGTATTTTCAGTATTCTTCATCAACACCACAAATCAAAGTCATCAACTCTAGGCTGTGGCTGGTAGAATCATATTAAGTAATTCACTGTGCGGCACTTGGACAAGGTAGAAGTTCTGAAGCCAGATGTCCACTGTGACTTATTAACTTAGGTAATGCTTCTTATTGGGCTCTGGATTGAGGTTTACTACACTAGCTGTTCAATCTTCTTGTGTGATACTCTTCCATAGCTTTGTCCCCTTGAACTGCAGTCCTCTACAAAGAGGGGCCTCGTCTATACTTGCTAAGATTCAATTTCTCTATTTCATCCTTCAAACCTCAGTGAAGGAATTGAGATTTCCAATAAATGAGTAAGTATGATTTGATAATTTGGGAGGGTGTAATAGATAATAATATCCTGATATATGCTCATATTTTGATTCTGATTAGTATTAGTCTTATTCTATTAGTTTTTAAATTGAAGGTCCAACAAAGTAATAGTGAAAGCATCCCATGGCTTTGTTCACATATTCTTGTGTAACCTATATTAAACCACCACCTGTTCATTGTCTTCCCAGCTATAAGGCAATCATGAGAATTAATCAAATATGCTTCTACTAATTTAAGTTACTCCCCTGGGTGGAGCATGAATAAGGAAAAAAAAAAAAAAGAATACTATAAGAAGCTATGTGTATGACCACAGGGTGGAACTGGGAGGAGAGTTTTTAAAGTAGGGGGAATGTAATCAGTGTCACAAAACAAAAGACGTATGAACTGTTGAATGTAAAATGAATTTGCTTTGTAAAATTTCACCCAAATCACAACAAAAAGTTACAAAAAAAATTACAGGACATACCTTTGAGGGCATACCTTCGAGGGACATAATTCAATCCATAACAATCATTTTTGGTATATATATAAAAAGAAATTCAATAAACAGTGGCTAAGATTAAGAATCTGAAAAATAAAGATATGGATAGGGAGAACATAGCCTCCATGTTTGAACTTAAAGAAGTGTAAGTGGGCAAACTATGGCCTTTTACTTGGTGGGTAATAGGTCATAAAGCTATGATCATACCAAAGGCTAAACAGTTCTTTTGCTTTCTTTTCCTTCCTCTGTCTTCATGTATTTATTTCTTGCTTTCCCTCTTGTAGAATTTGTGATATACTGCTTTAACTTTTTTATATCTTGATTACATTTTAAAATAAGAATCAGGAATCCCAAATGACCCATGAATGCAGAGAAGAGGAGATAAAAATGAAGGGGTGTGAAAGTCTGTATATATTTGTGAGATTAAAAAGAAAACAGAAGAGTGTATGTTAGAAAAATAGGCAATATCTCAAAAACCCAAACCCTGATGTAATCAGATTTCAATTCAATCTAGCATCTTCTCAAATACTTTGCATCTAATAACAGCAGAAATGGAAGTGCATTACATCAAAATGACATATAGAAGGGGCTTTCCCAGCTGGCAGACAGAGGCTTTTAGTGCGGGAGATGGTGTTATTTAATGTGTTTATGACTATTGCTTAAACATGTTCAGAATTCTGTAACAGATATATGCCTGGTACTTACTGTATCTCAATACAGCCACATCTGCATATAAAGCATATGGAAAACAGATTACCCCTGAACACTTTACCCCAAATTCCAGTGGTTAATGGATATCCAGAATTTTTTTTAGAAAACCAAACACAGGAAATGAAGAAAAAATAAAATCTTAGAAATAAAAGCAAAGATACAGTTCTCAGGAAAGATGTTTGGTCCTCAGATTTATTAGTAAGGAATATTTCAAATGAGCTTTTTACAAATTATATTTCATGATCTCATTCTGAACCATGCATTTAACATGTCATCTCCTCTCCCTGGCATCAGATGTCACATAAAGCCCTGCTTCCATTATATGGGGTTTTGTGGGTACTTCCAAAATAGAAAGTAGATAGTGACAGAGCTGAGGCAATGAACACCCTCAACTGCAGCCACCAAAGCTAGGAAGGGACTCATGTGAAGGATGAATTCCAGAGAAAGCCAAATGACCATATGCTTAATGCCATATTGCTAAGAGTTTTCTAAAGTAGATTACAAATGCAAATAGTTCTTGCCTGTGCAAATTATTGTGGGGATGTTGTACATACAAACTCCTTGGAATATGTGGAACAGTTTTCTCAGTATTTTTTAGCTTCTGAATTTAGGAGGTTCCCTGTTTTGTTATAACTCTTTTTTTTTTATGGCAGCAATTTTCATGTTTTTATAGCATTTTTATGATCCATTGAAAGGACTCTTGGCACAATATTTGGCAATGTTTCACCTCAGATGCTGTCACAACAGAATTCACAATAGGGAGCAGAGTTTCATCAAGGAATGCAAACTATGCTTGTCCTGGGTCTATTGCATGTCAGCCCTCAAGTATCCCAAATTTCCCCACAGCTAACTTGATTTGAGCCAGTCCCCACAATGAATAACGACTAATCCCAGAAAAAGTCAAGAGAGTCTTTCTCACGAGTGGGTGCTCAGATAATTACGTTAGAGCCATACTGTTCTGGTCCATTCCTAATCTTCACTAGGACCCTAATCCATTAAAAGTGACCACTCACTTATGTTATAGTGGCAAATACAGTGTTTTTTGCTGAGACTACAACCTTGAAGTAAATTATAAATCAGGTGGTTGGAGAACTGAATCTCTTTCCACTCATTCCTTTCCACCTTATTTCTGCCATCTTCCAATGTCCCACCTTCTAGACCTGGGTCCTATAGTCTCAGATACTGACTCGGACCCTACCTGAACTTATCTAAATCTCCCTGAAAGGCTAATGACCATCCCTATGACTTCCTAGACACTGGTAATGCTATCTAAACACTTCTTTGACACAATCTTGATCTCCACCTTCTTGTGCAATGTGGAAGGAAAGCTGGGCAATCTACTTCCTTAAAGATTTATTGCCTCAGAAACCCGAAGAGGGTTGCTATGAGTTGAAATTGACTAGATGGCAGTGAGTTGTTTTTTTTTTTTTTTTTGGTGGATTGAATTGTGTCTCCAGAAAATATGTTTTGTAGATACTAACCTCTAAGACTGTCCTCATAAACTCATTAGGTGAAGTATTATCTTTGTTATGTTAATGAGACAAGATTAGTGTAGAAGGTGCTTTAAGTCAATCTTTTTTCAAATGTAAAAGAGATTAAACAAGGAAGCAAAAGCAGCCCATCTAGGGAAGAGAGGTGCCAACCTATATGAAGATCACCCAGGAGAAAAAGCTAAAAAGAGACAAGGACCTTCCTCCAGACCCAACAGAGAGAAAGCCTTTCCTTCAAGCTTAAAAAAACAAACAAATCAAATTCATTGCCATCGAGTTAATTCCAACTCATAGTGATCCCCATTGGGTTTTCAAGGCTGTAAATCCTTAAGGAAGCATACTGCCCCATCTTTCTTCCATCGGGCATCTGGTGAGTTCAAACCACTAACTTTTCAGTTAGCTGCCAAATGCCTTAACTATTACACCACCAAAGCTCCTTTCCCTAAAAGCCAGCACCCTGATATTGGACTTCTAGCCTCCTATTCTGTGAGTAAACAAATTTCTGTTTCTTAAAGCCATCTATTTGTGATGATATGTTTTCATGATATCCTGCTCCAGGGAATAGTTGGACAACATGATCAAAGTAGGTGAGAAGAAGTTTGGTCATTCTCACTTCCAAGGAGCATTCTGGCTACACTTCTTCCAGGACAGATTTGTTAGTCCTTTTAGCAGACCATGGTACTCTTAGTATTCTTCCACACACCACACCTCAGAAGCATCAACTCTTTTTCAGTCTTCCTTATTCATTATCCAGCTCTCACATGCATAAGACATGATTGAAAATAACATGGCTTGGGTTAGGTGCACCTTAGTCTTCAAGGAGACATCTTTGCTCTTCATTACTTGAAAGAGATCTTTTGCAGCCTATTTGCCCAATGCAATACATCATCTGATGTCTGCCTGCTGCTTCCCTTGATGTTGATTGTAGTAATATAAAGTAATATATAGTAATATAAAGTCTTTGACAATTTTAATCTTTTCTCCATCCATCATGAAGCTGTTTACTGGATCAATTGTGATGGTTTTTGTTTTCATTAAATTGAGGTGTAATCCACACTGTGGTGGTGACGTGTTGGTATGAGATTTGAGGCTGAGCCACTGGTGGTTCAAACCTAGTGGGATGCACATGGTGCACAGGTATCAGCCCAACTTATAGACTGAGACAGACTAGGAAGAAGGAAGAGGACATCCACTTCTCAAATAATTGACCAGGGAAAACCTTAGTAATAGCACAGAAACACTGTCTGACACATTACCATGCAACTTTATGAATAGTCCGGTTAGGTTAGAAGGCTCTCAAAATAGGACTGGGAAAGAGCTGCATCATCAGAGTAAAACCAGCCTTACTCATATGGATAAGGTAAAACTTTTGAGACCTCCATTGGCTGATGTGGCACCACTCAAATTGAGGAGAAACAGATGCAGACATCCATTAATCATCGGAACATGGAATGTATGAAGTATGAATCTAGGACAATTGGAAGCTGTCAAAAATGAAATACAATGCATAAAGATTGATATTCTAGGAATTAGTCAGCTGAAATGGACTGGTTTTGGCCATTTTGAATCAGACAACCATATGATCTACTATGTCGGGAATGACAGTTTGAAGAGGAATGGCATGGCATTCATTAACACAAAGGATGTTTCAAGATCAGTCCTGAAGTACAATGCTGTCAGTGATAGGATAATATCCATACGCCTACAAGGAAGACCCATTAATATGACTATTATTCAAATTTATGCCCAACCTCCAAAGCCAAAGATGAGGAAATTGAAGAATTTTATCAACTTCTTCAGTCTGAAATTTACCGAACATGCAATCAGGATGTGTTAATTATCACTGGTGACTGGAATGCAAAAGTTGGAAACAAAGAATCACCAGTAGTTGGGAAATTTGGCCTTGGTGACAGAAATAATGCTGGAACTCGTATGGTAGAATTTTGCAAGATGAATGATTTATTCATTGCAAACACCTTTTTTCAACAACACAAACAGCAGCTCTACACGTGGACTTTACCAGATGGAACACACAGGAATCAGATTGACTCTATCTGTGCCAAGAGGTGATGGAAAAGCACAGTATCTTCAGCCAAAACCAGGCCAGGAGCTGATTGTGGAACAGACCATCAACTGCTCATATGCAAATTCAACTTGAAGTTAAAGACAATTAAAACAAGGTCAAGAGAGCCAAAATATGATCTTGAATATATCCCGCCTAAATTTAGAGATCACCTAAAGAATAGATTTGATGCATTGAACACCAATGACTGAAAACCAGAAGTATTGTGGGAGGATATCTAGAACATTATCCATGAAGAAAGCAAGAGATCACTAAAAAGACGAGAAAAGAAGACCACAATGGATGACAGAAGTGACTCTGAAACTTGTCCTTGAGCAGAGAGTAGCTAAAGCAAATGGAAGAAATGAGAAGATAAAAGAGCTGAACAGAAGATTTCAAAGAGCAGCTCCAGCAGACAAAATCAGTTACTATAATGAAATGTGCAAAGACCTGGAGTCTGAAATCCAAAAGGGAAGAACATGCAGGGCATTTCTCAAGCTGAAAGAATTGAAGAAAAAATTTAAGCCTCGAGTTGCAATATTGAGAGATACTACGGGCAAAATATTGAAAGATGCAGGAAACATCAAGAGAAGATGGCAGGAATACACAGCGTCATTGTACCAAAAAGAACTGGTTGATCTTCAGCCATTTCAGGAAATGGCATATAATCTAGAACTAATGGTACTAAAAGAGGAAGTCGAAGCTGCAATGAAAGAATTGGCAAAGAACAAGGCTCTGGGAATTGACAGAATGCCAATTGAGATATTTCAACAAATGGATGTGCCATTGGAGGCACTCACTCAGTTATGCCAAGAGATTTGGAAGA
>NW_006921611.1:412913-415823 GCF_000298275.1 Orycteropus afer afer
GAGAGAAGATTGAGGTTGTCAAAGAATTCACATTGCTTGATTCTACAATCAAGGCCAATGGAACCAGCAGTCAGGCATTAGACGACATGTAGCATTGGGAAGGTCAACTGTGAAGGAACTGTTTCAAGTGCTGAGAAGCATGGATGTCTCCTTGAGGACTAAGTTGTGCCTGACTCAAACCATGATATTTCCAATCACCTTATATGCATGTGAGAGCTGGACAGTGAATAAGGAAGACTGAAGAAGAGTTGATGCTTTTGAGTTGTTGTGCTGGTGAAGAATGCTGAAAGTACCAGGGACTGCCAATAGAACTAACAGATCTGTCCTGGAGGAAGTGCACCTGAAATGCTCTTTGGAAGCAAGGATGGCCAGACTTGTCTCACCTACTTTGGTCATGTTGTCAGAGGGACCATTACCTGGAGAAGGATGTCATGATTGGTAGGGTGGAGGGTCAACAAAAGAGGGGAAGGCCTTCAGCAAGATGGATTGACATGGTGGCTGCGATGATGGAATCAAGTATAGCAGGGATCATGGAGCTGGTGCGGGATCGGGCCTTTTTCATTCTACTGTGTATGGGGTCACTATGAGTCGGAAGTGACTTGACGGCACCTAACAACAACAACAACAAATCCATACTGCTGACTGTAGTCTTTAATCTTCATCAGTAAATTCTTCAAGCCATCCTTACTTTCAGCAAGCAAAGTTGTGTCAGTTGTTAATAAGTCTTCCTCCAATCCTGATGCCACCACATTCTTCTTCATATAATCCAGCTTCTTGGATTATTTGCTCAGCATACAAATGGAATAAGTATGGTGAAAGATACAACCCTGACACACTTCTTTTTTTATTTTAAACCATGCAGTGTCCCCTTGTTCTGCTCAAAAGACAGCCTCCTGATCTATGTACAGGTTCTACATGAGTACAATCAAATGTTCTAGAATTCTCATTCTTCCCAATGTTATCCATAATTTGTTATGATCCATATTGTTGAATGCTTTTTCATAGTTAATAAAACATAAGTAAACATCTTTCTGATATTCTTTGCTTTCAGCTAAGATCCATTTGACATCAGATATGATATCCCTCATTCCAGGTCCTCTTCTGAATCCAGCTTGCTTTTCTAGAAGCTCTCTGTCAATATACTGATACAACAGTTTTTCAATTATCTTCAGTAAGATTTTGTTTGCATGTGATATTAATGATATTGTTAGACAATTTCCACATTATGTGTGATCACCTTTCTTTAGAATGGGTACAAGTATGGATTTCTTCCAGTCAGTTGGCTAGGTAGCTGTCTTCCAAATCTCTTGGGATAGCTGAGTGAGTGCCTCCAGCATGGCATCCATTTGTTGAAACATCTCAATGAATATTCCATCAATTCCTGGAGATTTTTTCATCACCAATTCCTTCAGTGAAGCTTCATTTTCTTATCTCAATACTATTTGTTCTTGATCATATGCCACCTCCTGAAATGGATCAATATCTACCAGTTCTTTTTGGTACAGTGAATGTGTATTCCTTCCATCTTCTTTTGATGTTTCCTGCATCATTCAACATTTTGTCCATAGAATCTTTCAATATTGCAATTTGAGGCTTAATTTTTTTCTTTAGTTCATTCAGCTTGAGAAATGGTGAGCTTGTTCTTCCCTTTTGGTTTTCTAGCTCCAGGTCTTGGCACATTTCATTATAATAATTGGCTTTGTCTTCTCAAATTGCTCTTTGAAATCTTCTCTTCAGCTCTTTTATCTTGTCATTTCTTCCATTTGCTTTAGCTACTCTCCATTCAAGGGAAAGTTTCAGAGTCTATGCTGATATCCATTTAGGTCTTTTCTTCCTTTCTTGTCTTTTTAATGACTCCTTGCTTTCTTCATGGATGATGTTTTTGATGTCGTCCATCAATTCCTCTGGTCATTGGTGTTCAACACATCAAATCTATTCTTAAATGGTCTATAAATTCAGGAGAGATATTATCAAGGTCATATTTTGGCTCTCATGGACTTCTTTTAATTGTCTTCAACTTGAAGTTGAACTTTCTGTTCCACAATCAGCTCCTGGTTTTGTTTTCACTGGAAATATTGAATTTCTCCATCACCTCTTCCCACAGATGTAGTTAATCTGATTCCTATGTATTCTGTCTGGTGAAGTCCATGTGTAAAGCTGTTGTTCATGTTGTTGAAAAGAGGTATTTGCAGTGAATAAGTCATTGGTCTTGCAAAATTCTGTCATGCTATCTCCAGCGTTATTTCTATCACCAAGGCCATAATTTCCAACTACCGGTAACTCTTTTTGTTTCCAACTTTTGCATTCTAGTCACCAGTGATAATCAATGCATCTTGATTTCATGTTCAATCAATTTCAGACTGCAGAAATTGGTAGAAATCTTCAATATCTTCATCTTGGCTTTTGTGATTGGTGCCTAGATTTGAATAATAGTAGTATTAACTGGTCTTCCTTGGAGGCATGTGGGTATTATCCTATCACTGACAGTGCTATAGTTCAGGACAGATCTTGAAACACTCTTTGTGACAATGAATGCCACACCGTTCCTCTTCAATGTGTCATTCCTGGCATAGTAGGTCATATGGCTGTGTGATTCAGAATGGCCCAAACCAGTCCATTTCAGCTCATTAATTCCTAGGATACAGATCTTTATGCATTCCATTTCATTTTTGACAACTTCCAATTTTCCTAGATTCATACTTCATACATTCCTTGTTTCAATTATTAGTGGTTGTTTGTATATGTTTCTACTCATTTTGAATTGTGCCACATCAGCCAGTCAGCCAGTGGAGATCTTGAAAGCTTTACTCTCTCCATATTATTAACATCATCGCTACTCTCAGGAGTCAGCTCTTCCTCAGTCATACATATATATATATATATATATATATATATATATATATATATATA
>NW_006921611.1:415923-419152 GCF_000298275.1 Orycteropus afer afer
TACACACACACTTGTGATTTGTGTGAAAGTTTACAGAGTGAATTCACTTTCCATACAGCAGCTTACATACTTTATCTCATGACATTGACTGCAGTTTCCCACAGTGCAATAGCTCCCCTCCCACTTCCTTCCTTCTGTTACATCTTCTCTGTATTCTTCCCTACCATGCACTTCTCCACCCCCCCCCAAGCTGTTTCTCTGTGCATGCACAGCCCTTCTATTCTCCCATGACTGATCTCGCTAAGGAGTGCATCTACCTAATGTAAATGTTCGCTCATGTGCCTGTCTTTTGTTTGTCTGGAAACCAGAGGAGTGGGTTCAATTCCAGACCTGAAGGGCAGCTAGGCACCATAATCTCAGTAGTTCCATTAAGCTCTATCAGACCAGCAAACCTGGTCCCCCTTTTTTTTTTTTTTTTTAATGATTTTTAGTTTTGTTCTACATTGTTCTTCCACTCTATCTAGGATCACCTACAGAGATCCCCTCTGAGTGGTTGACAGTAATAACTGGGTCCCATCTAGTCTTCTGGTCTCATAGTCATATAGGCTGAGGATTAAATGGTGTACCAGTCACTTTAACTCATTGTTTCCATGCATCTTTGGTTTTCTACATTCTTCTTTACTCTGGATAAGGAGAGACCCATCATTATGTATAAATGTCTGCTTGCAAGCTTTTAAGATCTCAGTTGCTACTTGCCAAAGTAGGATATGGAATAATGTTTTTGTGTAGTATGTTATGCCAATTTGTTCCTCAGTTGTATTTTGAGTGTCTTCCCACCTGATGGGCTCATCTTTCAATACTAAATAGGACAATGTTTCAGGACTATTCATAATCTTTTCCAGTAATACATCGGACAGTGTTTCACTGCTTTTTATAATGTTTTCACTGGCCAATTGTTTGAAAAGTAAATTGCCTCTTCCTTCTTTTAACTCTTTCTTAGTCTGGAAGCTCCACTGAAACCCGTCCACCATAGGTAACCCAGCTGGCATTTTGCAACACTGGCGGCACAGCCTCCAGCCTCACAGCAACATGTAAGCCACACAGAATGACAAACTGAAAGACAAGTTCATCTCCCTTAGTTGTTCCTAACCACTCTGCACCAGCCTCTCCATGCCTCACCTTAAAATAAAAGCTGCCTCAGACTATGCACCTGCCTCACTGGGGCCTGGCCTTAGCATACTTCTTTTGATTAGCCAAACCTACTAGGACTGCTAATCCAATGGTTAACAAAATTAGAATTCAAATATTTTGGGAGAGTGGGACAAAATTTATTTGTGCTACTCTCATAAATTGCTGGCAGAATTATTGGTTGATTGATATAGCTTCTTCTGAAACTTAGCAATATATATCAAAACATAAAAATAATTGCATAACCTTAAACTAATCACTTAGCATCTGGAGGTATTTTCTAAGAAATAATTGGGAAGAAGAAATAATCATACTTCTTAATTTTTATATACATGAGTGTTCATTGAATTGTTCAAAATAGTGAAAATTGAAAATTGATCACATTTCATTGACAGATTACACAGTGCAAACACAACACTAATTTTAAAAATTATACTTTTAAAAAATGTGTAATTAGAAGGGAAATAATTTGTGGAAACTAAAATGTAAAAACCAAAATATAAGATCATGTGAAAATACTTTATAAAAAGTCATATATTTGTATATACCTAAATAAATAAATAGACTCACCACTGCCAAGTTGATCTTCACTCATGACGATCACTCCTTGGTTTTGTGAGTTGGTATCTCTATGGAAGTAGATTGCCCACTCTTCCTTCTGAGGAGTGGCTGGTGAGTTTGAACCACCAGCCTTCTGCTTAACAGTCAAATGCCTTAAGCACTGTGCCACCAGAGCTCATTTGGCAACACCCAGCCTCTTGGAGAGCTGGTTCAATTTAACTTCCACCTTGAAGCAATGATTTGTGGAAATACAAAACCATTTCCTAAATTTTCTCTTATTCCCAAGGGCTCAAGTCCTCTTCATCTAGTACTTAAATCTATGGGTGATATCATTTTGAGGCCTCATCACCCAAATAAAATTCCCGATCCTTTTTATCAGTTTCTAAAAAATTTCCACTCACACCAAGCAGTTTGACTTTTGATCAAATGCACCAAAGATAAGAGAATTACCAGGAGGAGCTACACTGCAATGTGCTTGAGCATCCACCATTTCTCTTGGTTCTGCTCTTCCTTACCTCTTGTCGTCTCTAATCATCTCTAATCCCTAACTCCTCTCCTTTCGTCCATTGGTGCCATTTGATAACTAAGACCTGCCTAGGACTCAACTTCTACCAACAAATAGTTACATGTGTGTTGACTATTAAAATAATAATTAGTTTCCACCTAATTACATATGTGTACATAAACAAAACACAGTACAGTGATATACCAAAATATTAATAGCACTTAATTCTTGGTGGTGGTTTAATGGTTATTTTAATTTTGTTAGTTGTGTAATTTCTAAATTTTTAAAAATGAACAAGTGGTTCTTTTTTCATTTTAAAGAAGAAAGTTTTTTTTTTTTTTTGTCTGATGATAAGGTAAATTCTCTAAAATTAGAAACTAAATCATAATTTTAGGTAGCATTTTAGAGGTAATGGTATAGGCAGGCCCTTCTAACTATAGAATTTTATGATTCAAGGGTTGCTGTTAAGATAAAATGATATAATGAGAATGAGTGTTCTTTGAAAAGTACAAATCTCCATAAAAATAAGCTATTATTTTGACGCTTTGTAGTTCAGTGATAAGTACAATTTCTGGTACTGAATAGAATATAAACTTGTACAATGGGAAGAATAGAACAGAAGTTTTAGGGTAGACATGTGACAAAGCTGATAATGTGTCAAATTCCAAAACTCATGTTTGAAAAGTCATCTCTGCCATTTTCATCCTTCCCTTCCTTCCTGGTTCTTTTATAAAACTAAAACCAAACCCTTTGCTGCAAGTTGATTCCAACTCATAGCAACATTGTAAGACAAAGTGGAACAACCCCATAGAGTTTTCAAGCCTGTAATCTATATGAAAACAAATTGCCTCATCTTTCTCCTGCAGAGCAGCTGGTAGGTGTGAACCACTGAGCTTCTGGTTAACAGCTGAGTGCTTAACCACTGCATAACCAGGGCTCATTGTTGTTGTTGTTATGTGCCATCGAGTCTGCCCCGACTCATAGCGACCCCTCCTTGGGTTTCCGAGGCAGTATCACTACGGAAGTAGGATTGCC
>NW_006921611.1:419727-422788 GCF_000298275.1 Orycteropus afer afer
TTTTTTTACTGTGGTGAAAATATACAAAACAAAACATACCAACTCAACAATTTCTACATATATTATTCAGTATAATCAGACATTGATAATACTCTTCTGTTTAAACACTCTCTCCTTCCTTACCCAAGTCATGCTACCACCATTAACATAAACTCAGTTCCCCCAAAGCAAAAGCTCGCTCATCCTCCCTCAGGGAGCTTTTAAAACATGATGGGTTTTGGCTTTCATTATTTATTTATTTATCAGGAGTCTGGAAAATTTTAAACTAGGGTAAGGAAGTAAGAGAAATCAAAGAAAAAGAAATCTTAAAAAAATACAAGGTCCCTGTCACCATTTTCAAGGAGTATCATCCATGAATATAAAACATACTTTCAGCTCCATGAAACCATAGCATTAAGATTATTGCACATTTTATTAGCCTTTCCTGGGCTCTGAAAGTAGAAATTCATCTGCCTCTAACCTTTCCACCCAAGTCGACTTCATACATAAGTAAAGAGCAAGTTGAAATTACAGGGAGCTGTAAAGAAATGGAACTTCCCTGCTTTCTTCTTTCAAAACCAATATTAAAATATATGAGGTGCAATTGTCAAACGAAAAAATTGCCAGATGATTCATAAGGAATGAGTGGCCAGCAGGCTAGCCTGACTGCTCCCTTGCATTAGCGATTTTTAACGGGTCTTTGGGAAGGAAGATGGTTATTTCCCATCTAAGTCAGAAAGCAATGAAGATAACGCTAGTGGGGAAAAAGGGAAGGGAGAATGGCCAGATGTTGAACACATACAGAAGATAATGCCACTCAACAGAGCATGTTCAAATGCTAATTTTTTTAGTAACCAGCTTGTAAATGAAACTTCAAGGGACTCCATGTCCCCTCCTGCAGTTCCTTATCTCTCACAGCTGCCTCTATTTTACCATTTTCCCAAGGTGGAACAGGCATACCTGTCAGGCATCCTTTTAACTTGTCAGGGACTTAACTCTAGCTGAGGCAGCCAGATATTACTGCTAAATTGATTTACACATTTAAGGGTGAATATCTGTTTCTGTTCACTGAGCCATGGCATTGATGCCTAATTTGTTGCTTACATGTCACAGCGGCACTGATCACTGTAACCAGTCTGTACAGGAGGCCATATATCAGGACCAGTGTGTGATCCTATCCCACTGGCTTGGCCAACAGGAACCACTTCTCCTTGAAGGCCTCAGCCAGTGTCTTCCTGACCTATGCTACAGAGAATCATTGTGTGGTAACTTGGAAAGAGAGGAAAAAAAAAAAAACCACAAGCATACTGCTGTCTAGTTGATTCCTACTTACAGCAAACCCTCTTTGGATTTCCAAGGCAGTATCTCTATGGAAGTAGATTGCCCAGTCTTCCTTCTGAGGAATAGCTGGTGGGTTTGAGCCGCCAGCCTTCTGGATAGTAGTCAAATGCCTTAGGCGTGGATACGATATTGATTTCTTAATTTTTGCAAATCCAACACCACCATTATGAGCATCATCATAAATAACGCCTGAGGCTTTTGCTAGGTAATCGTCTCTTACACTACTCACTGATTTTTTTCATTAACTCATCAAGTAATTGTTCTATGAGACTTTGATTCATATGAACATAATACATGTATTTATATCTAGCAAAGGTCCCAGTGGGAAGGAGGAAAGCAGTCTGCTGAAATTGAGTGCTCTCTGGGTGAATTGCTGGAGATTTTCATTGTGTGAGGATGAGACAAACCTAATGTGAGAGACAATACTAAACTATATGTTAATAAATGACTAATGTCAGAATTGGAACAAGTAGTCATATATGCAGTAAGAGTTCTTTAAATTTTTGACAAGTATATCAGTTGAGAGAACTATTTACTTCAAGAGAAAGTACAGTTGGGGTAAATGTTGCCAGAGACACTTTCACTGAAATCCATATGGGAAATGTTGTGAGAGGAACATTGTGTGGTATTAATTAAAAGATTTTGTGACCTAGACCTTATGAAGAGACATAAATATCTACTAAGTATACTGAACAAGGAGCATTAAATAGCAGAACTGTACTACCATGAGCAATTTTTAAAATGAGAAAAAGAAAAAAGGGAGACCACTGTTCGTGGTCTGTAAGTAATCCTAATGGAGAGAGGACAAAGCCCATTTCCATTTTGGCGTAGTGACTGTTGAAATGAGATTAGACATCAACAGTGGGGACAGTGCTAGAGATGACCCGTGGAATGGCAAATAAAATCCAAAATCAGTTTCAGGAAGAGATGACAGTAACAGATTCTATGTTGTTGTTGTTGTTATGTGCCATTGAGTTGGACCCAACTCATGGTGACCCCTACTTGAGTTTCCGAGGCAGTATCACTACAGAAGTAGATTGCCTTCTGTAGAAGGTTCTACAGTAGTAGAACCACCAGACTTCTGTTTAGCAGTCAAGTGCCTTAGGCACTATGCTACCAGAGGTCCCAACAGACTCATAGCGACCCCTCCTTGGGTTTCCGAGGCAGTATCACTATGGAAGTAGGATTGCCCAACCTTCCTTCCGAGGAGTGGCTGGTGGGTTTGAACCACCAGCCTCCTGGTTAGCAGTCAAGTGCCTTAGGCACTATGCTACCAGAGCTCCTACAGATTCTATAGCAGATAGAAATAGAGGAATTTCAGAATTAGCAAGAACGGAAGTCACTGGGCAGTGACTTCCAGGCTTAAGAAGAGATAGATCATAACTAACAACAGCAATATTTCTCAACTCCCTTGTCATAAAGCAGTGGTTCTCAAACTGACTGCACATAAGAGTTACTTAGGGAGTTTTTAAAAACCCTGGTGCCTGAGCCCTACCTGCAGGGATCCAGATTCAATTGGTCTGGCATGAAAACCTGGTATCAGTGCTTTTAAAAACTCCTCAGGGACTCTAATGTGCAGCCAGGGTTGAGAACCACTGCCATAAAGAAAAGATTTGACAGACTTGAAGCTATTAAGCCAGTGGGAACTGGAGCTAAAGACTAAAGACTGGGATGACTCACACCTCCCCACTTCTCTGGAGAGCAGTGGTTTGAGAAAAGGAACTTATATGTAAAACATCAG
>NW_006921611.1:423043-425543 GCF_000298275.1 Orycteropus afer afer
CTATAAAGATTATGGCCAAGCGAGCATTATGGGGCAGTGCTACTCTGTCACCTGAGCTCACTATGGGTCGAAATTTACTTGATGACATCCAACAACTGTTTTTGTAAAGGAAAATGGCATTGATATATTCCTTGTAAATTGGTTACTATATCATCCAATTCCTTCCAGCACAGCTAAAATATTTTTGGGGGTATGGAATAAAAGGAATTTTTAAAGGCAAACAGAGGTCCCTTTGAATAAGGAGAGAGAAAACATTCCAGGCATAGGACACAGAAATCCAACAATGTGGATCTGAATGTTCAAAGGGTATATTGAGTAGGTTTTTTTTTTTTTTTTTCCTTTAATTTCTTCTTCTTGGAACATAACCTCTATTCCACAGTGATTACTTTCACTTTTTATTTATAACCAAAATATTTCTTAAAGAGATTCCTTAATGCTATGTTAATGTGTTTAACATGTGAAAGTGAGTGTTCTTTTTTTTTCCCCCCCAGTCTGTCAAAAGAAACTTTATTACTTTTAAACAGCCTTTCACGCTTTCTTGCTGACAACTTTAGAGCAAGCATGTTCTGGACTGGCGCTTTCTGACCCTTCTGGGCTTTTGGATCCCAGTCTCCTGGCCTGTGGCTTTCTCTTTCTGGGCTGGAGCCTTCTTACCTGCAGTGGTCACCTTTGCTGGAATCTTTGCAGCAGGTATTGCCGCAGCTGAGCCAACTCCTTCAGTACCGGTTGCTTCTTTGCGGGAAGCTTTCAGGAGAGCCGCCCTTTAAAGTTTCTTAATTTCATGTTTTATTATTCTTTGCCTTCATGATTTTAAAATGATCAAAATCTCTCATCTTGGCTTTCTTTTCTTTGGTTTCATTCTTCTTGGCCCATCTCATTGCTGCCCATTTTGTCTCAATATCTGCCTTCCTCCAGGCTTGTTAGGAATACTTCTGCTGGGCACTGTGTGGGAAATCGAAGATGCAGTCAGTGAGTTGCATGCATTTGAAAGGCATGGATTTGAGTTTGAGGTCTATCAGAATCCTGTTCTGATCAATAACATCTAGAATTGCAACAAGTTTTCTGGCATATGGTCCAAACAGACTTGAGCCATGGGTCAACCTCCATGAAACACCTGTAAATCATGTTGGTGGTGTTTGGTAAGAATGAGTATTACATTTAGATGAGTATTAAATCACAAGACAATCCATCAAGACAAGACAATATATTTAGAATTGACATCTATCCTCTAGTTTTTCTGCTTACTACGGTGTAATGTGACTTGTTATTGAACTTCAGGGCCTTCGTCTATCTCTTGAGGACAGTACTTATTCTCATATTGTAATTTTCAATGAGATGAATATGTAACCACCACTCATCTGTCAGTTTGTTATGTTGTGGTGTCTTGCATGTTGCTGTGAAGCTAGAAGCTATGCAACTGGCATTTCAAAGTTTTTATGTAATAGTAAATTAAAAAGTTAAACTTATTGTGATCTTAATATTGTATTTTTACCACTGACAAGATTTAATTTATGTCCAAGTATATAGGTACCTGAATAGATCTAAAACAGAAATATTTTAATACATTTAAAAGGTTGCAATAGAATTAGGGTGCTTTTTTTGAACATTTTATTGTGGTGTGAGTGAAAGTTTAGAGAGCACATTAGTTTTCCACTCAAGACTTTATACACATTTTGTTTCATGACATAAGATGCAATCCCTCAAAGTAACAGCACTCTTCTTACTGCCTCCTTGGGTTCTATGCTTCCATTCACCCATTCCTTGCTTTAGGAATTTTCTTGGGCAAATGCTGCCTTTTATTCTCCTATGGTTGATTGTTCTGAGAAGCATGTTCTTCATCAGTGTTATTGTTCATTTTTTAGGTCTGTATTTAGCTGAAAGATGATCTCAGTCCTAGATTTGAAGGATGTCTAACAGCCATATTCTCAGGAGTTCCACCAGTCTCTTTCAGACCAGTTACTCCAGTCTTCTTTTTATTATTTTAATTTTTTTCCTACACTTTTCCCCCACTCTGTCTAGGACCTTCTACTGTGATCTTGATCAGAGTGGTCAGTAGTGGTAGCTGGGCACTATGCAGTTCTGGTTTCCATTGTAGGCTATGATTCATGTGGGAGCTCTGGTAGCATAGTGCCTAAGGCACTTGACTGCTAACCAGAAGGCTGGAGGTTCCAACCCACCAGCCACTCCTCAGAAGGAAGATGGGGCAATCTACTTCCGTAATGAAACTGCCTCAGAAACCCAAAGAGGGGTTGCTATGAGTCAGGTCCGACTCAAGGGTACATAACAACAACAACATGATTCATGTGGTCCATTAGTTCTTTGGACTAATTGTTTCCATGAGTCTTTGATTTTCTTTACTTTTCTTTGCTCCAAATGGGAAGAGATCAGTAATTGTATCTTAGATGACATAGAATAAGTTTTAATAAATCAGGCATGTATATATATATATATTTGTTTTGTTTTGAAAGGTAAGTGAATTTATTGTAATGTATTCCATTGA
>NW_006921611.1:430523-451017 GCF_000298275.1 Orycteropus afer afer
AGTAAGATCTTACTTGTGTGTGATATTAATGATATTGTTCGATCATTTCCACATTCTGTGGGATCACCTTTCTTTGGAATGGGTACAAATATGGATCAAGTATGTACCATAGTTTGGTTATACATTCTTCTGTTGATAGGCATCTAGATGGTTTCCATGTTTTTGCTATTATAAATAGTGCTGTGATGAACATGGGTGTTCATATATCTGTTCTTTTCCTTGCTCTCACTTCTTTAGGATATATACCAAGTAATGGGATTGCTGGATCAAATGGTATTTCTAATTCCAACTTTTTAAGGAATTGCCATACTATTTTCCACAGTGGTTGTATCATTTTACAGTCCCACCAGTAGTGCATGAGAGTTCCAATCTCTCCACATCCTCACCAGTACTTGTTATTTTCTGTCTTGTTGAATTTTGCTATTAGTGCTGAGGCAAAATGGAATCTTGAGGTGCAATTGTATACTGATTCATGGATTGTGGCCAATGGTTTCGGTGGATGGTCAGGGACTTGGAAGGAACATAATTGGAAAATTGGTGACAAAGAGGTATGAAGAAGAGTTATGTGGATAATACTCTCTGAATGGGCCAAAGGAGTGAATATATGTGTGACTCATTGAATGATCACCAAAGGGTGACCTCATCAGAGGAAGATTTTAGCAATCAAGTTGATAAGATGACACTTTCTGTGGAAACTAATCATCCTTTTCCCCCAGCCATTCTTGTCATTGCCCAGTGGGCTCATAAACAAAGTAGTATTGGTGGCAGGAATAGAGGTTGTGCACAGTCTCAGCAACATGGCTTTCCCCTCACCAAGGCTGACTTGGATAAAGCCATTTCTGAGTGCCCAATCTGCCAGCAGCAGAGACCAGCACTGAGTCCACAATATGGAACCATTCCTTGGGGCTATCAGCAACTGGTCATGTGGTTGTAGCTGGTATTTAGAACTACCTTATTCTACCATCAATTTCATATTCCCCTTGCCCTCAGCAAACACCTCAGCTGGTCATGATTCTTTGTTTGGTAGGGTGACTCAAACCTTCATTCCTGAAGGGTCTGAGCCATTAACAGTCATAGCACGATTGGGATGCTGTAGTTTTCCACTGACTTTAATTAGAAAACATGATAGTCCTAAAAGAGGCCCTAAGGAATTTCCTGTATTTCAGACATATTCTTCTCTACCTCCATAATGTAATATCAATCCAATTTTCCCTTGGTAATCAAGATCAACCACACCCAAAAGTACAGTAACTCCTTCCTTTGCATGTTGATCCAGAGGCATGAGGAATCCAAAATGTCTGAGTGGCATTCTTAACTTCCAGTTCAATGGAATCATTGTTTCCATAAGTGAGAGTGTGGTATCTTTGGATATGTGAATAGGGGTAGTTTTACTTCTTTACCAATTTGAATGCTCTTTATTTCCTTTTCTTGCCTTGTTGCTCTTAGTACAGTGCTGTATAAGAATTGTACTAAAATATGTCCTTGTCAGTTTCCCATTCTCAAGGAGAATACTTTCAGTCTTTGTCACTGAGAAAAATTTGGCTGTTTGTTTTGTATAAATTCCCTTTATTATATTGAGTAATTTTTCTTTTCTCATTTTGCTGAGAGTTTTTTTTTTTTTAATCAGAAATAGGTATTGGGTTTTATCAAGTGCCTTTTCTGTGTTGATTGAGATGATTGTGTGATTATTTTCTATTTTTTCACCCTTGAGTCAGACCTGACTCATAGCAACCCCTCCTTGAATTTCTGAGGCACTTTTCCTTTGTTTTATTTATGTAGTAGATGACATTGATTGTTTTTCTAATGTTGAACCATACTTGTGTACCTGAAATGAACCCCATTTGGTTATGTATTACTTTTTTGGATATGTTTTTGGAGTCTATTGGCTAGAATTTTTTTGAAGATTTTTGCATCAATGTTCATGAGGGATATTGGTCTTTTCACTTTTCAGTGATGTCTTTGCCTGGTTTTATTATCAAGGGTATGCTTGCTTCATAAAATGAATTTGGATAAATTCCATCCTTTTCTATGGTCTGGAATAATTTGAGCAGGATTGGTGTTAGTTCTTTTCTCAACATTTGGTAGAATTCCACAGTGAAACCATCTGCACCATGACTTTTTTTGTTGGTAACTTTTTTATGACCTGGTAAATTTCTTCTTTTGTTATGGGTCTGTTCAAATTTTCAATCTCAGTCTGTGTTAGTTTAGGTAAATAGTACATTTCTGTCCATTTCTTCTAGATTTTCAAATTTGTTGGAGTATATTTCTTCATAGTATCCTGATATTATCTTTTTATTTCAGTTGGTTCTGTTGTGATGTTGCCCAATTCATTTATTATTCATGTTATTTGTATTCTCCCTCTCTTTTCCTTTATTAAATCTGCCAGTGGTTTGTCAATTTCATTATCTTTTCAAAAAACCAACTTCTAATCTTGTTGATTTTTTCTACCTCATTTATTTCTACTAAAATTTTTATTTCTTTTTTTCTGGTGACTTTCTTTTTTGCTGCTTTTTTTCCCTAATTGTTGGAGATGTTGGTTTAAGGTGTTGATTTTGGCTCTTCTTTTTTGATGTGTGCATTTAGTGCTATAAATTGGCCTCTAATCACTGCTTTTGCTGCATCCCAATGATTTTGGTATGCTGTGTTTTCATTCTCATTTGATTTAAGGTACTTTTTAATCTCATTTTTTATTTCTTCCTTTACCCAGTCATTTTCAAGGAGAGTGTTATTCAATTTCCATGTATTTGTTCTTTTTCTGTTATCTTCCTATTGTTGATTTCTAACTTTATAGCATTGTGATCTGAGAAGATGCTTTGCACTATTTATTTCAATGTTTTTAAATTTATTAAGTCTTGGTTTGTGGCCTAACATATGATCTATCATGGAGAATGTTCCATGTGCACTGGAAAAGGTTGTACATTGTGCTGTTGTTGGGTGAAGTCTTCTGTAGGTATCTATAAAGTCAAGTTGGTGGATTATATTGTTTACCTCTTCTGCATCTTAGTTAAGTTTCTTTCTAGTTCTATCTTTGATTGAAAGTGGTGCATTAAAGACTCCTACTATGACTGTGAAGTCTTCTATTTATCTTTTCAGTTCTGTTAAAGTCTGATTTATGTATTTTGGGACTTTTTCATTGGGTGCATATATATTTATTATGGTTATGTCGTCTTGTCACATCTATTCTTTAATCATTAATTAATGTCCTTCCTTTTCTCTTATGGTGATTTTTGTTTTACAGACAATTTGACCAGAAATTAATATTGCCACTCCTGCTCTTTTTTGGTTGTCATTTGCTTGCTGTATCTTCTTCCAACCTTTGATTTTTAGTCTATTTTTGCTTTGTCTCTAAGGTGTGTCTCTTGTAGACAGCATATTGATGGCTTATGTTTTCTTATCCAGTCTGGAACTCTCCGTCTCTTGAGTGGTGCATTTATTCAATTGACATTCAGTGTAATTATCAACAAGTATGAATTTGTTGCTGTCACTTTGTTGTGTTTTTTCGTGGTCTTGCTGATTTCTTTGTTCCATATAATTTTCTGTGCTGAGTTCATTTTGTTTATGAGTTATGTTATCAATTCCTTCATTGCTATTGTTTTGTTACTGTTGTTGTTATGTGCCATGGAGTCAGACCTGACTCATAGCCACCCCTCTTTGGCTTACTCAGGTGGTATCATTAAGGAAGTTGATTGCCCAGCTTTCCTTCTGAAGAGTGTCTGGTGGATTTCAACTGCTAGCCTTCTGGTTAGCCTTAGGCACTATGTTACCAGAGTACTTGTGCTTGTCCTCTTTTTTATTTTGGTGTGAAGACTTATCATTTTTCTTTGAGGTTACCCTGTGATTTATAATTTGCTTCTCAAGTTTAAAACAGTCCAGTCTATCTTGCATGTGTCTTAACTTCCTCACCATGTAGAAGTACTGTCAAAAACAAAAAACCTCACTGCTGTTGAGTCAATCCCGAGTCATGGTGACCCTCCTTAGATTTCTGAAGTGGTATCTTTATGGAAGTAGATTGCTCATTCTTCCTTCTGAGGAGTGGCTGGTGGGTTTGAACCACAAGCCTTCTGGTTATCACTCAAATGCCTTAGGCATTATGCCACCAGAACTCCCAGAACCAATAATTATATACCCAGCAAAATTTTCCCTCAAATATAATGGTGAAATTAGAACATTTCCAGATAAGCAAAAATTAAAGAATGTGTTAAATCCAGGCCAACTTTACAAAAGATGCTAAATGGAGTCCATTGAACAGAGAGCCAACACCAGCAAACAATAACCGACCATTAACACACATGACAACATAACCCAGAAACAAAGTTAGTTATAGAAGTATCCAAAGTAAAATAAGTTAACAAGATTGTAAACGGAACCAGAGACATTGATTGGCAAGTGAGGACAACTCCATGCCAAAAAGAAGGAAAAAATTGTATAGTTACAGTTCTTCTATACAATAAATTGTTTTTCTGTAAATGTGCTAATTTCACTATTATATTTGAGGGAAAATTTTGCCAGGAATAAAATTCTTGGTTGGAATTTTTTTTTTTTTTTTTCTTTCAGAGTTTTATATATACAATCTCTTTGCCTTCTCATCTGCATGGTTTCTGATGAGGATACAGAGCTTAGTCTTATTGATTGCCTGTAGTAGGTACATTTTTGTTTTACCCATGCTCCTTTCAGGAATTTTTGTTTGTCTTTGGTTTTGGTGAATTTGATGATGCTGTATTTTGTGATTGTATTTTGGAGTGATTTGCCCAAGATTTTCTTTCTTTTTTTTTTTTTTTTTTTTTTTTTGGGGGGGGGTCTTCCTTTTCTGAAATTCTGATTACATGTAGGTTATTCCTTTTGATAGTATCCCACATGAATTTTAGGCTTTCTTCATTTTCTTTATTGCTTTTTTTTCTGATTTTTCCTTAAACTAATTGGTGTCAAGGGATTTGTCCACTATTTTGTTGATTCTATCTATCACTGATTCAATTCTGCTCTTTTGTATTTCTATTGAGTTGTCTGAATTTTTACTGTTAATCTTTGGATTTCTAGTTGCTGTTTTTGTATGGTTTCTATTTGTCTATTTATTTTGTCATTTTGTTCTTTTATTTTTTTCCTGAATTCTTCTATTGCTTTATCTGTGTTTTCTTCAATTTTGTTTGTGTTCTCCTTGACCTCTTTCTTGATCTCTTGGAGATCCCCTATATATTAGTCATTTGAATTCCTTATCAGGTATCTCTGTCACTACTTCTTCCTCTGGAAGGTTTTTCTGGTTAATTCTTTTGGTCATTTTCTGGAGCCATCTTGTCCTCCTTCTTTATGTGATTTGATATTGTCTGCTGTTTTTGAAGAAGTAGAAATCCAAAAGATGAACAATAAAATTTCAGGCAACTCAATACAAAGACATAAGAGCAGAATTGAATTAATGATAGACAGAATCAACAATCACCTCATAAGCATGTGAGAGCTGGGCAATGAAGAAAGAAGGCTGAAAAAGAGTTGATGCTTTTGAGTTGTTTTGGTGAAGAATGCTGAAAGTATCATGGACTGCTAAAAGAACTAACAAATCTGTCCTGGAGGAAGTGTAGCCGGAATGCTCCTTGGAGGTGAGAATGGCCAGAATTCGTCTCACTTACTTTGGTCATGTTGTCAGAAGGGACCATTCCCTGGAGAAGGGTGTCATGCTTGGTAGGGTGGAGGGTCGATGAAAGAGGGGGAGGCCCTCAATGAGATGGATTGACACTGTGGCTGCAATGATGGGTTCAGGTATAGCAAGGATTGTGAGGCTGGCACAGGACCCTGCAATGTTTTTTTATGTTATATATAACATCACTATGAGTCAGAGACAACTCAATGGCACCTAACAACAACAAAAGCTGTCTCTGAAGCATGAACTTTTGTTGCATTTATTTATTTATTATATGTTTGTTTGCTTCATCTTGATTTTTTATCTGTTGTGTTTTGGCATATTTTAGTTGACAGAACATGCATGGTACTCTGGTTGTTAGTCTAGCCAGACTGGTGCTCTCACTACCTGTCTTCAGGTAAGTAAGAAAGCAGCTGGGTATGTGAGTGCAGGTCTCTATTTGTTGGTCTTGTGAGGCAGCTGATGATGTAGCTGTTGTTGCTGGTGAGGTGATGTGTCTGTCCAGCTGGTCACCTAGACATGGGTGCAGGAAATGTGCTCACTTTTTTGTGAATTGAATTTTGTGTGTGCACACTATGAGTTTCTGGGTGCTTGGGGAAAGGGTGCCCACATTGTTGATCACCAGGTGGGTGCTATGGAAACTCACACCTATACTCCTGGGAAAGCAGGGCTGCATGAAGGTTTTTGGAATGGGCACATGTCTATGGTTATAGGGACACTGTGGGGGTGAGTCAGGGGAGATGATGTCTATGAGTGCCTGCTAGGAGGATATGCTGGGCTGGGTACCCCCATCATGGGTGGCTGGGCATAGGAACATGTCCTTCCAGTTTTTGGACTCCCAGCACTAGTGGCTGGGCAGAGCAGAGGACACCACTGGCCTGTGGACCAGCAGTGATGGAGGCTGGGCATAGGAGTGGGCACTGCCATTCTATGGGTACCATTTACAGTCACTGAGCACAGATGTGGTTAGCACCAATCCTCTTGTCCCTGCGGCAAGTGACTGAATGAAGGGGCAGATCCTGCCAGTTCTTGGGTCTCAGGGTTGGGGGATGGGGTGTTGGTGAGTGCTGCCAGACTGTGATCATGCAGGCTAGTGAATTAGGGGTGGCACTGTAGGTCTGCAGGCTTCTGGCACAGGTGCCGGAGGTAACCAGACCAGCGGCACTTCCAAATCCTTCCAGCTACCTGTGTCAGGGGCCCAAGGACAAGTGTCACACCCTCCCACATGTTGTTCTCTAGCAGTGATTGAGATGAATGCACTTAATGTTCTCAATGCAGGCAGCACTCCTACCTGGCTCTGGATGTGGGTGCAGAGTCACTTCTTCTTGGCTGCACTAGGTGATGGGAGTGTTGACTGTAAATGATGCTTGCATTGTCTCAATATGGTTGCACTGGGCAGGTTCAACTGGCAGGGTGATGGTGATTTTTAATTCTCCATCTCTGCTGTTTGTAGTCTCTTCTTCCACTTGGCCCTAGGTCTGATTCTTCAGCCTTTCTTTTGATGCTCAGGGTGCCAAAATTTTCATCTATATCCAATTCATTTGTTTTTTTATTTGATTTTTGGTAGTGTAAGAGGATTATGTGGCATCTGACTGTGCTACCTTCTTGGATTGCCTCCCCGCACCATTACTTTATATGTCTTATCCCTCAATACTTTATATACCTTATCTGCCCCGTGATGACCAAGAGACACTCTGTAAGGAGTCAATTAATCACGACGAAAGGGCCTTAAATACTGTCAAACTAGTCCCACCACAAAGATGGCTGTTTACAAAATCGAATAAAATTACATCATACATTTTCACATACAACAAATCATTGAAGAAAAACTAGAACCAATATGCTTAGTGGTTTCTGTATAATTACTCACAAATACCTATGCTATAAGAAATGATAACTTTATAATCTGAAAATGAATAGTGGGAGATGTAGGATTACAAATTAAATACTATTAATTAAAAATGAAGAAAAAATTAATATATTTTTGCATTAACTGACAGCTTTCAGGTTAGATTTCTAAATCTTCTATCATTTGTTCCTCAAATTCTGTGAGGCATGCAGTGTTATCATCATCAGAGTGGTCCAGCGATTTACCCAGACTCTAACTCACAGCAACCCCTCCTTGGGTTTCTGAGGTGGTATCTTTATGGAAGGAGACTGTCCAGTCTTCCTTCCAAGGAGTGGCTGGTGGGTTTGAACCACCAGTCTTCTGGTTAGCAGTCAAATAAACGCCTTAGGCACTATACCATCAGAGCTCCCTTACATTAGAAACTCAACATTTGAGTTATCTGAAGAGTTACCTGCTTCCTGCCATAGTCTTTCTAAAACAAAAGTACCTAATTACCCAAAATTCTTTGGAACATTTTGTTAACTGGACAAGAAAACTAATAACGGAAACTGAAATATGTGTAGGGCTTTGAGATTTTGAGAAATTATTTCCTGTACCACTTTCAACATAAATGGTATAGACAGAGTACAAAGAAGAAATGACTAGAAAAAGAATCTTAAAAGGTCAACTGGTTTGAGAGGGCAGCCAAAGGAAGCCATCTCAATTTTAGTATGCTCTTGATAAATGGATCTAAGCACAATCTGAAAAGACTAACCTAATATCATTCTAACCCAGAAATGACCCAAACCTAATCCTATATTAGAGAAGAAAGAAAGTTGAAGTTGAAGGTCTGAGGCCATTAATCTTGTTGCATATCCCAGGTGGAAAGAACTAACCAAGGAAAAGATTAATGATCAAAAGTGAAGGATAACAAACGACAGACAGGAATGCTTTAGATGCACATAAGAAAAGAGTATGAGTTTCGATATAATAAAGAAAATTTATATTGGCAGAAATTCTCCCTATATGACTTGCTTATATATGTTTGAACACATGCCTACACACACACATGCATTTTTTTTTTTTTTTCCCTCCAGCCAAGAAGTTCTAAAATTTACATGTAAAACCTGTTTAGGAAAAAGACTGGAATACTGAGAATAGACAGATTCTCATAAGAAACCTATAAGTACAAAATGAGATTAAAATAGGAATATAGTCAGTGTTATAACAAACACATAAGAATATATACAGCCGAGTAAATGTGGCCCTTTGTTGTTATTTCCATTTAGGGAAAAGAAAAAAAAAAAAAAAAACAACTGTGTATTACAATAATGTGGTTAAAATATTTATATGAAGCTCTTTCTTCAGGCATTTTTGAAAAGGACAAGGCATCCAAGAAGATATATTCAGAACTCAGTTTAAGTTACATGAAAAATCAAATGGGTTATAATCTAGTGGTCTTGAACTGAGAGTGGAAACAAACACCAGGGTAAGTCCATCACCCTGCTTAGCCTCAAGGTATTTATATGGAAGCTCTTTTATTGCCATAGAGATATATATGTGTTGAATTGACTCTTGCAATTTTTTTCTTGATGATTCCCCTACTGGCATAAGAGGCACATATAAAATGGGATCTAGGATTTCCCTCCCTTCAGGGTAGTTTCGTCTATAGCCATTCTTTCTCTCAGGAAAAGTGCTCAATTCTAAAGGCAAGTAGAAAATGTATCTGATTTTGTGGAAATCATTGTCTTTAAGTAGCATTTTTTTTTTTTTTTTAAGAAAAGTTGAGCAGGTGAAAATTAAAACAAACAAAAATGTATGAAGGCTTTAGAAGTGGGTAGCTGAGTGTGATTTAAAAAACATGTTTTAAAAATCCTGACAATATGCACAGGGATTTTCCGGTATTTTCCCTTAGTATTTTCTATTTTATACAACCAGATACTTAATATGTTATTCTTGTTGTTAGGTGGCATTGAGTCCTTTCTGACTCACAGCAACCCTATCCACAACAGAACAAAACACTGCACAGCCCTGCACCATCCTCACAATCATTTCCATGCTTAAGGCCATTGTCACAGCCACTGTGTCAATCCATCTTGTAGAGGGTCTTCCCCCTTTTTCTATCCCTCTACTTTATCTAGCATTATATCCTTCATCAATGACTGGTCTCTTCTGATAACATGACCTAAGTGCAAGAGACAAGTCTGGCCATTCTCGCTTCTAAGTAGCACTATGACTATACTTCTTCCAAGACAGGTTGGTTTTGTCTTCTGTCAGTCCATTTTATAGTCAATATTTTTCTCCAAGACTACAATTCAAATACATCAATTCATACATCCCACATTAAATATCTAATATAAATATAATTATATAGTTACATTTCGAAACATTTTCAGATTCATTATCTTTTTTAACAAAATTTATTTGGTGTTGAGAGAGTAGGTGCCTTATCTCTCATTTAAAAGATGGAAAAATTGAGACATAGTTTTGATAATGACTTTCCATAGGTCACACAAAAAGTAAACACCAGACTTGGGAAGGGATTAGATTTTCTTTCTTTCTTTTTTTTTTTTTTTTAACCACAAACACCATAAATACCTTTCATGGATTTTTCATGATTTCTATATAGATGATTGAAAGGCCTTTGAAAAATTTGAAAAATTGTTTTAAAAAAAGATGATGGGTTTATTTTTTTCCCTTTCCTACTTTTCATCAGTTAAACAACTCTATTATGTCTGGATAGGAGAAACTGCCATTTTGTAACTGTCTGGCATCCTCCGTCTCTCTGTGCCTGAAATGAAAGCTTGATGCATTTGCCCAGCTCTTCTTTTCTATTGCTTAAGCAATGAAGAAAACATTACCCTAATCGTGCTCAATGTGTGCTATCTCCGAGCACAGCTGTTGTGCAGTCCTTCCAAGCTCAGCCATTAAGGAATCTTACCAATGACAGAGCCCAATGAGAGCTGTGATGCCAGACACTTGCCCTCTAATAAGATCCATTTTGCTTTCCTAGCTAATTCCAGCAAAGATAGCCTGCTGGGCAATGTTTCACAGTCCATAACTCTCCGTTTATTTTCACTTTTCATCCTCCCATTGAGCGGCAGTGCATTTGTGAGCCAACTTCCAACTATAGCCCATGAAACAACAGATTAAGCACAACTCAATGGTAATGGATTGGTGTCAGCCTCTTTTTTCAAAGCAACGCATGGAGTTTGACCAAAAGCAAATCTCAAAAAGACAGATCTGCTTTGGCAACTCATACACCAATGATGACGCCTGTAGGAAAAACAATTTGTACCACAGGCTAAAAGTGGTAGACTGTACTGGCTGCCTCAGAATGTAACAGCTTAATAGTGTGTCTCCTTGCTGAGTAAAATAATTAGGGCTGATTGTTAGTGGGCCATAAAGATGACAGTACTGACCTGGTATTAGTAGGATTGGAGTTTTTGGAAGTAGAAATGAATAATGAAAATGCTTTATATTTATTAAAAACTTGCTTGTAAAACACACTCAGTTGTGTTAACTCTCTTAAAGATATAAAGAGAATACATGCATTTTCAGTTGAAGAGCTCAGTTCAAGTCCCAGCTTTGCTCTTTACTAGTTGTGTCACCCAGAACAAGTTAGTAATGCTTTTTAAACTCAAGTTCTCTATCTTTAAATTGGGGATCATCATTTCTACCTTCTTAAATTATTATCTCTGGGAGCTCTGGTAGCATAGTGGCTAAGGCACTTGACTGCTAACCAGAAGGCTGGCGGTTCAAACCCACCAGCCACTCCTTGGAAGGAAGATGGGGCAATCTACTTCCATAGTGATACTGCCTCGGAAACCCAAGGAGGGGTTGCTATGAGTCGGGTCCAACTCGACGGCACATAACAACAACAGCAACAAATTATTATCTGGGTCAAAATCTATTTGAAATTTAAATATTGTGTATAATCCACACACACATACACATACAACCTAGTACAATAAGCATCTTTCATTAAATGGTGGCTACTGTTACTTATGGCACATAACAACAACAACAACAACTGTTACTTATACTACAGCCATGTGATTTAGATTTATCATCATTTTAGCAATGAGAAACTGAGGCTCAGATTTCAGTGACTTACCCAAGATCAGAGAGCTGAAAGCAGAAGAGCCAAGACCCAAACATATCACTCCAACATATAAATAATTAGTTCTATAATTCCAGACACCCAGAATCATAGCAATAATAAAAATTACAAGACTCCAGGAGCTCTGGTAGCATAGTGCCTAAGGCACTTGACTGCTAACCAGAAGGCTGGCGGTTCAAACCCACCAGCCACTCCTCGGAAGGAAGGTTGGGCAATCCTACTTCTGTAGTGATAACTGCCTCGGAAACCCAAGGAGGGGTCGCTAAGAGTCGGGGCCGACTCGATGGCAAATAACAACAACAACAATGGTTTTTCACATTGACTTTTTTTTTTTTTTTAATCTGAGTAGTATCACATTTTAGTCTTCGACTGAATGTACTTACTATTTAGAGAACAAGAAAAGTAAGTGATAGCAGGTGAAAGAAAACCTCAGAGGTGTTAAGGGGGTCAAAAGCAATCCAATAAATCCTACATTCCCTAGATTACATTATAAAGCATCATTAAGATAAATGGAAACAGACATACATTTAAGATTGAAAAAGAGGAAAAAGGAAGGATCATACACATCTACTGATGGACAAAAGAGACATGATATGCGGTTCAGCTACCTAAACAAGAAGGAGGAGGTAGAGGAGTTAGATAAAACACTTAAATTTATTTGCACCTGTGGCTTAAATCAAGATCGCTTTTACAGAGCCTTGCTACCATTCCTTTGCAAGCTGACATAGAACAGATCATAATAAAATCATTAAACTTTAAAACTTTTTTTAAAGGTTAGCCTCTCTGATCATATCAAGTGTCTATTTCTGGAGAGAATCACTGTGAGCACCAGAGAGCTAACAGAATAGACTTCTTATATTCCACTCTCTTGCATATGACTGTGTTCCCACGCTGCAGCCTAGCCTCCTATGTCCAAGGATAGTAAGAGCACTTACCACACACCAGGCGCTGTTCTAAACATTTTATATCTTCACAATAATATCCAATATCCCCATAATTAAAAAGATAAAAGTGAATAATAAAGAAGTTAAGCAACTTGTCCAGCAGCACATGCTAAAAAAAAAAAAAAAAAGAAAGAAAAAAAGTGTGTGTGTTGCGGGGGGTGGCCATTTAAACTCATGCAGGCTCTCAAACTATCTGGTCAAAGATTTGTGTTGTTTTGTTTTGATTTATAATATGTTGAGCAAAAAAAAAAAGTGTAAAATATAATGAAAAGGAGTTAGTATAAAAATGAAACTGAAAATATATTCAAAATTTTCAAAACTTAAGCTTTAATTTTTAAATTATCACTAGATTCAGCAAACATAAAATGACTTCATCAAATTGCTATGAAAGTTTCTAAGTGCATTCTAAAACTTACTATGACTTTCTTTCCTTACCCTTCCATGATCCATCAATGGACCCCTATCCCACCTTGAGTAGTGCTGTGTTAGATGGGGTCACTGTTTAGGGCTAGAACATTATATGACAATGGAACAGAGTAAAGCTGGTTGCTCTTTGACAAGGTCAATTCCTCTGATGCATTAACTCCCTAGACCTGAGCTCTCTAATTAACTGAGTTAACTGATCATCTTCTTTAGTTCAGAAGTTTAAAAGATTGAGGGACCCTTAGGAACCAATGCATAATTTACTGCCACACTGAAAGGAGCTGAATGTTGTAGTGAATTAACTTATAAAGCAAATCTTGCAAAATGTTTCTTTCTTTACAAGCTGTGAATCTTCTCTCCCCAACTGCTCTTTTACCTTAATACAAATTTCTTTTCTTCTGCTTTTCTTAGTCCCAAAAATTCTTGTCAGATTGTCTGAACAATAGTAAGTATTCAAAAAATGTTTGCAATCGAAAATTCACATTTGTTTCAACAAACACTATTCATATTAAATCACCAGGCATGAATGACACCATATGGGTACCACCTGAGTCTGAAATGTTGATCCAAGCCCTATCAGGAGGTTTAGCACCAAAGTAAAAATATTATAGACAAACAAAGTGATAACTTATCCAAATAAAGTAGAGAAGATTCAGAATGAAAGAGTTAAACTTAAAAGTGCTTACCATTTTGCTGTAATAAAATATTCTAATATTTTAAAATCCATTCTGTAAACTTAATGTTCTTGTTATTGTAACTTGGAGGCTTTAAGTAGTGCATGATTGCTCACACAAAAAAAGACCTGCTTAATAATAAAGTCTTTAAATCAAAAGCAACAAGTTTTATTTTATTCCTAAAAATTCAATTAGCCATTATTTTTCTAACAATTCATGACTATGAATCATGCATAATGACAGCATGCAGTTTGTCACATATGTAAATCAATACATCAATCTCAGCATCTATTAAATGCTGAGTTTACTAGGTTGTACTGTGTGGGAATAGGGAGGAGATAAAAAAAAAGAATATAAAATGGAGTTCTAGTCAAGTAGTGTATAGGTGACAATACATGAAACAATGAAACAGCAGTTCCAAACTTTTCCCCAACTCTGTAAACCAAGTGAAAGCAGATGATGAAAGAAGAATGTCTCGACTGTCATTAACATCATTAAATCCACTCTGTAAGAGCTACGGAGATCAGAGTACAGATAAGATGCTACATAAACATTGTCAATTTCTTTTGCATTTTTATCAGAATTGTATACTTATAAGTAACTTTAAAAGAGCCCTGGTGGCATAATGGTTAAGGCATTTGTCTGCCAATCAAAAAGTTATCAGTTCAAGCATATCAACCACTCCAAGGAAGAAAGATGAGGCAGTCTGCTTCTGTAAAGATTTACAGCCATGGAAACCATATGGGGCAGTTCTACTCTGTCCTACAGGGTCAACTCTACGGCTGTGAGGTTTTAAGTAACTTTAGGGATCTTTAGTCTCACTTCCCTACTAGAAAAGAAAGGACTTTCAAGCAGCCTCTAACTCTCAGTACTTTGCCTAATAACATAAGTTGCCCTGCACTATTCAGGATACCTCTGGGTCTAAAAACCACTATAATCTATATTGCATCCCCTTATATACACACACACACATCAGATTCAAATCATAACATTGATCTTCTATTTTGAATAGGTTTTAATCTAGTCCATGAAATCAAAACCACAATAATCCCATCCTAATCCTCATAACCATAAAATGATTGGAAAAGAAAAGAAAAAAAAAAAAAAATTGTGGGTCTCTTCTACAACCCACACATTTCTACACCATCCTTTAGTGTTCTCTAGATTTTCTTCATTAGGTATTTAGCTTTTGCCCTTCAGGGTATCTTCTAACACTTGGGAAAAAAAAAAATTATTATCATCTGTGCAGACACCTTTCCTTCAAACAAGAATGTCTGTAGTCCTGATATGATGAACCTGAAAAAGAGGAAGAACAAGAAAGCATGTCATACTGCCATGAGGATACAGACTGAAGAAGAAATTTACATAAATGTTTTACTTCAAAACAGACAAATTTTAGTGTGGCCACCCTTTAAAGAGGAAAAGAAAGAGTTTCCTCTGAAATAACTTGTTGGGTTGGCTTGGTTATGCTGTAGTAGGATGTAAACTTTCAAATATTACTGAGTATCTACAAAATAGTTCATTTTTCTCTTGTATGAAATCAAATGTGGAGGTCCATGACAATTCTCTTGCCAAGTAGTTACTCAGGAATTTAGGATCCTTTCATTTTGTGACTCAATTATTCTCAAGGGAACACCTCAGAATTTCAGGAGAAAATCAAGATCTAAACTCTAAAAGCACCCATGAATATAATGAATTGACTTCTCTGTGTGTTTGGAATGCTATAAACTCCATATCATTCTGAGGAAACCTCAGGAAACAGATACTTTTCTGTGGGTCTTAATTCTCTCACAGAACCTCAGCTTTGAAAGGTTACCTTATGATGTCCTCAGAGATAGTGGATCACCTGACCTAATATATGTAAAACACTTAAAACAGTGTCTGTCATATAGTAATTACTAAAAGACTTTTCTATTATTATTATTATTATTATTACTAACAATATTATTGTCTCCATCATTAGTGTTATTGTTATCCTTACTACCTGACACAGCAATCCATTAGTAGAGACACTCTTCAAAAGATTTTGTTTCCTGAGAAAGGAGATAAGCTCCTATTAGAACTTTCTCACTCTCCTCAATTTATCTATGGTCCTGGAATTGTTTAACAGGTTATCTAATTCAAAACTTGGAACACAGATGGATAAAGCCTGTCTGTGTTCCAAGTTGAGAATTAGATAACCTGTGAAAGAGCATCCTTTCAGCAAGAGAGATGCACTAACAGCAGGAAGTGCTGAGTAGCTGTGAAAACAAAGACTTCTGCTGAGAGATTTGACTGCAGATTCTCACAGCTTAAATAAACCAGACAGTGAGAGTAGGGCCCTGTAGACTTTGCGTAGGGATTTTGGTATGCATTGGAGAGAGAAAGCCTCACAAGAAGATTAGAGTCAAGTAGTGCATTGACTTCTCCTGCATCATTTTCTGTGTTCTTTCTACTCAGGACCTTTGGTAAAAGTTTTTGTTTAGCCCTTCTCAGTCAATGAAATTTCATTGTCCCACTAAAATGTCTAATTCCCCAAGGGAAACTTTCCTACAAGCTTTAGTGCATGCTGCTAGTTAACTTCCCAAACCTTCAATCTCAAGTGTCAGTCATGTGCTACTAATTGCTGAACAGGGACCTCCCAGTGTAACACAGATTGAATTTTTATTCCATTCTCCTTTAAACAACCTCCCTTTCCCCAAGAAACAGACCAGGAAAAAAAAAAAAAACTTTACACTTTTAGTTCTCAAAGGCAGTGAAGTCTTTAGAGACAGAAAAACTATCCTGCCTTATTAGATTTTTCTTGCACTTTATTTCTCTTTAAGAGCTCTAATTACTTGCAGTAGGAGTCCCTGGGTGGTACAAGGGTTAAGCACTCAATTAATAACTGAGAGGTGGTTGGTTCAAATCCAACAACAAGGTACCTTGGACACAGCCTTGAAAATCCTGTAGAGCAAAAACCATGAGATACCGTCTCATACCACCATTAATAGCAAAGTTTAAGAAGACAGAAAATTTAACAGATGCTGTTGAGAATGTGGAGAGATTGGGACTCTCGTATACTGCTGGTGGGACTGTAAATTGATGCAACCATTGGGGAAATTGGTATGGCAATTCCTTAAAAAGTTGGAAATAGAAATACCATTTGATCCAGAAATCCCACCAGTAGATCCAATAGAAGTAAGGTAGGACACAAACAGATATATTCACACCCACATTCTTCACAGAACTATTTACAACAGCAAAGAGATGGAAACAGCCTAAGTGCCCATTAACTGAGGAATGGATTAAATAAAACAAAACAAAACAAACAAACAAACAAACAAACAAAAAAAACCCTTGGTACATACACACAATGGAATACTATGCAACCCTAAAGAATAATGTAGAAGTTGCAAAATACCTCATAATGTGGATGAACTTGGAAGACATTATGTTGAGTGAAATAATTTCATCAGAGAAGAACAAATATTGTATTAGACCACTATTGTAAAAAGTCAAGGAAAACTTTATACATGGAAGGAAACTTTCTTTGTTGATTACCAGGGATGGGAGGGGTGTGGTTGTTGTTAGATGCCATCCAGTTGTCTCTGACTAGTAGCAACCCTATGCACAGCAGAACACAACACTGCCTGGTCCTGCACCAGCTCCACGATCCTTGCTATATTTAGGCCCATTGGCACAGCCACTGTGTCAATCCATCTCATTGAGGGCCTTCCTCTCTTTCATCGACGCTCCACCTCGCCAATCATGACATCCTTCTCCAAGGAATGGTCCTTCTGACAACATTATAAAGTAGGTGAGATGAAGTATGGCCATTCTTGCTTCCAAGGAGCATTCTGGTTGCACTTCTTCCAGGACAGGGCTTTTAGCAGTCCATAGTCCTTTCAGCATTCTTTGCCAGCACCACAACTCAAAAGCATAGACTCTTCTTTGCTCTTCCTTATTCGTTGTCCAGCTCTCACATGCATATGAGGCAATTGAAGATACTATGGCTTGTGTCAGGAGTATCTTAGTCCTCAAGGAGACATCTTTGCTCTTCAGCACTTGAAAGATGTCCTTTGAAGCTGATTAGCCCATTACAATATGTCATCTGATGTCCTGACTTCTGCTTCCATTAGCTTCGATGATAGAACCAAGAAATATGAAGTCTTTGACAACTTCAATCCTTTCTCCATTTATTATGATGCTGCTTATAGGTCTAGTTGCGAGGATACGTACTTTCTTTATATTGAGATGGAATCCATACTACAGACTGTAATCTTCAATCTTCATCAATAAGTTCTTCAAGTCATAGTCACTTTCAGCAAGCAAAGTTGTGTCATCAGCATATCACAGGTTGTTAATGAGTCTTCCTCCAATTCTGATGCCGCATTCTTCTTCATATAGTCCAGTTTCTTGGATTATTTTCTCAGCATATGGTTTGAATAAGTATGGTGAAGCCTAAAACCCAGGCCCACTCCCATCTGGATTTTAAACCATGCAGTTTTCCCTTGTTCTGTTGTAACAACAGCCTTCTGGTCTATGTACATGTTCCTCATGAGTACAATTAAGAGTTCTGGAATTCCCATTCTTCTCCATGTTATCCACAATTTATTATGATCCACACAATAAAATGCTTTTGTATAGTCAACAAACACAAGTAAACATCTTTCTGGTATTCTTTTGCTTTGATTCAAGCTCCATGTGACATCAGCCAAAATATCCTTTGTTCCACATCCTCTTCTGAATCCAGCTTGCATTTCTGGAAGCTCTGTCAATATGCTGCTGCAACCATTTTTCAATTATCTTCATCAAGACTTTATTTGCATGTGTTATCATTGTTATTGTTTGATAATTTCCACACTCTGTGGGATCACCTTTCTTTAAAATGGGTACAAATATGAATCTCTTCCAGTCAGTTGACTAGGAAGCTGTCTTCCAAATCTTTTGGCATAGCCAAGTGAGTGCCTCCAATGTGGCACCCATTTGTTGAAATATCTCAATGGATATTCCATCAATTCCTGGAGCCTTGTTCTTTGCCACTTCCTTCAATGCAGCTTCAACTTTTTTCTTCAGTACCATTGGTTCTTGATCATATGCCACATACTGAAATGGACGAAGATTGACCAGTTCTTTTTGGTGCATTGACTCTGTGTATTACCTCCATCTTCTGTGGATGTGTCCTACATTATTCAGTATTTTGCCCATAGAACCTTTCAATATTCCAACTCAAGGCTTGAATATTTTTCTTTAGCTGTTTCAGCTTGAGAAATGCTGAGCATGTTCTTCTCTTTTTGATTTTCTAATTCCAGGTATTTGCACATTTCATTATAATAATTGGCATTGTCTGCTCAATCTGTTCTTTGAAATCTTCTGTTCAGCTCTTTTATCTTGTCATTTCTTCCATTTCCTTTGGCTACTCTCTGTTCAAGGGCAAGTTTCAGAGTCTCTTCTGACATCCATTTTTTTTTTGTTTTTTCTTCCATTCCTATCTCTTTAATGACCTTTTGCTTTCTTCATGGATGATGTTCTTGATGTCATCCCAAAACTCTCTGGTTTTCACTCACTGGTGTCCAATGCATCAAATCTATTTTTTAGATAGTCGCTAAATTCAGGAGGGATATCATCAAAGTTATATTTTGGGTCTTGTGGACTTCTTTTAATTGTCTTCAACTTCAAGTTGAAGTTTCATATGAGTAGTTGGTGGATTTGAACCAATAACCTCTCTGTTATTAGTTGGGTGCTTAATCACTTATACCACCCATGGACTCCTACTACAGAGTAATTAGAACTCCTAAAGAGAAATAAAGTGCAAGAAATATCCAACGAAGTTTCTCTATCTCTAATGAGCCTACAATCAGCTTCTGGCTTTGTTTTGCCTGAAGATATTGAGCTTTTCCATCACCTCTTGACACAGATGTAGTCAAACAGCATCCGGTGTACTCCATCTGGTGAAGTCCACATGTATAGTCGCCATTTGTGTTCTTGAATAAAGGTATTTGGAATGAATAAGTCATTGGTCTTACAAAATTCTATCATGCAATCTGCAGTGTTATTTTGACAAGGCCAAATTTTCCAACTACTGTTGATTCTTCTTTGTTTCCAACTTTTGCATTCCAATCACAAGTGATAATCAACACATCTTAATTGAATGTTTGGTCAATTTCAGATTGCAGAAGTTGATTGAAATCTTCAATTTCCTAATCTTTGGCTTTGGTGGTTGGTGTGTAAATATGAATAATAGTATTAACTGGTCTTCCTCGTAGGCTATATTATTCTATCACTGACAGTATTGTACTTCAGGACAGATCTTGAAACATCCTTTGTGATGAAGAATGTCACGCCATTCTTTTTCAATTTGTCACTCCCAACATAGTAGATCATATGATTGTCTGATTCAAAATGGCCAAAACTGGTCCATTTCAGCTCACTAATGCCTAGGATAGGAGCTCTGATGGTGCAGTGCCTAAGGCACTTGACTGCTAACCAGAAGGCTGGTGATTCAAACCCACCAGCCACTGGTCGGAAGGAAGGTTGGGCAAACTACTTCCGTAGTGATACTGCCTCGGAAACCCAAGGGGAGGTTGCTATGAGTCAGGTCTGACTTGACGGCACATAACAACAACAACAACAATGCCTAGGATTAGTGATGCTATCCTATCCTCTTCTGAATCCAGCTTGAATTTCTGGAAGTTCCCTGCCAATTTACTGCTGTAATCCTTTTTGCATTATCTTCAGGAAGATTTTACTTGCATGTGATATATATGATATTGTTCGATATTTTCCACATTCTGTTGAATCACCTTTCCTTGGAATGGGCACAAATATAGATCTCTTCCAGTCAGCTGGCCACCAGTTGTCTTCCAAATTTCTTGACATAAATGAGTAAGCACCTCAAGTGATGCATTCATT
>NW_006921611.1:470781-471741 GCF_000298275.1 Orycteropus afer afer
CTATTTTTGACTTTATCTCTAAGATGTGTCTCTTGTAGGCAGCATATTGATGGGTTTTGTTTTCTTATCCAATCTGCAACTCTCCATCTCTTGAGAGGTGCATTTAATCCATTAACATTCAGTGTAATTATTGACAAGTATGAATTGGTTGCTGTCATTTTGTTACGTGTTTTTTCATGGTGTACCTAGTTTCTTTGTTCCATATTATTTTCTGTGCTAAGCTCATTATGTTTATGAATCCTGTTATCATTTCCATTGTTGCTGTTGTTTTATTATTTGCTGGGTATTTGTGCTTGTCCTCTTTTTTATTGTAATATTAAAGTTTATAATTTTTCTTTGAGGTTACCCTATGATTTATATTTTTCTTCCTGAGTTTAGAACTCTCTATTCTCTCTTGCAACTCTGTTAACTTCCTCACCATTTAGAAGTTCTGTAACTGCAACGTGTTTTCCCTCTTTTTGTTTGTAGTTGTCCTTGCTTATCAGCTGATTTTTCTGGTTCCCTGTTTACAATCTTGTAATCTCATTTTATTTTAGCTATGTCCATAACTGTGGTTTCTGGGATATGTCATCTTGTGTATTAATGGTCTGTTGATATTTGCTATTTCTGTTTTCTGATCAAAGTACTCACTTTACCATCTCTTCTAAGATTGATCTGGTTTTAACAAATTCCCTTAGTTTCTGCTTATCTGGAAATCTCCTAATTTCACCATCATATTTGAAGGACACTTTTGCTAGGTATATAATTCTTGGTTGAAAATTTTTCTCTTTCAGGGTTTTATATATCCCATCCCATTGCCTTCTTGCTTGCATGGTCTCTGCTGAGAAATCAGAGCTTATTCTTACTAGCTGAACTTTGTATGTAATTTTTGTTTTCCCCATGCTTCTCCCAGGATTCTGTCTTTGTCCTTGGTTTTGGTGAGTTTGATGATGATATATCTTGGTGATTTTCTTTTGGGAT
>NW_006921611.1:473766-475261 GCF_000298275.1 Orycteropus afer afer
GAGGGGTCTCTATGAGTTGGGGCCGACTCGATGGCACATAACAACAACAACAACGTAGTTTCTATTCTACTGAAGAAGAATGGGATAAATACAAAATAATAATAATGAACAAGGTATAATAACTTCTATATAAATTATCTAAACAAAGTGCTAATAAAGATCAGCAAAACAAGATGTCACATCTGTTTGGATGAATCAGATAATTAGGTAATTTAAGGGGATCTTGAGAGAGACCTTGAAGTAGAGTAGAATTTGACTATAAGGAAGTGAGATTGGAAGTAAAAACCAGTTAAGAGCAAGAAAGAATAAAACCACATAGCAAAAGGATTTTCATCATCTGTATAATTTTCACGACAAAATAATCTTGTTGTATTGACTTAATTTATCATTTCTCCTCCCATTCTTTCTGATTTTTTTTTTTTTTACCTTTAATTAACTCACTATAAGGGTAATTGTGGGAAAGGACACTCTTCACATTTCTCAAGCTGAAAGAATAGAAGAAAAATCTCAGGCCTCAAGATGCCTGAGGGGAAAAATGCTCTGTGGGAAAATTATTGAATGATGCTGGAAGCATCAAAAGAGGATGAAAGGAATACAAAGAGTCATTGTACAAAAAAGAATCAGTCGATATTCAACTATTTCAGGAGGTAGCATATTAAAAACTGATAGTATTGAACAAAGAAGTCTAAGCTTCACTGAAGGCACTGCTGAAAAACAAGGCTCCAGGAATTTATGGAATATCAGTTAAGATGTTTCAATAGGCAGATGCAATGCTGGAAGTGCTCACTCATCTATGCCAAGAAATTTGGAAGATCTTATCAACTGACTAGAAGAGATCCATATTTGTGCTCATTCCAAAGAAAGATTATCCAGTAGATGAAGAAATTATTGAACAATGTAATTTATGTTGTATTAAATTTGTTGAAATTAAAATTTATTGAAAATAATTTAAAAATAGTTGCAGCAGTACATTGACAGGGACCTACCAGAAATCAAGACAAATTCAGAAGAGGACATCAAGTGAAGGATATCATTTGCTGAGATCAAATGGATCTTGGTTGAAAGTAGAGAATACCAGAAAGACATTTACCTGTGTTTTATTGACTTTGCAGAAGCACTTGACTATGTGGATCATAATAAATTACGGATAACATTGCAAAGAATTTGAATTCCAGAACACTTAGTTATGCTCATGCAGAACCTGTACATTGACTAAGAGACAGTTGTTCAAACAGAACAAGGGGATAATCCATGGTTGAAAATTAGGGAAGACATGCATCAAGGTTGTATCCTTCCACCATACTCATTCAATCTGTGAAATAATCCTAGACATTTGACTATGTAACGAAGAATGTGGCGTCAGGATAGAAGAAAGACTCACTAAGAACTTGCATTATGAAGATACAATATTTTGTGCTGATAGTAAAGAGGACTTGAAGCACTTACTGATTGAAGATCAAAGACAACAGCCTTCAGTACATCAACATAAAGCAAA
>NW_006921611.1:475672-477118 GCF_000298275.1 Orycteropus afer afer
GGATGGACACTGGGAAGTGGTACCATGGGGAGGAAGTTGGAGGGGAGCTGTTTCATTGTGGTAAACTGCGGTCAATGACATGAGACAAAGTATATGTGAACTGCTGTATCAAGAGTGAATTTGCTCTGTAAATCTTCACCCAAATCACAATTAAAAAAAAGAAAAGAAAAGAATTTCATTTTACTTGAATCCACAATCAGCAGCCACGGAATGATCAAGAATTCAAACATTGTATTTTATTAGACAAATCTGCTGCAAAAGCCTTCTTTAAATTGTTAAAAACCAAATATGTCACTTTGAGGACTGATGTGTGTCAGATCCAAGCCATGGTATTTTCACTTGTGGCATAGTGCCTAAGGCTTTTAACTCTTGACCAGAGGGTTGGCTGTTCAAACCCACCAGCCACTCCTCAGAAGGAAGACTGGGCAATCTACTTCCATAGAGATATCAAATCAGAAATCCAATGAGGGGTCGCTATGAGTCAGAACTAACTCACCAGCAATGAGGTGTTTTGGTTTTTTGTTTTTTAATGTTCATGTGAAAGGTGAGCAATGAATAAGAAAGACAGGAAAATTTGATTCATTTAAATTATGGTGTTGGCAAAGAATAGTGAATATGCTATGGAATTCCAGAAGAATGAACAATGTGTCTTGGAAGAAGTACAGTCAGAATGTTCCTTAGAAGCGAGGATGATGAGAATTCATCTTACATTCTTTGGATATCTTATCAGGAAGAACCAGTCCCTGGAAAAAGACATCATGCTTGGTAAATCAGAGGTCCAGCAAAAAATTAGAAGATCCTCAATGAAATAGATTGACACAGTGACTGCAACAATGGGTACAAACATAGTAATGATTGTAAGGATGGCATAGGACTAGGAAGTGTTTTATTCTGTTGTAGACTGTGGTGCATGAGTTGGACCCCACATGTGAGAGTTAATGTTGTGTGTCAACTTGGCTGGTCTGTGATTCTAAATGGTCTGGCAATTATGATGTAGTCATCCCCCATGTTGAATTCTGATATAATGTAATCACCTTTATGATGAGATCTTCTTTGAGCAGTCAATAAGTTGAAAGGGAGTTTCTTTTAGGGTATGGTCTGCTTCCAATACCTATGGAAAAGGTCTGGAAAACTCTTTGGCTTTTTGCTCATTATACTACATTTGACTCATCACCACCTGGACTTGAACTTGTAGCCTGCTGTATTGCCTGCTGATTTTGGTATTGTGGCCTTCTCAGCCTGTGAACCAACAGCCTGCCACTTCACCAGCTGATCTTGGATTTATCAGCCTCCAAAGCCAGCTTTGTTGTTGTTGTTGTTATGTGCTGTCGAGTCGCAGTATTTCCTGTCTATCTTAAGTCTGTCAGCCCCTGCAGCTACATGAGTCAGGAGAAGCCTCCAGCTTGATGTTTGACCCATAGACTTGGGAATTGCCACCCTCTAAAC
>NW_006921611.1:478190-479114 GCF_000298275.1 Orycteropus afer afer
AAGGGTCTGATCTGCAACAGGTCATGTGGAGGGCTAGGATTGGGCAGTGGTCAGTTATGTTGTGCATGGACTCTCATGAATCAGGGGTCAACTGTATTGCCAATAATGTTATTGTCAGTTAATAATGTAACAGATTTGCATTAATCTCAATAGAAAAATATTGTGCAGATATCTGCAACTATCTTTTATTAGAACTAAACATATCATTAAGCAATGCAAATTACATGGAGTTTCTGTAACTGAAAGTACCAACTTAACAACAACAAAAAAAAAAACCACAGACTCCTTTGAATAGATTCTGACTCATGGTGGTAACTCCATGTATTGCACAGTAGGCCTCCAGTCCCCAGGATTTTTGTGTCATGACATTTTGGAAACACATTGCCAGGGATTTCTTCCAAGATGTCTCTGGGTAGATTCAAACCATCAACTTGTAGTGAATAGCTCAGTGCTTTTAGAGTGCTGGGTGATCCAAACATTGAAGCTTTCAACTATTAGCTAAAAGGTTGGCAAAAATGCCTTAGGAGAAAAGCTTGGAAAATTGATTTACAAAGATCATACCTTTGGAAACCTTATGGACCAGTTACACTCTGCCCAAGTGAGGTCACCACTAGTTGGAAATCTACTCTCTGGCAACTAACAAAAACAGAAGCTCAGAACTGAACCATTTGTGTCACCCAGGAACTTCAAAAGTATTATTTAGATAAGAAAAACAGAATATCTCAGGTCCACCCATTATCTGCAGTAACATATTAAGCTATAATCATGAAATAAGGCACTTGGCTGGTAGAGTTGAACCACCAGCCTTCTGGTTAGCAGTCATGAGAGCTCCACTTTAAAAGGTTGTTGTTATTTGCCGTCGAGTCGACCCCGACTCATAGTGACCCCTCCTTGGGTTTCCAAGGTAGTATCACTATGGAAGTA
>NW_006921611.1:479793-482348 GCF_000298275.1 Orycteropus afer afer
GTGGCTGTGATGATGGGCTCAAGTATATCAGGGAGTGTGGGGCTGGCGCGGGTCGGGCAGTGTTTCGTTCTGCTGTGCATGGGGTCGCTATGAGTCGGAAACGACTTGACGGCACTTAACAACAACAACAACAATATGTATAAACTTGGTCAGTTTCCCAAGGCTTTAGTGTACTGATTAGTGTGCTGATACTAGAATGTATTGAAAGCATTCTTTAATTCTCTCACTCATTAAATTATTAATTAAACAGAGACTATCAGCCATGTAATGTTGTATTTACTAAAAATACATTGTTTTCCCAAACAGGCACTATCCCTGCATCCTAATTCAAAGAGCAATTAAAGCAGGAGAGGAGGATAGGAAATGATGGGAATGGGGGAAGAGGGATCTCAATTTTAAATAAGTGGTCAAAGAAGTCCTCAATAAGAAAGTGACATCTGAATGTTGAGTTGAAGAGAGTAACACTAACCACATGAACATTTGAGAGAAGAATTCTCTAGGATGAGGAAAATGCATGTCAGAGGGGAAGATCATAGAGGAACTCACTGTAAGAAAGACTTTAACAGAAAGAAAAGCAAAACAACTCACTGTCATTGAGTTGATTTTGATGCCGTGACTCCTATTGAGTTTCCAAGGTAGTAAATCTTTCTGTAAGTACAATGCCCCGTCTTCCTTCCACAGAGAAGCCTGTGGAGTTTGAACCACGAGCCTTCTAGTTAGCAGTCAAGTGTCTCAGGCACTGAACCATCAGAGCTCCTTAGAGCAGAGAGAATAAGTATAACTGGTTGTTGTTGTTGTTGTTATGTGCCGTCGAGTAGGACCCAACTCATAGCGACCCCTCCTTGGGTTTCCAAGGCGGTATCACTATGGAAGTAGATTGTCTCATCTTCCTTCTGAGGAATGGCTGGTGGGTTTGAACCACCAGCTTTCTGGTTAGCAGTCAAATGCTTTAGGCACTAGGCTACCAGAGCTCCTAGTATAACTGGTAGGAGTACTTATATTAGAGAATAGAGTGCTTTGGGAAACGAAAGTTACAAAAGACTGGATACAAATTCTAGTTTTGTAGGACTTTGGTATTTATTCTGAGTAGAAAGGGAAGATTTTGGAGGGTTTTGAGTAGGAGTGTAATGTAAGCTGGCATAGGTTTTAACACAGTAACTTAGGCTGTTTCGTTGAAAATACATTTTAGAAGTACAAAGGTAGAAGTAGGGAGACACTTTGGGAGGCTACTGCAATTATGTGTATGGTGATACTGACATGGAGAAGGGTAGGAGGAGTTGAAGAAATAAGAAGCATTAGCTTTCTTTATCTATCCTGAAGGCTGAGCTGACAGACTTTGTTGATGTATTTAATATGAAGAGATGTAGAGAGTAAGAGAGACATGGAGAAAGAAAGAAAGAGTTAGAGTTGGAGATACAGATAGAGAAAAGAGAGAGAGACAAGAGTAAGAGAGAGAAATCATGGATGACTCCATGGTTGTGACCCATGGAGTTAGAATTAATTGTCAGTTATTGAAATGGAGAAGACTGAGAGAGGAGCAAGCTTTAGTGGAAAGGTCAGGACCTCCATATGAGATAAAATCAAGTTGAGATGGAGTATACACTAGAATGAGAAAATTTTTTAACAATGTCAATATTATATGCAAGTAAATTTATGCTAAAGATAATTCAAAAAATCAGTTGCAGCAGTATATTAACAGGGAAATGCCAGAAATTCAAGCAGGATTCGGAAGAGGATTTGGAATGAGAGACATCATTGTGGATCTTGGCTGAAAGCACAGAACACCAGAAATACACTCATCTGTGTTTTATTGACTACACGAAAGCATGCAACTGTGTAGATCATAACAAATTATGGCTAACATTGCAAAGAATGGGGATTCTGGAACATTTAATTTTGCTCATGCAGAACCTGTACATAGACCCAAAGACAAAAAACAGTCATTTGAACAGATCAAGGGAATACTGCATGATTTAAACTCAGGAAACATTTGTGTCTGCATTGTTTATTCTATCTGTATGCAGAACAAACAGTCCAGGAAGCTAGACTATATGAAGAAAAACATGGCATCAGGATAGGAGTAAGACTTATTAACAACCTGCAATATGCCAACAACACATCTTGCTTGCTGAATGTGAAGAGGATTTGAAGAACTTACTGATGAAGATTGAAGACTACAGCCTTCAGTATGGATTACTCCTCAGCTGGTCCATGGCTTTACTAGGCCAATAGGCAACATCATGAGAAACAGAGAAAAGACTGAAGTTGTCAAAGATTTCATTTTACTTGGATCCACAATCAACACCCATGGAACCAGCAATTGAGAAATAAAACAATGTATTGCATTGGGCAAATTTGCTGCAAAAGACCTCTTTAAAAAGGTTAAAGAGAAGATAAGTCACATTGAAGACTAAGGTGTGCCTGACCCAAGTCATAGTATTTTCAACTACTTATATGCATGCAAAAGCTGGACAAAGCATAAAGAAGACTGAGAAGAATTGATGCATTTGAATTTCGGTGTTGCTAAAAAATACTGAATATACCATGAACTGCCA
>NW_006921611.1:482778-487856 GCF_000298275.1 Orycteropus afer afer
TGTGTTTAAGTGACAAATAACTTAGACAATTTTCATAAAAGAGCTCTTGTGGCGCAGTGGTTAATCTCTTAGTTGCTAATTAAAAGGTTGACAATTTGAATCCACCAGTTGTTTCATAGGACAAAGATGTGGTAGTCTACTTCTGTAAAGATTTACAACCTCAGAAATCCTGTGGGGGCAGTTCTACTCCATTCTGCAGGATTTCTATGACTTAACGGCTATGGGTTTTAATGTGTATCTTCATGAGTTTCAATTTTATTGATTGGAGAAGAAGCTGAGCAAAATGTTTTCTACAAATTTTAACAGTTTATAGTCCAATTTCTGGTAATTTCCCCTCAAAACTATATCTATATCTGTGACTATCTATATACGTGTGTGTGTGTGTGTGTGCATGCTTTTGTGTCATTTATGACAGTTCTTTATTTTGCAGTAATTATAAAATAATAAATATTTTTGATGTACTAACAAAAGTAAGACTAATCTAAAACAAGAAGAGATAACCATGAAATTTCAGACTAAACATCAAAATTATAAAAGACACCTTTGAGGAAAATGATGACTTTAATCATGCTATCTTAATCTCTGTGGAGGGGCACATTAAAATTTATAAAACAGATTTATAATTGTTCTTGTTGTTAGGTTCTGTAAGGTTGATTACTACTCATAGCGACCTTATGTACAAAAGAACAAAGCACTGCTTTGTCCTGTGCTATAATCACATTTCTTGCTATTCTTGAACCCAATCTATCTCATTGAAGGTCTTCTCCTTTTTCTTTGACCCTCTACCTTACCAAGTATGATATCCTTCTCCAGGGATTGGTCCCTTCCGACACCATGACCAAAGTAGGTGAGATGAAGTCTGGCCATTCTGGCTTCTAAGGAGCATGCCAACTGTGCTTGTTTCAGGACAGATTTTTTTTTTTTTTTTTCACCAAAACCGTAATTCAAGGGCATCGACTCTTCTTTAGTCTACCTTATTTAGTGTCCAGATTTCACACATATATGAAGTGATTCAAAAGACCATGGTTCTGGTCAGGACACCTTAGTATTCAAAGTGACATTTTTGTTCCTTAAGACTAAAGAGATCTTTTATTGAAGATTTCCCAGTGCAATATGATGTCTGATTCTGTGACTGCTAGTTCCATGGATATTGATTGTGGATCCAAGTAAAATGAAATCCCTGATAACTTCAATCTCTTCTCCAAATATTATCATGACGTTACTTATTGGTCCAGTTGTAAGGATTTTTGTTTCCTTAAGGTTGAGGTGAAATCCATACCAAACACTGTAAGGGTTTCAAGTCATCTTCACTTTCAGAAAGCAAAGTTGTGTCATCTTCATATTGCAGGTTGGTAATGAGTCTTCCTCTAATCAAGATGCCAGATTCTTCACATATTCCAGATTCCTGGATTATTTGCTCAACATACACATTGAATAAGTATGGTGAAAGAATACAAGCCTGACTCAAACCCTTTCTCATTTTAGACCATGCAGTATCTCCTTTTTCTGTTTGAGCAACAGCCTCTTTGATCCATGTACGGGTTCCTCATAAACACAATGAAGTGTTCTGGAATTCTCATTCTTCACAATGTTGTCCATAATTTGTCATGATCCACACAATCAAATTCCTTCACATAATCAATAAAATGCAGGTAAACATCTTTCTGATAATCTTTGCTTTCAGCTAAGATCCACTTGACATCAGGAATGATATCCTTAGTTCCATGTACCCTTGTGAATTCAGCTTCAATTACTGGAAGTTCCCTGTCAATATATTGCTGCAAACATTTTTGAATTATCTTCAGCAACATTTTACTTGTGTGTGATACTAATAACATAGTTTGATAATTTTCACATTCTGTTGGATCTCCTTTCTGTGGAATGGGTACAAATATGGATCTCTTCCAATCATTTGGCTGGGTAGGTTTTTCCCAAGTTCCTTGGCATAAATGATGTAGTGCCTTCATTCCTACATCTGTTTGTTGAAGCATCTCAATGTGTTTAAGTGACAATTCTGGGGTCTGGATTTTTGCTAATACTTCAGTGCAGCTTGGACTTCTTTCAGTACCATTGGTTCTTGATCTTATTCTAACTCCTGAAACAACTGAACATCAATCAATTCTTTTTGGTGCAGTGATTGTGTATTTTTTTCCATCTTCTTTTGATGCTTCCTGCATCATTCAATGGGAGCTCTGGTAGCGTAGTGCCTAAGGCACTTGACTGCTAACCAGAAGGCTGGAGGTTCAAACCCACCAGCCACTCCTCGAAAGGAAGATGGGGCAATCTACTTCCATAGTGATACTGCCTGAGAAACCCAAGGAGAGGTCATTATGAGTCGGGTCTGACTCGATGGCACATAACAACCACAAAGCATCATTCAATATTTAGCTCACAGAATCCTTCAATATCACAACTCAACACTTAATTTTTTTTTCTTCAATTCTTTCAGCTTGAGAGATTTTTTCTCTTTTAGTTTTCTGAAAATTGAGTGGTAGATCTATAAATGCCTGCTGTAATCATGGTAGGTTGACCAGAAATTTGAATAAAGCAAAGCTATATATAGCTAGCTAGATATTTGGAAAATTGGTTTCTATAACATAGTCAATATATCACTCTAAATTTCTAAGGCGTCTCTGTGGAATTTTTTCCTTATTTGAATCATGCCGTGCCTCTGTGGTGTTCCCTTAATTAAATATATATATGTGTGTGTGTGTGTGTGTGTGTGTGACTTGGGAGAGATCTTGGCAATAAAGACAACACTAACTTTTTTTTTTTTTTTTTTTAACTATACATGTTGTCATGGGTTGAATTGTATTCCTCCAAAATATGTGTCACCTTGGTGAGGCCATGATTCCTGGTATTATGTGGTCATCCTCCACATTGGGTCTGATGTATTAGACTCCATCTTGTGCTTTGTATTGTAAATCCTAACCTGGAAATGTTAATGAGGTAGGATTGTGGTGGTTTGTATCTTGATTCACAGCATCATACGAGGACATGACTCATATTCTATCCTTATTCAAGTCAACATCTTTGCTAGAGTCACACCTTTTATCATACTAGAGATAAAAAGAGAGAGAAGCTAGCAGAGATGAAGGATCTAACTAACACCAAGAAAGAAAAGCTGGGTGAAGAGTGTATCCTTTGGACCTGGATTTCCTGCACTGAGAACTTTCTAGACCCAAGACAAGCTTGATAGCAAGGCAAATGGAAATTTTCAAGGAAAGGCAACCCCATAGATGCTGAAAAAAGACAAGGACCTTCTTCCAGAGGTGACAGAGAAATATAGCCTTCCCTTACAGTTAGCATCCTGAATTTCGACTTCCATCCTCCTTAATTGTGAGGGAATAAATTTATGTTTATTAAAGCTGTCCTCTTGTGGAATTTCTGTTATAACAGTCCCAGTTAACAAAGACACATGTGTTTCTATGTGCAAATATATGCATATCTAGTGTTCCCTCATTCACATTCACATATGCAGTTTGTTTTGCTTTGTTTTAAGCATGCTAGCAGCTCATTTGAAAGATGCTCAAAGAAAATATTTGGCACCAGTAATCTTCATTTTCAAGACATGGCTTTTTTGAGTCAATCAGGAAAAGATTAATTATTTTCTCATAGGAAAAAATATCAAATTTCTGTGCTGAGAATAATTTTGACTTAATGCTTTTTGCTTTAGTTTCTGAAACCAAAGATAGAACAACTTTTAAATGAAAAAGTGTGATGTTGTAGCACAAGACCCTTGCATATACATTTGTGAATTTAGTAACAGAATGATTATCAAGGCAGTAACCACAAATACCAGTTCATTTTCCATTTCCCAGATAAAAATAAACAATATTTTCTCTCAAACTGATGGTGCTTTAGTAGGAACAGAATAAGACTACAGTAAAATCAATAATACCATTTGAGAAGTAGTGGTGTGTGGTAAAATAAGAACAGTATTTGGAGGAAAAAAATAAAATTAAATCCTGGCTTGCTTTCTTATATACTATGTAGCTGAGCAAGTTACTTAAACTTTATAAGTAAGTATCAGTCCAGTCTCTTTGTGTGGAACCCCAAAGGGCTGTTGTTAGGCTTAAATGAAGCAATATGTGAAAAGTGCTTCCTACAGCATAGGGAACCAATACATCACTTCTTCAATTTATAGCATATTTTATTCAAATTCTAACAATCTTAACATCAGAATATCTCTAAATCTACATGAAAATAAACATGATAGTTCACCGTTAAAAGGTAGGGCATTGTTATAAAATTTTTTTCTTTGTTTATTTTGAAATTTAGACAAGAGAAGAATGTATCTACTCACTGTATGGTAATGTTTGTATTAATATTAACAAAGTAATTGGGTTTTACAATTGGATTTCAAAATTTATCTTAAAATATCTTCAGTAAGATTACACAATGATGCTGCAGTGAAAGGAACGTTTATTCTGCACGCAAAGGAACAAGGAAACAGATCTTCATAATATAAATTCTTGATATAAAAAAGTACTTGACAGGACATAAAAAGGGAAGACACCCACAAGTAAGTAAAGTTATGTGTCACTTGTCATTTAGACACATACAAAATGATTGCCTTTTACATACCAGGCAAAGAAATTAAAACAATAGAAAATGCCAAATATCTTGGAATAGATCATAGAATTTTCAAAGTCAGGAGAAGTTATATGAGCAAGTAATAACTCATGAGAAGTCAGCATCAGCTGTTGAACATTTACCTGTCAAATGCTTTCCAACCAACTTTCAAGATAATTGTTTAAATTTCATAAATATTTCATTCAATTTAGGCAAAAACAAAATTTATTTGACACTAATTCTTGAAATATTCTGTCAGGACTAAAAGGTTCTCTACAGGTCAAAGACTATGAAAAACATAGTAAATACCCTAGTGTACTCTTGTATTGCAGAGTACCAAGCATGATTAAAATTGAACTCTAAAAATAAAGACATCTTAGAACAAAAATTTGTTGTGTCCATGGGGAAGAAAAGAAAATATAATTGAATTAATGAATGCATGTCATTTTGTTGGTTAAATGAAAAAAAATACGATGATCTTATTTTGTCATAAGAATTAAAAT
>NW_006921611.1:488806-494693 GCF_000298275.1 Orycteropus afer afer
GGAGTTTCTGTTGTTTATTCTCTGTGGAGACAAGGATGACATTATTTTCTCCCAGCCATGATGTATGACAATAGCCAAAGCCTATTGCCATCAAATTGATTCCAACTCATTGGGAGCCTGTAGGACAGAATAGGACTACCACATAAGTTCCAAAGCTGTAAATCGTTATAGGAGTATGTCTTTGTCCCAAGGAGCAAATGGTGAGTTTGAACCAGGGAATTTTCAGTTAGCAACAGAGCACTTAACCACTACACAACCAGGGCTATAAGCCCTGGAAGCTCACTTGAGTTTAGAGTTTTCAAATTTTCGAGAGTATTGGGGCTTGATTATATGACTAACAGACCTACAGTCTCCAGCTCTTCCTAGAGCAGAGTAGATGCATTTAGTATCCGTACCCTCTCTAGAGATTGAAACTGATACAGAATGACTCAGCGTCACATTGTTTGTGTGACTTGCAGGCAAAACCACAAAACAAACAAAAATAATTATATTAGAAAGGCGATGTGAGGTCCTTTGTATCACCTCCCAGTAGCTGACCAAATGTCTCTTTGTGTAAGGTTAATTTTTCACTGCAGAGTGAAGATGTTAAGAATATGTCTAATATTATTTTACAAGTGGAAAGTAGACAAAAAGATGGTTTATGGCTTTATCCATATATTAATTACCAGTTGTTGTTGTTCTTTGATGCCATTGACTTAGCTCTAACTCAAAATGACCCTCTATATACAAGAGAATGAAACACTACCAGGCTGTGTTCCATTCTCACAATCTTTGCTATACTTCAGTGCATTGTTGCAGCCACTGTGTCAATTCACTTCATTGAGGGTCTTCCCCTTTTTTGGCTGACATTCCACTTTACTAAACATGACATTCTCCCCAGGAACTGGTCACTTCTGACTACACAACCAACGTAGACAAGATGAAGTCTAACCATTCTTGCTTCCAAGGAAAGTTCCAGCTGCACATTTTCCAAGACATATTTATTTGTTCTTTTGGCATTCCAAAGCATTTTCAGTATTTTTTGCCAACACCATAATTCAAAGGCTTCAACTCTTCTTCAGTCTTCCTTATTCATTGTCCAACTTTCTTATGCATATGGGACAATTGAAATTACCATGGCTTGGAGTATGCACACCTTACTCTTCAAAGTGACATCTTTGCTTCTTAACATTTTTAAGAGGTTTTTGCAGCAGATTTGTCCAGTGCAATAAGATGTCTCATTTCTTGACTGCTGCCTCCATGGATACTGATTGTGAATCCAAGGAAAATGAAATCTCTGAAAACTTCAATTTCTTCCTCATTTGTAGTGATGTTGCTTCTTGGTCCTTTGTGAGGATTTTTGGTTCCTCTATGTTGGACTGTAATCCATATTGAGGACTATAGTCTTTAATCTTCATCAGTAAGTTAGTCAAGTCATCTCTACTTGCAGCAAGCAAGGTTGTGTCATCTACATATGCCAGGTTGTTAATGAGTCTTTCTCCAGTCCTGCTGCCCCATTCTTCTTATAGTCCAGCCTCTCAGATTATTTGCTTGAAATACAAATTGAGCAACTATAGTGAAAGGATACAACCCTGGTACACAACCTTCTTAATTTTAAACCATCCAGTATCTTCTTGTTCTGTTCAAATGACAGATTATTGGTCTATGTATAGGTTCCTAATAAGTACAATTAAGTTTGTGAAATTCCCATTCTTCTCAATATTATGCATAATATGTTATGATCCACAAAGCCAAATGCCTTTGCATAGTCAATGAAACATCTTTTGGGTATTTTTTGCTTTCAGTCAATATCTGACATCAGCAATGATATCCCTTGTTCCATGTCCTTTTCTGAATCCAGCTTGAATTTCCAGCAGTTCCCTATCAATATAATGCTGCAATTATTTTTGAATTATCTTCAGCAAAATTTTACTTGCATGTGATATTAATGATATTATATGATAATTTACACATTCTGTTAGATCACCTTTCTTTGGAATAAGTACAAATACCACTCTCTTACAATCAGTTGGCCTGATAGCTGTCTTCCAAATTTATCAACACAAATGAATAAGAGCATCCAGGGCAACATCTGTTTGTTGAAACATCTTTTCTTCTTTCTTGTCTTTTTAATTACTATTTGCTTTCTTCAAGTATGATATTTTTGACATAATACCACAACTCATCTGGTTTCTTGTCATTAGTGTTCAATGGTCAAATCTATTATTGAGATAGTGTATAAAGTCAGGTGAGATATAATAAAAATCATATTCTGGCTCTCATGGACTTGATTTAATTTTCTTCAGCTTCATATTCAACTTCCATATAAACAACTATTGTTCTGTTCCATTCCACAGTCAGCTCCTCCTGGCCTTGTTTTGACTGACAATATTCAGCTTCTCTGTTGCCTCTTTCCATAGATGTAGTTGATCTGATTCCTGCGTATTCCATCTGGTAAGATCTATGTGCATGCTTACCATTTATGTTATTGAAAAAAAGGCATTTGCAATGAATAAATCATGGTCTGGCAAATTCTATCATGAGATATCCAGTGTCATTTCTATCACCAAAGCCATATTTTCCAGCTATTGATGATTCTTCCTTGCTTCCAACTTTTGCATTCCAATCACCAGTAATACTCAATATATCTTGATTGCATGTTTGGCCAATTTTAGGCTACAGAAGTTGGTAAAAGTCTTCAATTTCTTCATCTTTCACTTTAGTAGTTAGTGTGTCATTTTGAGTAAAAGTTGTATTAACTGGTCTTCCTGGTATGCATATGTATACTTTCCTATCATGCACAGTTTTGTACTTCAGAATGGATCTTGAAACAGACTTCATGATGATGAATGTGAAACCATTTCTTTCCAATTTGTCATTGCCAGAATAGTATACCATATGATTGTCTGATTCAAAATGGCCAAAACTAGCCCATTTCAGCTCACTAATGCCTGGGATATTGACCTTTATGCATTTCACTCCATTTTTGACAGCTTCCAATTTACTGCACTCTTACTTCATACATCTGTATTCCAATTATTAATGAATGTTTGTAGCTGTTTCTTACCATTCTGAGTTGAGCCGCATCAACAAATGAAGATTCTGAAAGCTTTACTATATCCATGTCATTAAGATTGACTCTACTTTGGGGAAGCACCTCTTCCCCAGTTGTATTTTGAGTGTCTTCTTAATTGAGGGGCTCATCTTCTGGTGCTATATCAGACATTGTTTCAGGAATATTCATAAAGTTTTCCAGTAACATATCAGACAGTGTTTCACTGATATTCAGTTTCTCAGTGACCAGGTTTTTTTTTTTTTTTCAGAAGTGGATGGCCCATTCTTTCTTTCCAGTCTGCTGAAATCTGACTGGCATGGATGACTCTGATAGTATTTGAAACACTGATGGCATAGCCTCCAACCTCAAAGCAATATGCAAGCCACCACAGTATGACAAACTGAGATGAGTGGTGGATTAATTATCTATTGGTACATATAAAATCCCTCCTAAATGTGACATCTTAAAGCATCAATTACTTATTTTCTCACAGTTTCAATGAGAATGAAGAATCTGAGAGTGTGTTGGCTGGGGGTTTTGGCTCGGGGGCTTTCATAAAATTGTTGCTGTTGGTCAGGGCTGCTATCTCTGAAGACATGATGGAGCCTGGATAGTTTACTTCAAAGATCACTCATATTGCTGTTCCCAAAGGGCATCAGTTCCTTATCATATGGGTTTTTCCACAGATTTTCTCACAAATGTATTCTCCCAGCACAAGTGATCAGGACTGTGACATGAATGACCCTAATTATTTTACAATTGATTGGCTGATCACATCAGATCATATCACAAGACATGATTATATTATTACATAATGGCCACATTGCATTATTCCATAAAAACCAAACTGATAATTATGGCCCAACCAAGCTGACACATACTTTTGGGGACTATAACTCAATATAAGACATTCTACTTTTGGTCTACAAAAATTCCTGTCCTTGCCACATGCAAAACACTTTCATCACCTACAATTACAAAAGTCTTAAATCAACTTCAAGTCCAAATTCCATTTAGGACAAAATTCCTTTTCTTCTGTGAGTCTACAATACAAGTTATCTCCTTCCAGTGTACAATGACAGAAGAGGCACAGGGTAGACATTTACATTAAAATGGGAAAAACTAGAGGGAAAGAAGGGATAATGGACACAAAGCAAGTAAAAAAATCCAGAACAATTTACATCAGCTATGAAAGCTTAGGAGCTCTGTCACTACAGTGCCTCAGGCACCTGACTGCTAAACAGAAGGTTGGTGGTTCAAACTCACCAAGCACTCCATGGAAGGAAGACTGGACAATCTACTTCTGTAAAGATTTACTGCCTCAGAAACCCAATGGGGGTCACTATGAGCTAGAATTGATTCAATTGCAGTAATTTTTTTTTTTTTTTCTTTTTTTTTAATCAAAGCTTAAAAATAATCTGCTTTTCTCTGAGATCATCTAAGAAATGGCGTTGCCTTCCAGAATCTGGGTGTTAACCATGCTGTCTGGATTCTGGGAGGAGTCCCTTGGTCCTGGGCTTTAGCTTCCCCTTACAGGCCCAATAGGATGGCAACATTGTTCCTTTAGTTTTGAGCAGCCCCATTTTCCTAGTCTAACTGAGTGATGTCCCCACCCCCATGGCCTTGGAAAATCCCATTCTACTGCCTCTTGGGTATGTCATCCTCATCCCCTCATCTTTGAGCAGTGATTCTGGCCCCATTCCTCTGGCATTAATGAATGGCAGCCCCTAACTCAGGAACCAGAGCCAGGAAAGGAAGGGGGAGAGAACCAGGGACCACAAAACTGCAGGATCCAGGTTAGGAGTTCAAGATCCAGGTTAGGGGTGGGAGGCAGGCAGACCCCAGCCCCCAGAGCCAGAAAAGGGAGGGGGAGAACACCAGGGACCACAAAAGCTGCAAAATTCAGGTAGGAATTTGGTAAGGGGAGGGCGGAGAGGTTTACAACAGCTAAGGGAGACAAACTTGTCTGTCAGTTTGTCATCCTGTGTTGCGTGCTCATAGTTGTGAGGCTGTGCTACCAGTGTTTCAAACACCAGCAGGGTTGCACATGGTGCACAGGTTTCAATGCAGCTTACAGACTGAGATAGATTAGAAAGAAGGAAGAGGCCATCTGCTTCTCAGAAACTTGGCCAGGGAAAACCTCATGAATAGCAGAGAAACACTGTCTGGTACATTACTGGGCAACATTATGAATAGCTTGGAAACATTGTCTGACACAGTACAGGAAGACCAGCCCCTTGGGTTGGAAGGCACTCAAAATAGGACTGGGAAAGATCTGCCTCATCAAAGTAGAGCCAACCTTAATGATATGGATGAAGTAAATCTTTTGGGAGTCCATGTGCTGATGTGGCATGACTCAAATTGAGAAAAAACAGCTGCAAACATCCATTAATAATTGGAACATGGATTGTATGATGTATGAATCTAGGAAAATTAAAAGTTGTCAAAAATGAAATGGAATGCATAAAGATTGATATTATAGGCATTAATGAGCTGAAATCGACTGGTTTTGGCCATTTTGAATCAGACAAGTATATGATCTACTATTCTGGGAATGACAATTTGAAGAGGAATAGTGTGGCATTCATCATCACAAAGGATGCTTCAAGGTCTGTACAATGCTGTCAGTGATAAGATAATATCCATATGCCTACAAGGAAGACGCATTAATACTACAATTATTCAAATTTATGCACCAACCACCAAAGCCAAAGATGAGGAAATTGAAGATTTTTATCAACTTCTGTAGTCTGAAATTGACCGAATGTGCAATCAAGATCTGTTAATTATCACTGGTGACTGGAATGCAAAAGTTGGAAACAAAGAAGAATCACCGCTAGTTGGAAAATTTGG
>NW_006921611.1:495947-504215 GCF_000298275.1 Orycteropus afer afer
ATTGAGAAGAATGGGAATTCCAGAACACTTAATTATACTCATGAGGAAACTCATGTACATGGACCAGGAGGCTGTCCTTCTAGTAGAATGAAGGGACACTGCACAGTTTAAAATCAAGAAGTGAATCAGGGTTGTATCCTTTCACCACACTTATTCAATCTGTATGCTGAGCAAATAATCCAAGAAATTGGACAAGATGAAGAAGAATGTGGCATCAGGATTGGAGAAAGAATCATTAACAACTTGCGATACTCTGATGACACAACTTTGGTTGCTGAAAGTGAGGATGACTTGAAGCACTTACTGATGAAGATTGAAGAATACAATCTGCAGTATGGATTACGTCTCAATATAAAGAAAACAAAAATCCTCACAATCGGACTTATAAGCAGTACCACTGTAAATGGAGAAAAGATTGAGGTTGTCAAAGACTTCATATTACTTGGTTCTACAATTGACACTAGTGGAAGCAGCAGTCAGGACATCAGATGATGTATAGCACTGGGAAAATTGGCTGCAAAAGACCTCTTTCAAGTGCTGAAGAGCAATGACTCCTTGAGGACTAAGGTGTGGCTGACACAAGCTATGGTATTTTTAGTCGCTTCATGTGCATGTGAGAGCTGGACAATGAATAAGGAAGACCATAGAAGCATTGATGATTTTGAGTTGTGTTGTTGACGAGGAATGCTGGTGGTACCATGGATTGCTAAAAGAACTAACAGATCTCTCTTGATGGAAGTGCAGCCAGAATGCTCCTTGAAGACAAAAATGTGCAGACTTCATCTCAACCATCCTCTGGAGAAGGATGTCATGCTTGGTAAGATGGAGGGTCGATGAAAGAAGGGAAGGCCCTCAACAAGATGAGCTACCATGATGGCAGCAGTGATGGACTCAAGTATAGCAAAGATCATGGAGTTGGTGCAAGACTGTGCAGTGTTTCATTTTGCTGTGCATAGGGTCGCTGTGAGTTGGAGACAACACCAAGGCACCTAACAACAACAACTCAGAAACCAAATCTGTAAAGATCTGACTCTTTGAGTTGTAGGAGACCATAGCCTCATGCTTTGAGACCCAGCAGGCCATGGTTCCACTCTTTGAGACCCCAGTGATCATGGCCCATTCTCTTTGAAACCAAGGCAACTCTGCTTCCCATGCTCCTTATCTCTTAAACTTGTGCTTCCTGGTTGTGTGGTCTCTTGGTCTCTCCACTTCGAAGGTCTCTTGGGCTAGCTGGCCTCTTGCCCTGCTCTGGCGACTGTTACAAAGCTCTTTAGCTCTAATGATAAGTACCCAAAGTACCTCACTCCTGAATCTGCTGCTGTGGAAGGCTGAAATGGAAGGCTGAATGGGTCTCTTTCTGAAAATTACAGAACTTCAGCAGACGGTTGTTGTTGTTGTTGTTTGCCGTCGAGTCGGCCCCGACTCATAGCGACCCCTCCTTGGGTTTCCAAGGCAGTATCACTACGGAAGTAGGATTGCCCAACCTTCCTTCCGAGGAGTGGCTGGTGGGTTTGAACCACCAGCCTTCTGGTTAGCAGTCAAGTGCCTTAGCCACTATGCTACCAGAGCTCCCTCAGCAGACTAGCAGGCATGATTAAAGTAGACATTAATCATAGAGACTGACTTGCTATTTTTCCCTCCATTTTTCTTTCTTTTAAGTAAATAGAATAGCCACACTCTTTACGGATGCTGAGTTCTTTAGATTTTTTATTGTCAATTATGTATTCTAAGCATAACCCTGGGAGCTCTGGTAGCGTAGTGTCTAAGGCACTTGACTGCTAACCAGAAGGCTGGTGATTCAAACCCACCAGTCACTCCTTGGAAGAAAGAAGAGGCAATCTACTTCTGTAGTGATACTTCCTCAGAAACCCAAGGAGGGGTCACTATGAGTCAGGTCCAACTCGAAGGCACATAAGAACAAAAACAACAACTAGCATAACCCTTTCGCATGACTGGTTTCTGCTTAGAGCTGTAATCTATGAAGCAAGATGACCTTGGGAAGAGGGATGCTAAGTCTGGAGTAACCAGGGAATAGAAGAACAAAGACATTCCTGGCAGTGCAAGGGGCCTTCAAACCCCTTCTCATTTCTCTATATAATCATATTTACCCCTTTGCTTGAGAAGACAGACATTTAGAGAAATGATTCTCTCTGTCTCCTTGGGTATCAATACTCAGTAAACATTTTGCTTTCCCTCTTCAATTTGTTATGTCACTCTTCATGACAGGGAGTGAGGACCTGGTTTTCCTACAACACTGTGTCCATTTCTTTGCTGCTGATTCTTTTCTTCTGCACTATGTCTGATGTCACAGTTCACTTCTTTCTGAGTCCTCACCAGAATTGTCTTTGATGCCTATAATTTGGCCAACAGTACTTCAGGATAAGCTAGACTTTTATTCTTAGGCAACTTAAAACACTTGCAGCCACTACTCATTACCCAATTCCCAAACCACTTCCACATTTTAAGTATCTGTTTGAGCAGCACCCCACTCTTATGGTACAAAATTCTGTCTTAGATATGTATTGCTTCTATAACAAAATACCACAAGTGGATGTTGTTAATAGAAATTTATTCTCTCACAGTTTAGGTAGCTAGAAGTCCAAATTCAAAATGCCAGCTCTAGGTGTAGTCCTTCTTTTTCTGTCAGCTTTAGGGGAAAGTCCTTGTCTTGTTTCAACATCTATGGGGCCAGCTTTCCTTGTATATCTCCATGTGTCTTTGTATTAATCTTCCCTTGGGTCTAGGAGGTTCTCAGCACAGGGACCTAAGGAACCCAAGGATGGTTCACTATGAGTCGTGTCCAATTCAATGACACATAACAACAACAACAACAACATCCTTTTTTGGGTTCTGATATCTTTATGAGATTTAAGGAAACTCTAGATTACTAAAAATGGTCAAAAGAAAGACAGGAATAATTTTTTCCACATAGAGATTTTGTATGAAAGATGGAAAAAGAGATTTCCCAGAAAGAGAAATCTAATAGAAATAGTAACAAACTGGAATCCAAGGTGAGCATACAATCATGGTCAGTTAAACATCTCCCAATCTGAGGGACAATTAATGAATTTTAGGCCAAAGAAGCTAATAAGTTTTAGAGACACTAAGTGAAAATGAAAGAGAAGTGGTGCATAGCAAGATGTGGTGGGTAGATAAGAGCCAATGTCATAGATAGGATCAAATGACAAAGGTAAAGCAGGTTCCTCATGGCTAACTGCAATGTTATAATCATGTAAATTTATTTATATTTTTTATATTAATATGATATTGAGCCATTTTTTTCAGATATTCAAAAGACTAAAAAATTTAGAATCAGCTAATTTATATCCTTTTGTTTTGATGACAGCAGAGATTCTAATGTCTAGGTATCATTTCACCAGGAGTTTTCTGAAATTCAAACTATGTGGATGTCCACGTACATCCATTTTGGGAGAAGCCCATAAGAGGCTTTTCAAAACATGCTAAACATGCTGAACAGAAAGCACTCTTTACCAAGTGCTCCTAGCCTAGCAATGTGGAACAGATTACAAAGGGGACAGCACCAGAACTGTTGGTCAGGGGATGCTGGGTAAGTTTGGGAAAGTCCATTTCAAACCTTTGGTTTGTTCTCTCATTGTTTAGGAGGTGAACAGCTATTTACTACCTAGAGACAATATCTGGGAGGTAGCTGTCTAATTTGAAAATAAATTATGATAACAATATGAATATTTATAATTTGGGGTTAACAGTCCCATTATCAATAGCAAATGCTCATAGCAGTAGTTCTTAATGGTATGGAGTTTTAAGCTAAAAGGAATTGTGTTCCCTCATGCCAATACAGTCCCTTAAGGAATTTTCAATGGTTCATAAACCCCCAGTATAATATTTCATCTCAGTTTATTCAGAGTCATTTATTTAATGATACTTCTTATATATCTCATATTGTTTCCTCAGTTCACAATTCTTGTTCTTTAACTAGTGGATGATAGCTAAAAGTGTTTGGCTACAATCCTTTCGTTTCATCAATTTTTCCATATTACTTGGATTTTAGAATATCTAGATCAGTGAATTTTTGCTTGTGGTTGGTGGACTACGGGGATATTAGAGAGGAGCAGTGGTTCCTTGAAACATCTGAATACAAATTTGCCTTCTCTCAAGGTATCTTTGACTTCCATTTTCAAATATAAATATTATTGTGTTAGGGCTTCAAAGCTTTCATACAAACAGGAGATACTTCCTTGCCTAGAAAACTTCTCTAGTATATGTTTCTAATACCAATGGGACTAATGAAAATCTGATCAAATAGGTTTGATGAAGATGACTAACTAAATTTGAAGGCATATTTCTCCACCTATGAATTATATTGAAAAGATAGAATATATAAGAAAGAAAAAATAGAATACAAATACTAGAAGAATAAAATGATCTCCACAGACTGAAACAGTGAGTTCTGAAATAAATATGCTCTGTTGACGAAAATCCAACCGAATAGAATTTAGAAAGGTATGCATAAGTACAGAAGACTCTTCAAATTAAGGCGACTCTTGCTGGTATAAACTTATAATTAGGCCTCAGTTAGTGGGATCCAGTACAAAGACTGTGCCCTGGTATAGTAGACTAGTGTTTGTTCATAAGTTCTTTCTGTGATAGCCAACATGCTCAAAATCTCATTGCTTTGCAGCAATGAATATTGATTTCTTGCTCTTGAATCTGAAGATTGACAGTGGAAATTTTCCTTAGGGTATAGGTTGGGTTCAACCTTTCCAAATATTTTCTTATTCTATTACCCAGGCTAAATAAATGTATCCTATCTCATCAGAAATATTGCAGACAACCCTAGAATTTTCATTGAGAACACACTTTCTATTCTGTTACTTAACACTGAATACACTTTCTCTGTTGTCCTTCAGGTAAATACAGCTGGACTCTTGCCAGCTTTTAGATTTTGGTTTTATCCCCAGGCATTGTCTTTTATTTGTCCTTGGTTCCATTTCAGAATAGCATAATAGTTGAAGGATCCAATGTTGAAACTTGTAGCAGAGAAGAATCAACTGTTCCTTTAAAAAGACAAAGAGAAAAGGTAAGAATTTAAGAATTTCATTTCTTCTGTGGGGAGCTCTGGTGGCATAATGCCTAAGGCATTTGACTACTAATCAGAAGACTGACAGTTCAAACCCACCAGCCACTCCTCAGAAGGAAGGTTAGGCAATCTATTTCTGTAGTGATACTGCCTGGGAAACCCAAGGAAGCACAGCTGTGAGTCAGATATGACTCGACGACAGTGAGTTTGGTATTTTATTTCTTCTCTGAGATATTTAGTTCCAAACAGAAAAAAGATGATCAGATCAATAAATGCATGTTTGGAGAAAAAAATAAAAAAAAAAAAAAAAGAAAGAAAGAAAGAAAAGAAAAAGAAAACCATCTAGCAATCCTTTGCTTATCATAAAATCTAAATGTTTCCTTCTTGGATTTCATATGTATTTGGAAAAATATGTCTTCTTTCACTGCAGAAATCAGGAAATCATGTGGTTTAATGGAAGAAACCTCTATTTTAAAATGAGAAAGACTTAAATTTGAGAATGACTTTCTTAATTTACCAGTTGTGTAACTTAGAAATTGTACTGTCTTAAAATTTCAATCTCCCTTATATATAAAATGGGAAAAAACTCTTCTAAACTGCACAATTTTTGGAATAGTGAAGGTAAATAGAGGATGTGTGTTCCTTAGAAAATCATGATTATTTTTACTATTTTTTTGTCATTTTTTTAAACTCCCAAAAGGCTCTGAATTGTCTATGCAACTAAGATACTTTAGAGGAGATTTCTACACAGGGTGACACTGTTCCTGTTCTGGCAATCTTGTCAAAAAAAAGATTTGTGAGCTAAAGGATGGACCAATTTTTTGCTTGATTGAGTTACATCCAAATAATTTCACTACATCTCTCCAGAGAATTGTTTATAAGGTCACAAGCTCATCAAGATATTGCCCTGTGTAATAAAGGTTGATTGGGTTTGAATTGTGGCATCTTGAAGCAAAAAACTAGCTGCCAGAGATCTCACAAAGATGATTAGAATCCTGCCCTCCTTTGCTATCTGCTTTCTGTTACATTTTGCCAACTCAGAGTGACCATGGAAGTTCCTAAGTATCTAATATGTTTGGGAAAGTGATCAAATCTGGAAATGAAAAAAAAAAAAAAAAAAAAACTCCACTAGTAAGTTCTATCCCTCCCAAGAATTAGCACACTTACTTACTTCTTGAAGCCATATCAAACATTTACAGAAATGTTAAATTTGGGGATAAGAACACTCCAACCCTTCTGTGTAGTTTCTCCTTACTCTGATTCTAATATCAAAATTTGAATAAGATGTCTATCCTAATAGCTGCTTACTATGATGATCCTGGCCAATAAACTGCATGTGCATTCATCATCCCATATCTGGCAGTAGAGGCTTGGATACTGCTATGATCCTGAACAGGTTTCAGTAAAGCTTCCAGACTAAGACAGACTAGGAAGAAAGTCTTGGCAATATACTTTCAAAATTCAGCCAATGAAAACCCTATGGATCAAAAAGATTTGATCTGCAACCTATCATAGGGATGCAGGACTGAGCAGCATTTCGTTCTGTTGTGTATGAAGTTGCCATGAGTTGGGGCCAATTCTACAGCAGCTAACAACAAAAATATGTTGGCCAGAAATAAAATGGGTTGTCATGTTTCATAAGCACTTCCTACTTTGTTTCTTCGCTAAAGTTGGGCAGCAATAGATATTTTATTTTGTTTTGGAGAAAAATGATTTTATTTCTTTGTTTCTCTTCACCCCTAACATGGCCTCCACATGAAGCCCCTCTCCCTAGACCCATCTCGACAGTGTGACCTAATGCTACAAGTCATGCAGGAGCTTAATGACTGCCAGAATGCAATCTGCCCAGCAGGATTTCTTTCATGTGGCCTTGGGTTTCCTGAGGATTATTCTCCTAATCATATCTATTTTCTATAAGCTCTTTAATCAGCTCCTAATCCTCCCTCCTTCCTTTGCCTGAGGTAATTAAATTGTATTTGAGAATGGGCAGTTCCTATGATGTGTGCAGAATGGGCCTTCTTAGGAAGGCTTGGCTTGAGAATGGAGATGACCTGAGAGTCCAGTGAAAAGGCAGAGGTAACAGGTTCATTGATTCCAACAAGAGTGCAGAACTACCATAGTCCTTTGAAGAAAGCAGAGTTTCTCCATCAAGGATAAGGGTCTTTTCCAGCAAAGCATTCAATTCTGAGAATTATATCAAAAACAGGGAAGAGCTCATGTCTAGCCAACGCATCTGTGAAATATGCTTAGTGATGAAAGGGACAGCTAATATTATTTTAGCAGATCACTCGTACACCTTTCACTACAATCCGAGGGTGTTGATGACACTGGAAAGAGTTTCAAGGCTTTGTTCCTCTTTAAAACCTTTCACGAACAGTCACTTACCTACAATCTCTTTTTCTGTACTCAGTGTATAACACTTATAATTCACCTGGCAATTAGTCATGTTCTTACTGATGGCATTTTCTTTTTTATTGGCTTGAAGTATTATTTAAATTAATGATTGACAAGTACCTTTAAATGTTCTAATGTTCTAATCTTTCGTTTCTCAGAAACAAGTCATAAATCTATTTATTTTCCTCTTTATAGTGTTCTCCCAGTTATATTTAATTTTCCCAGACCTCTGTAGATCACCAACTTTTATAGGCTGGAATATGTCCCAACCAGAAAATCCAGAAGGGTGAAATGCAATATTGCCAGGATATCAATTAATTCTCTGTCCATATATGTATCAGATGAACATTTGCAAAAATAGATTTATTCTTTCACAAAATGACTACCGTGTGCTATGCAATGAGAATGGCTGAGAAAAGGTTCTTGGTCATAAGAACATGATTTTCAAATACAACAGTGTACTGATGGGAATATTCTATAATTTACACTGTCCAATAAGGTAGCAACTAGTTATATGTGGCTATTGAAATGTAGTCAATATGACTGAGAATCTAAAATTTTAATAGTATTTAATTTTAATTAGTTTAAATTTATATTCAAATAGGTTTAGTGTATTGGCCTCTAAAACCTATCACTATTTCTCCTCCTACAAATAAAAATGAGAGATGGAAAATGAAGTTTTGTTGTTGTTGTTATGTGCCGTCGAGTCAAACCTGGCTTGGGTTTCCGAGGCAGTATCACTACGGAAGTAGGATTGCCCAACCTTCCTTCCGAGGAGTGGCTGGTGGGTTTGCACCGCCAGCCGTCTTGTTAGC
>NW_006921611.1:504415-506587 GCF_000298275.1 Orycteropus afer afer
GAATGGGCTTAAACCAAGAACATTTGGGGATTGCAGAGCCTGCTAGGAAAGGGGGAGCCCTGACTGGAAACAGCTAATGAACTAACATAAGAATTGCACAGGGCATGAAAGATGTGAAGATGAAAGAGCATAGATTGAGTTGTTCAGTGGTGTGGAGCACCTGTCTAGAAAATAATTTAACCTTTGATAGTTCATTCTGGGGAATAAGGAAGAATAGATCTTACTTTGTAAAGAAATGTGCTTTCTTATAATGAATCCTCAAGTAGAAATGGATAAACTAGCTAGCAGCTTTTAACTAGATTGCAGATAAATGGAAATAAGTATAGAAAGCCAAGCAAATTAGGCAGTAACTATGACATCCCCACTGACTTCCCACAGACACCTTTGGAAATACATTACTGAGACATTTCTGTTCCTTTATTACCACCATCTTATTTGTATTCCTCTCTTTCTAAGATATATGCAACATAAACAAAAACCATGGTAAGCCAGTTTGGAGAACTTTCCAACTCCAGCTATTAACACCCTAACAGAAATCAGGCATTCTGGTGGACTTCCTGCAAGTAGGTGGACTTCTTGCAAGTAGGCTGGGGTAGCTACTGCTAAAGTTTGCCATGCCAATCAGAGAAGTTCCTGTTAAGAAAAATTATTGCAGCTCAGAAATTATTCTCCTGCTTAGGTTTCCCTTCCCTCAACTCTGTCCCTCCCTAGGACTGGTGTTTTGCCCAGTTCGTGACTGATGGCTCAGAACCTGACACTGAAACTTATGCTACAATCGTCTTTGTGATTGCCAAGATGAAGACATTAGCGACAGCAATGACTTAAGTGGTAATGCACAGAGATTCAGGTTTAGAATCAGAATCACGAAACCATTCATATGATTGAATGTGGGAAAGAGAAGTCAAACATGGCAATGAATTAAGTAATACAAAAGCCTACAATTTTTCCCTGCATTAATGTGTAATGTTGAAGTTTCCCTACGCACATCAAGAAAAGCAGTTTGGGGAAACTCTACAGGGGCTTCAGTTCTCAAAAGGCATGCAGACTATTTTATGCTAAGCCATCTAAATGTATTGTAACATAATTAGAGTTGTTCGGAGTTCTAGGAAACAGCCTGTCAATTCTTCCTGGATTTCATTTTTAATTTGCCTCAGGAGCATATGAGGCACTTCAGAGCCTATTTAAATAGAGGCAATCTTGCACAGGTAGGAATGTAAATATCCCTTCAAGGCTAAGCAGTGCTACTAAAATAAGCTGCTGTAGATATTTGCTACACACTTGAGGAAGTCTGCTTTCTGGGGAGATTATTTTGAATCTTGCAACTAACTAATAATTATTTTCATTTTTAAGTATCCTCTCAGTTTTGTTATTTTTAAATTTATATAATTCCCAGGTATGTACTCAAAAGAAATGTGTGTGTGTACATGTGCTCATTCACCAAATGACATGTACAAGAATGTTCACAGAAGCATGATTGAAAACAACTCAAATTCTACCAACAGTGTAAATAATGAATAAATAACTAAAGAAATCATGGCCTATTCCTTAAAAAAATACTATACAGCAGTGAAACTTACAACATGATGGAGTAATGTCATTGATATGATATAATAATATAGGAACAAGGTATAAAATAATACATTTTTATAATTATACATGTATCATTCAAAAAGCAGGAAATTTTTGGAAGTATAAGTCAGGATAGTGGATAATCTTGGAAGAGGGCACAAGGAGGTCTTCTGAGGTAAGAGGAGTATTGTGTTTGTTGATCCACACTTACATGGATGTGTTTAATTTGGAAGAATTCATTGAATTGTAAACTTAGGACTTGTGCACTATACTGCTTGATATTAGCCTCTGTAAAACTTTACAAAAATAAAATAAAACAAGCTTCTTTTACATTTTATTTCTCACCATATATAAAATAAGCTTGTTTTATATTTTCATTGTTTTACTAATGAGCAAATAATATACAAGTTTGATTTATATAATATTTTTATGAAAATTTTACTAACTATAATGTCAAACACAAAAGTAAACAAAACATAAATATACAGTTCATTTTTTTTTTAACATTTTATCATGATTTGGGGGAGCTCTAGTAGCATAGTACCTAAAGCACTTGACTGCTAACCAGAAGGCTGGCGGTTCAAACCCACCAGCCACTCCTCA
>NW_006921611.1:509582-517011 GCF_000298275.1 Orycteropus afer afer
CTTCTGGTTAGTACCCAAGTGCCTTAGGCACTACACTAGTACTAGGAAGTCACAAATAAGTTCAAAACATGATAATTTCAACCAAGGATAACATGAAATAGGAGAAAAACACACAAATGATTATAAACATTCATATAAATCGAGAAAGTGTTCATAAGTGTTGCATGAATGACTTATATAGCAGAACATATGCACCTTTAAGCTCAAAGACAGAGACAGGATAAGCAACAATTTTACCTAAGATGATGATCTCCTTGGTAGCTAAAACATTGCTAAGGCAAAAATTTCATTTTTTTGCATGAACTGAACTCTTTTAGATTCTGTAAAGATATATCCCATCATCAGATGTGTTCAACTGTGTTTGCAACTAGTGATGTATTTAAAATAAAATCCCAGATCTAATGTTTCATTACAAAAGCAAAATAAAACAAACCTGAAAAAATTAGTTTTATGAAAATTATAAACAAAGCCAATCTTAACCCTTCATTGCTTAACTGAGACAGAGTTATGTTTTTCTTGTGTTTCTGCACTGAACTTCTGGATTCAGCCAGTATGCTTTTAATTGTAAGTAACAGTAACTGATTCTATTTTAATAGACAGAATGTAAATTTTCTAGGAGAATCTACAGGGTTCAGAAAAAATTTTCAAAGCCAAAGGACTACCTTGGAAAATTACCCCTGGTCCAGGTAACGTCCAGGTTTTAGAAAGCAGAAAGTATAACCATTATCTTTCAGCAAACACAACCTGATCAAGACACTTAGACTTCCTCTGTGTTACACTGTCACGAAAATTGAACACTAAGGCATTTGACAGGTAACCAGGAGGCTGGTGGTTCAAACCCACCAGCCACTCTTCGGAAGGATGATTGGACAATCTTTTTCCATAGAGATTCTGCCTCAGAAACCCAAGGAGAGGTCACTATGAGTTGAATTGACTCAACAGCAGTGAGTTTTTTGTCTGTCTGCTTGTTTGTTTATGCCACTGAAAACATCAGACACCATGCTATTGGTAACACAGCCATAATTGTTTATATCACTTGCTTAAGATTCAAAGTTCTGAATGAGAAAATCTTATTGTCTGTGCTCAATTCAATGGGCCAAGAAGTGGCTGCTGGAGTGAAGAGAAAAGGAATAGCTTGCTCCTTTAAGTATTTTTGTTCAGAGTCAAGCACTTTCTACTTTCAAAACAAACACAAGTGTTGGAAAAGGGAGTGAATGCTAAACAAGAAAAAAAATGTATCCATTTGTGGTATAAAATGATTCTATGTTATAACTGTTTGTCAAGTATTTTTTCTCTATTACTGGTGATCGCCTTGACAGTACACAACATCTTACTGTTGTATCTCCCAGTAACCTAGAAGAATGTTTGTGTTTGAGTACACATTATGTAAGTGGATGGATGAATAAGAACAATTAGTGTATATCTGTTCATATCAGAATCAATGCCCACATAATTTTGCAAAACTTTCAAAATAATCTTAAAATAGAATCTAAAACAAATCAGTCTTTCTTGAGTCCTTACAAACCAATAAAAAAAATAATAAAAAATAAACTAACAGTCCAAACAAAATGGTCGAAGGACACAAATACAAAGTTCACAAAAGAAGAAATACAAATAATCAATATACATATAAGATATATCAACCTTACTAGTTGCTACTAAAATGCAAAATACAACAATTACAGAATCCTTGCTCATTCTCTGTGGCCTACAACAGTTTTGAGTACATGGTATTTACACAAAAAATATTCCATTTATTGAATATTCATTTTATGGGATGAATGAATGATATAATCCTAGTATCAGCTGTAAAACTGACAGAGATTGAATAAACTATAATATGCACTATTTGAAGTTTGTAGTGGCAAGTAACTAGGTACAACTTTTGTGGAAAATAATTTGGCAGAATGTAATAAAAATCTTTAAGAAGTTTAATTTTTCACCAAACTGTTTTGTCTATGAAACTAATGTTTGGAAAAATAACCAAAGATGTGCATAAAGATTTATGTACAAAGGTTTTATTTCTCCATTATTGAGAATAGTAATAAATCATCAGATTTATTCAATATTAAAAGATATTGAGAGTGATGAAATAAAATATACCCATAAAGTGGAATATTATACATCTATTAAAAATGATGTTGTTAAATGGTATTTTCATAATATGACGATTAATGGAATAATGTTCAGCAAGGTATAATCTTGGGTATACAATATTATTTCAGTGTTATATTCAAAGATATTGACATATACTCAAAGATTACTAGAAAAAAAAAATAAAACAAAGGTAAATAGTTGAATATTTTTAATAAGGATTGGCATTTTTTTATTGTTTATGCATTCCATATTTTCAACAATAATTACATATTAAAATTTAGCCATACAATATCTTTACTGTATTATTTTAAAATATCAGTGCTCAAATAAATTAACTTTATAGCTATAATACTAATAATGATCTTCTTATCACACCCACTGCTCCTGAATTCATCTATGTTTCCATTCTAGCCCATAGAAGAAAATATTTAGGAGCTTCTATTCAAAACATATAAGGCACAAAAACAAAACACACTTATCATTTCTATTCTTTTTCCTCAGTTTCTATAACTGAACTTAAGCTTTGGATCCTCAACAATTTACTCTAAAACAGAACTGCTTGCCCTTAGATCTCCATATATTACCAGATTATTAATTGTCACGCCTAGGACCCACCATTTCTTACTAACACAGCTCCATGATGTTGACCAAATCATGCAACCACACCTGCTCAAAGTGAACCTACACACCATCTAGAAATTATGTACTGCTTGCTGGGATGAATGTTTTAACCGAGGCTACCTCTCACTCCAAAGGTTAGAGACAGCCATAGATACCATCCTTTCTCAGACTGTTCCATCCACTGCAAAGAACCAGAGAGAGGGCGACCATATACTGAGATTTCAAGAAGACCTGAGAGGCCACAATTCTTATTACTAAATCGTGTTTTCTTTACTTTTTTTTTTTTTTTTTTCAGCATCATTACTTCTCTGTGGGCGTTTAATAATTTTAACAGCAGTGTGCTCCTTGAGCCCTTTAAAAGGTAATATAGGAATTTTGACCTTAGATTCAGACTGCCTTAGCTGAAAACCAGCTCTGCCACTTGTAACCCCTGGAAAAATTAATTTAACCTTCCTGTTTCAGTTTTCCCATTTGAAATGTGGACATAATTAAATGATAACAATTTTATAGAGTTGTAAGAATAAAATGTCATTGTATGTAAAGTGCTTAAAGCAATGTGTGACATATTGTAAATACCACATAAATTGTAGCTCCTCTATAGACAATATTATACAGCTATTTTTTTTTTTTAGAACAACTTCATAACTTTAATAATGATCTTCCAGGAATGAGAGAGGGAAAGGGCTCTGAATAACTTCAGGTACCAAAAAAGGATAGGATAGGATAAGATAGTGCATTATTGGAGCATAGGTCTTAGGCAATCTTCAGAAAGAAAAGAATTAAATGAACCATCGTGACTCTCTGAGATAGTATACCCACTGCTATCGAGTCGCATCCAACTCATGGTGACCTCTCCTTGGGTTTCTGAGTCAGTATCAGTAGGGAAGTAGATTGCCCAACCTTCTACTCTATATTCTTATCTGATAGAATTTTCAATTGCTGCTTTTTCTGAAATTGACAACCAGGGCTTTCTTTGGAGGCATTTCTGGGTGAACTCAAACCTCCACACTTTCTGTTAGCAGCCAAGAGTGTTAATCTCTTTACACTACCACTGAACATGGTTCAGTGGCAGAATTACTGCCTTCTATGAGGGAGACCATATTCAGTCAATAGTCACGCAAAGCACTGAATGTTCATTCACCACTACCTGTCAGTAGAGGATTGTGTGTTGCAATGATGCTGAACAGATTTCAGTGAAGCTTCCAGACTAAAAAGGACTAGGTAGAAAGATTTGATGATCTACTTCTGAAAATCAGCTATTGAAAACCCTGTGGGCCACACTGGTCTGATTCACAACACATCATGAAGATGACATAGAGCAGAAGAGCAATTTGTTTTGTCATGAAAGGGGTTGCCATGAATGGGACAACTCAACAGCAGCTAATAACAACAATGTTCTTATCCCAACTATGATAAAACAAGTATCTGTTCTACTCCTTCCCCTCCAACAGCAGTGTTCTATGGGTTTGATACCTGGAAGCTGGATGAGATCATGAGGGTTTAATGTTTTAAGACTAAAATTAAAAAAAAAAAACAAAACCTCACTGTCATCGAGTCTGATCCAACTCATAGCAACCCCTCCTTGGGTTTCTGAGGCAGGATCACTAGGGAAGTAGATTGCCCAACCTTCCTTCCAAGGAGTGGCTGTGGGTTTGAACTGCCATCCTTCTGGTTAGCAGTCAAATGAAAGCCTGAGAAAAAAAATTATATCTGTATAGGAAGTGTATGAGAGCTCTGGTGGTGTGATGCCTAAGGCATTTGACTGCCAACCAGGAGGTTGGCGGTTCAAACCCACCAGTCACTCCTCAGAGAAGATTGGGCAATCTACTTCTATATTGATACTGGCTCAGAAACCCAAGACAGGGTAGCTGCAAATCGTATCTGACTCAACGGCAGTGAGTTAGAGTAAGGCAGCATACAGTGAATTGATCTGAGATTTAGTGGTGAAACTGTTATCACAGAAAACAGTAACTCACTTCTGTTTTTCTCTCAATCCAAGTAATGCTTCTCCAAACCATGGAGATATTACTGAAACTAATTAAAACTTCTCTATTTTCTCATTCTTCCTCTGCTTATTCTGTAGTATATCAGCAAACCCTTTCTCAATTTCTGACTATCATTAAGACTTTCATCCTTTTATTCAGTTTATCTTGCTCATCACTTGTCACAATATCACTGATATTGAGTGGCAATTTGAACATATGTCAAATAATTTCCATGGGCAGATTTTGCTTGATAACATTAGAATGAAGACTTTGATCTCTAAAAAAGAAAACGTCTAGTGATTCTGAAGTATAAATATAGATGTAGATATATAACCTTAGTTTGTTTACTTTTTTAAAGTAAGAAGAAAACTGCAATATCGTAGGAGGGAAAATTCTTGAATATGTGAATCAACTGAGTCCTGATATCAATATTTTTGGGAATTGAGAAAGAATAAGGTATACTAGAGTCAAAACATTGAAAATGTTACTGTAAATCATACTTTCTTCTTTTTTTACTTAATCAAGAAATTAAGATGAGTCTTCAGGCTCAGTCCCTCACTTCTCACCATTCTTCACCAAATACTTCCTTCCAAAGAAAGATATTTCTGTGTCTGAATTTTTGGTAGATTAAAGTTGACCTCATATTCTTGGCTGCTCCACCCATTGAGGAGTGGAGTCTAACTCCTCTCCGTTGAATCTGAGCTGGCACCAATGACTTGATTGACCAATATAATGCAGCAGAAATAACATTCTAGCCTTTCCAAGTTTAGATCACAAGAAGCCTTACAGCTTCTGCTCAGATATCTTGGGACATTTACTCTTGAAGCCCTGAGCTGCCATGTAAAAATTGTGACTAACCTGAGACCACTATGCTGAAGAGATTACTTAAAAAGGCCAGCACCTTCATGAGAAGAGAGATAAGATCAAATACCTGTCCAGAGGTCAGTCCTTCTGGCCTCTACCAATTGAGTCGTTATACCCCAGTCCTCAGGCACCATAAAGTAAACATGAGTCAACATCATGCACCTTGACCAAATTGGAGTCATAAGGAAAATAAACAGCTTTTGTCCTTTTAAATCACTAGGTTTAGAGATGCTTTGTTATGCAGAAATGAAGAACCAGGACAAAATTAATATGTGTGCTCTCAGTGTCCTTGGACATGAGACAAGAACACACATGGACATGTAACATCCTCTAATGCCAATGACCTGAAGAGCAGAAGGTATAACCTTTTTAAAACTTAGATCAAATACTTGTTTACAGTAAAATCCTCCAGAGCTGGGAATTATATAACGTGGAAACCTGTCAGAGAGGGAAAAGTCAAGTATTTTCCACTGAAACAAGTTATAGAAAAGACTGTAACTTGTCAAAGCAGAAATCTTGTGAGACCCAGAAAAAAAAGACAGTTCCATAGAATTTTCGCTCTCACAGTTTTCACTGTATTCAGAAATTCTTTATTGGGAGCAACTCCAAAATAACAAGTACTTCACATGCAGTTCAGATTGTTTTTATCAGTCTTATGCTAGATGCAGGTTTCAAGGGAAAATCTGGAGAATTTGTTATTCCACCAGAGGCTACAGATGAGGCTCCCAGAAATGCTGGCCTTGCTTAAGTGATAGTGAAGTTTTAGTGTCAGCATTCTTCATCACCAGCTCATTGAGGTCTGCTTTTTTTCATTTACTAATACGATTTTGTTTATGTTTAATTTCATTTGTACAGTAAGCATGCATTTTAGATATCATTCTTGATACTATATTTCAAATCCTTACTACAGCACTTTTCTATAAACTTTACTAAGTAGTACGAAGTTTTGCTTTTTTTTTCCTCCCTATACATATTTTTGTTGCCATATTGACTTTTGCTTCAAATGTATTTTTTTATCAACATTTTATTCACAATTCTTGGTGGAGGCAACAAAAGTCCCAGAAGCTAGTAGTGAGTGCTTACCAAAAAATGACTTTAAAACTATTTTTCTTAAAAATATTGTTTGTGGTTCACTTGGTTAGAATTAAATCACTAATATATCTGTTTCCCTTATTTAGAAATTAGATATTCAGGAATATGATAAAATGAAAAAGAAAAATTTTTAGTATTGTGATAGTTAAGATCATGTGCCAACTTGGCTGGGCCATGATTCTTAGTGGTTTAAGCAGTTGTGATGTAATCACTTCCATGATGAGATATTCTGTGAGCATCCAGTCAGTTGAAAGGGAGTTTCCTCAGGAGTGTGGCCTGCTTCTAATATATGTGTGGATGGCCTGGAAATACACTCTGACTTTCTGCTGGTCTGAATGCTGCATCTAGCTCATCTTTATCTCCAGTTCTTAAAACTTAAACCAGTGGCCTGCCATTTTGCCTTCCAAGCTAAAGATTGTTGCCTATGAGCCAACAATCTGTCATTTTATCTGCCGTTCTTAGATTCGTCAGCCTCAGTAGCCAGCAGCTGTGTGAGTCAAGAGAAGCCTCCATCTTGCTCCAGTGGGTCTCAAAGACAGAGCTGAAGCCTAAGGTTGAGTGGTCTCCACGCAGCCCCTATACAGTCCACCCTCTGAACTCAGACTTCTAACTTCCTAAATTGTAAGAGAATAAACTTTCATTTGTTAAAGCCATCCACTTGTGATATTTCTGTTATAGCAGTACTAGACAACTAAGACAAGTATGTACTACAGGATTTCAATTGAAATAGAGACCCACATACGTACACACACCAGAGAAGGGGGAAAAAA
>NW_006921611.1:517168-519456 GCF_000298275.1 Orycteropus afer afer
AAAAAAAGAACACTAATATTTTTATCAGATAAGAAAAATAAAATCTACTGCTTTCACTGTTTCAAATCTGTCTCTGTGTGTGTATGTGTGTGTAAACAGTGTAAACCATTTAGGATTTGCTTCCAAAAACTATATCCATTAACTGGATTGATATACAATGTGTGTCATTGATTGCTGTGCACCTTGGTTGTCATTCTCCACATAAACTGGATACTTCTTGCACTGTGGAGGGGGAGAGCAGAACAATTACCTTTTGTCTTCTTTTCTACTTCAAATATTCCCAAACCTACTTGAATTTACTGGTTGTTCATATGAAAAATACAAAAACAAAAAACACTCTACAATGAGATACATAATTAGGATAAAGGATAAGGATAGATATGCATAAAGCCTACATCCTATGGGATTTTTATTTCTTATTCACTGTAAAGAGGCCTTTCTCTTTCACATCCGTGGCCATTAGTTTAAAATTCTGTCATTCACTATGATGAAATGCTGCCTTTTCAAAAGCCCAATTATTTTAGATTTGGAAAGAACGAGTGAGTCTTAGCTAGAAGGAACCTGAATGACCACAGAGAGAAATAATTCCTCAGAGTGGTTTAAAGGTATAGAAATGGATAATGAAGGAAGGTCATGTAGAAGAAAAAGGCACACATTAATTTAATCATCAATCAACTATGAATTAACTGCTATGCCTAATTTTGCATGCTATGTACTAAGGATATACACATAGATGGTATGTAGTAGCTGATATCAAGATGATTATATTCTGATTTATAGATGAGATATGGGTGTTGTAAACAGTTTGCACTCGACTTCTAACCTAAAAATTGGTAGTTTGAACCCACCCAGTGGTGCTGTGGAAAAAAAAAGACTTAGTGATCTACTTCTGTAAAGATTACAAAAAAGAAAACCCTATGGATCACTTCTACTCTAACACATGGGATCACCATGAGTCAGAAAGAACTCCACAACAATAGATTTGGTTTAGTTTTAATAAAAAAATTTCAGTAAGATGTTCACATCCTTCAAAAACTTTCTTCTTTCATCAAATTCAACTCCAACATAAATACTAATCATATTTATGCAGTGATATTAACAATGTTGTTGGTAGTATGTGCTGTCTAGTCAGTTCCAATGCATAGTGACACTATATGACAAATTAGAACTGCCCCATAGGGTTTCCAAGACTGTAAATATTTATAGCAGTAGACTGCCAGGTCTTTTCTCCTGCAGACACAGACACACTGATGGGTTTAAACCATCAACTTCTCAGCTGGCCAATGTTTAATCATCACTGTTTTGCCTAGTGCTGCTCGGACAGAAGTATACCACAAATGGGATGGCTTGAAAAAACAGGAGTTTATTCTCTTACAGTTTGGAGGCTTTAATTCTGAGTTCAAAGTTCCAGGCTCTAGGGGCTGGGTAAAACCCCCTCAGCCTTGGCATCCAGCTCTGCCTCCTGCTCCTGGCCCACAGAAGCTGGAGGCTTTTCTTCACTCAGACAGCTGCTGATTGCTGAGGCTGACAAACCCAAGGTTGACAAGTAAAAAGTCACAGTCCCAATGTTACCAAATAACACTGCAGGCCATTGATAAAAGTCCATTAAAAGTCCTAAGGTTGGCAGAGCATGGGAAGCTGGCTACATGCAGGGTTCAAGCATGCCATAAGCTAGAGACCGTTCCCAAGGCTTCTCCTTATGTACTGGAAGCAGACCACACCCCTAAAGCAGCTACTCAGCTGCTCATAGTAGATTCCACCATGCGGTTAATTACTAGTCTCATCATGGGGAATATTATATCCAGCTGCCCAGCCACTCAACCAGGCCCAGCCAAGTTGACACACAAACTGAACTATCACAATCACCATCAGGGATCAATATAATGATAATCATAGCTAGCACTTAGTTTACTCTGTGCCATGCACTATTCTAAGTACCTTGCTTAGAACTATGTGAAATACATAAAATTATTATCCCCATTTTACTGATTAAGAAACTGAAGAATGGGGAGATTTCACAGTTCCTAAGTGACAGAACTGTGATTCATTCCAAGATGATTTGCCTCTATGTACTACCCCTGTTCAGTATTCTCCATTGTCTCTTACTGTACTATCTTGATATTAACTGAGAATATTCAGATGTAAGCACATTTATTGCCAAGGCCCTGTGATAGATGCATCAGGTTGTTACTGATCAGGTGTCATGATGCTAAATCATGAAAGGGATGAGAATCTTCTAATAAAACTATTAATATAATATATATATAATAAATATTTAAATATATATT
>NW_006921611.1:519836-532999 GCF_000298275.1 Orycteropus afer afer
AGTGAAACACTGTCTGATATAATACTGGAAAATTTTATGAATAGCCCTGAAACATTGTCCTATACAGTGCCAGAATATGAGTCCCTCAGGTAAGAAGGCACTCAAAATATGACTGGGAAAGGGCTGCCTCATCAGATTAGAGCCTACCTTAATGATATGGATAAGTAGAGCTTTCAGGGTCTCCATTTGCTGAAGTGGCATGACTCAACATATGAAGAAATAGCTGCAAATATCCAGTGATAATCAGGACATGGAATGTATGAAGTATGAATCTAGGAAAATTGGAAGCTGTCAAAAATGAAATGGAACACATAAAGATTTATATCCTAGGTATTAGTGATCTGAAATAGACCGGTTTCAGCCATTTTGAATCAAATAACCATGTGATCTACTATGGCGGGAATGACAAATTGAAGACAAATGGCATGGCATTCATCATCACAAATAATTTTTCAAGATCTATCCTGAAGTACAATTCTGTCAGTGATAGAATAATATCCATACGCCCACAAGGAAAGCCAGTTAATACTACTATTACTCAAATTTATGCACCAACCACCAAAGCCAAAGATGAGGAAATTGAAGTTTTTTACCAACTTCTGCAGTCTGAAATTGACCAAACATGCAATCAAGATGTGCTGATTATCACTGGTGATTGGAATGCAAAAGTTGGAAACAAAGAAGAATCACCGGTAGTTGGAAAATTTGACCTTGTAGATAGAGATAACTCTGGAGACTAAATGATAGAATTTTGCAAGATCAATGACTTATTCATTGCAAATACCTTTTTTTCAACAACACAAATGGTGACTATACACATGGACTTCACCAGATGCAGTACACAGGAATCAGATTGACTACATCTGTGGCAAGAGGTGATGAAGAAGTTCAATATCTTCAGACAAAACAAGGCCAGGAGCTGATTGTGGAACAGACCATCAACTGCTCATATGCAAGTTGAAGTTGAAGTTGAAGACAATTAAAAGAAGTCCACGAGAGCCAAAATATGACCTTGATAATATCCCTCCTGAATTTAGAGACCATTTAAGGAATAGATTGATGCATGGAATACCAATGACTAAAAACCAGAAGAATTGTGGTAAGACATCAAGAACATCATCCATGAAGAAAGAAGGTCATTAAAAAGATAGGAAAGAAGGAAAATATCAAAATGGATGTCAGAAGACACTCTGAAACTTGTCATTGAACAGAGAGTAGCTAAAGCAAATGGAAGAAATGACAAAATAAAAGAACTAAACAGAAGATTTCAAAGAGCAGCTGGAGAAGACAAAGTCAATTATTATAATGAAATGTGCAAAGACATGGAGTTGGAAAGCCAAAAAGGAAGAACAAGCCAGCATTCATCAAGCTGAAAGAACTGAAGAGGAAATTAAGCCTCAAGTTACAATATTGAAAGAATCTATGGGCAATATGTTGAATGATGCAGCAAAAATCAAAAGAAAATGGAAGGAATACACAGAGTCACTGTACCAAAAAGAATAGGTTGATGTTCATCCATTTCAGGAGGTGGTAATGGTCAAGGACCAATGGTATTGAAGGAAGAATTCAAAATTGCACTGAAGGAAGTGGAGAAAAACAAGGCTCCAGGAATTGATGGAATACACATTGAGATATTTCGACAAATGGATGCTGCACTAGTGGCACTCACTTGGCTATTCCAAGAGATTTGGAAGAGAGCTACCTGGCCAATGAACTTGAAAAGATCCATATTTGTACCCATTCCAAAAAAAGGTCATGCCACAAATTGTGGAAATTATTGAACAATATCATTAATATCACATGCAAGTAAAATCATACTAAAGATAATTCAAAAAGAGTTACAGCAGTAAATTGACAGAGAACTTCCAGAAATGCAACCTGGACTCAGAATGAGACATGGAACAAGGGATATCATTGCTGATGTCAGATGTATCTTGACTCAAAGCAAAGAATACCAAAAAGATGTTTACTTGTGGTTTTTTGACTATGCAAAGGCATATGATTGTGTGGATCATAACAAATTGTGGATGAAATGAAAAGAATAGAGTTCCAGAACACTTAATGGTGCTCATGAGGAACTTGTATATAAACCAGGAGGCTGTCATTCGAACAGAACAAGGGGACACTACAGGGTTTAAAATCAAGAGGGGAGTGCATCAAGGTTGTATCCTTTCACCATATTTATTCAATCTGTATGCTGAACAAATTATCCAAGAAGCTGAACTGTATGAAGAAGAACATGGCATCAGGACTGGAGGAAGACTCATTAACAACCTACATTATGCAGATGACACCACTTCGCTCACTGAAAGTGGGGATGACTTGAAACACTAACTGATATAGATAGATTGAAGACTACAGTCTGTAAGATGGAGTACACCACAATATAAAGAAAACAAAATCCTCACAAGGGGACCAATAAGCAGCATAATGATAAATGGAGAAAAGATTGAAGTTGTCAAAGACTTCATATTATTTGGTTCTACAATCAAGACCAATGGAAGCAGCAGTCAAGATATCAGACATCACATAGCATTGGACAAATCTTCTGCAAAAGACCTCTTTCAAGTGCTGAAGAGCAAAGATGTTTCCTTGAAAACAGATGCGCTTGACACAAGCTATGGTATTTTCAATCACCTCATATGCACATGAGAACTGGACAATGAACCAGGAAGACTGAAGAAGAATTGATGCTTTTGAGTTATGGTGTTGGAGAAGAATACTGAAAGTCCCATGGACTGCTAAAAGAACTAACAAATCTGTCCTGGAAGAAGTGCAGCCAGAATGTTCCTTGGAAGTGAGAATGGCCAGATTTTGTCTTACCTACTTTTGTCATGTTGTAAGAAAGGACCATTCCTTGGAGAAGGATACCATACTTGGCAAAATGAAAGGACAACGAAAAAGGGGAAGGCTCTCAATGAAATGGATTGACACAGTGGCTGCAACAATGGGCTCAGGTATAGAAAAGATCATGGGGCTGGCACAGGACCTGGCAGTGTTTCATTCTGCTGTACATGAGGTGGCTATGAGTCAGAGATGACTTGAAGGCACCAAACAACAACATGTGTTTTTCTATTTTTGCCGTACTTTGTTCAGACAATATTTGAATCATATATTTCTCATGATATGATTGTGTAGTAGAAAGAACATGGATTTAAAACAAGAAAACTTCAGACTGAATTTCGGAACAAAAAATTCAAAAGGAATCACATTGTGCCCTTGCATCAATAAAATAATGAGTAATATATGTATAATGCATTACTTTTTACAGAACACTTTTGCATAATTTTACTCAACTAGTATTTTTGTTTTTTTGATTAATCTTTCCCAAGGATCCCTGGTGGTGCATAAGTGTTTGGCTGCTAACAAAAAAATCATATTTCAGGAAGTGCCAATTTGCTTCTGTAAAGATTTATAGCCTTGGAAACCCTATGGGGCAGTTCTACTCTTTCCTATAGCTTTGCTATGAGTTGGCATCAACTCAATTGCAATGGGGTTTGTTTTGTTCTGTTTTCTTTTTTTTAATCCTTCCAACAATTCTATGACATAAAGTGTGTGTGTGTGTGTGTGTATACAAAATTGTACTTACGTTTCAGCTCTCTGGGATGATTTTAGGTAATAATTCTGTTTTACAAATAAAGGATCTATGGTTCAGAAACAACTTCCATAAAGAACTCCAGGTTGAATGTGTCTATCCCTGAAATGCATGCCCATCTAAGGCCAACACTATCATCAGAACATTTCACAGTACTATTTGCACTTTGTTCTTGGATTCCTTTAGGCAGTATTCCCATTTCTCTCTCAGGACATCTCTAGTTGTTCCTCTCAGAGGCAATCCATTTGTCCAAACCAATTTTACTTGACAGCATATCTTTGGAATGCTCAATTCTACCTAATATTTCTTTAATAGAAACCCACAAGTGAGTGGTTGTAAATAAAATAATAATAATAATATTTTCTTAAAGTTTAGGAGGTTTGAAGTTGAAATTCAGGAAGTTGCTCTATATGCAGAGGTCCTTCTTTGTTAATCTCAGCTTTTAGTATCAGCCTCTATCTTGTCCCTGTGTGTGTCTCTCTGTCTTATTTTTATGACTGAGAAGTGATTAGGTTTAATCATCACTACACTGGTATGCCCTTATTAACTTAACAAAAGAAAAAGTCTATTTTCTTTTTTTTTTTTTCATTGTTAAATTGATTTTTTTTAAATTGTGATTTGGGTGAAAGATCACAGAGCAAATTCACCTTCCATACAGCAGTTCACATACACTTTGTCTCATGACATTGACTACAATTTACCCCAATGCAAACAGCTCCCCTCCCACTTCCTCCTGATAGTTACCTCTTCCCTATGTCCATCCTTCCTTGCACTACTGCCCCCTGAGCTGTCTCCCTGTGCATTAACAGCCCTTCTTTCTTCCATGATTTTTCTCTCCAAGGAGTGTATCTACCTCAGGCAAATGTTCAACTCATATGCCTGTCTTTTGTTTGGCTGGAAGCCACAGGTATGAGTTCAATTCCAGACTTGAAGGGCAGCGAGGGGCTGTAGTCTCAGTGGTTCCACCAGGCTGTTCAGACCAGCAAACCTGGTCACCTGAAAAAGCCAATTTTCAAACAGGATCATATTTACTGCTTAGGATTTCAACATATACTTTGGAAGACACAATTCAATCCATAAGACGCAGCTTTGCTGCCCTTCCACAATTACCTGGCCCTCAGACCAACTATTCAGAATGGCTAGCTCCAGGTCTCAGCCCTGTTCCATTACAGTTCCTTCCATGGTACAGAAGACTGATCATGCTTGCTGAAGAAGCTCCTTAAACTTCCAGAATTTGAAAGCTGTTGTTGTGTGCTATCAAGTTGATTTCAATCCATAGCAATTCTCCCTGACAGAGTAGAACTGCCCTAGAAGGTCTTCTTGGCTATAATCTTTATGAAAGCAGTTTGAAAGGTCTTTCTCCTGTAGAGCCACCCACTGGTGGGTTCAAAGAGCTAAACTTTTGGTTAGCAGCTGAGTACTTAACTGTTTCACCAGTAAGGCTCTCTTTGAGAATATTACCAAATGTCAAGTGAGAATTATAAACATATTTCCCACAATTTTTGTAAAAGCTTCATAAGTACTTTACCAGAAAACTCTAAATAATTGAATAACACCTTGTTAATTCTATATTAAAGGAGCTATGAAAAAAAAAAAAAGGACTTTAAGTATACATTGTCTAATATTTTATTTAAAAGCAATAAGACATTTAAGTCAACTAGGGAGAAATAGCCATTTCAAATTCATGCTGTTTTGAATAAAACTATATCAATTTAACAAGATTTCATTGCAAAAAGAGCTGCTATTGTTACAGATGATCTCTGGATTATGAATGAGGTCTGTTGCAAAGTAGAATTTGTACTTAAGTCAGAACAGTTAGATACAATTCTTTTCTAACATCAATCAAATGTCTGTTTTAGTATATAGTATACACTGTATCTTTCCATGCATAAAATACATTTAAGAAACACTTCCTGATACACTAAAATATCATTGACATGAGACTATAGTAATAATCATAATGATAATATTTTAATGTGCATCACAAATTAGCTCTCATTTGTTATTATGAACCAGTATATGTATCTCAAATTTTTAATATAATAGGCTTTTTGAAGGTTGATTTCTAACAACAGGTTCTATGTAAGTTAGATGTTCATAACCTGGAAACTATCTGTACATTATTGCATATATTTAGAAATTTTAATGGTGCTGGTTAAATTCTCATCTTTGTCTTAATCAAAGATTCTGTGACATTTGCCACCATTATTTGTCAAGTTTTCCTTTCCCCCCAATACAGGTCTCCCTTAGCAGTGTGTCTCTATTTTCTCTACCTGCTATGTGTCCTGTGATCGTGATATCAGCCTTAACCACATACACACAAAATACCCACACACACCATATACCCACAGCCCATAAAGGCAAATTACGAATATCTGCTAGGGTTTACAACAATGGCAGTAGAAAGCCCACTGCAGTGATTCCTCTCTACTGCTGCCCCCCAGCCCATGCCAATGTGGCACTCTGCAGCTATAAATCCCTTGCCTGTGCATTCTTTGTCTTAAATTTAATATCTAGAAGTTGGTTTCTCCAGTACTTGGGCATTGACTTCCTCCTAGAGACTGACTCATACATACTCTCATTCAATGCCTGTTGCATGTTATTGCTTGCCTCTTATGAGGAGAGATGATCTATTTCTGTTCAAGCTTCATGAAATCACTCCTCAACCATGGCAATCAAGCCTGTGACCCTGGGAGATCAGCTCTTCTCCCTCCCTATTCCAGCTATTCTGAGCATTGAGACATCTGTAGTTGAGGTGGGTACCATGGGGTGAATATTGGTGCTGGGTCTACTGTTTCAAAGCCCTGAGAGTAAGTTGTGTCAAAGAGGAGGAAAAGGTTGGTGGCATAACAAATTTAACTATATTTTTCCAATATTCATCATCTGAATAGCCCTGCAATTTGGAAAGTGTTAATAATTTGTTTTATCAAAGAAAAATTTCTAAAATATTAAATGGCTTACCTAAGGCCAGGTAAATATTTAGAGTATAGAGACATAACATCTGATTTGATGTCTGTCATTCCATTTCCACTGTTTCAAGTTTTGGACTCAAGCTATGGAGGATGGGCTAGGGATAAAACAGACCCCATTTGTTAGCTTCTTTAAGCTAGGCTGCTTGTGGTGGTAAGGGACGGGAAAGCAAAAAGGCGGAAACATGACTCAACCAGTGGGTCTGTTGCTAAAAAGAAATGCCATTGCAGAATGAAGGAATCAGGCAGTAGATCAGAAAGCAAGACTGGGAAGATGGAGCATAGAGAATAGAGAGATGGCAGAGTTTACCCTTATAACCCCAGTAGAAGAATAAAGCAGATGGAAGTTTAGAAAGATAATACATTGGTGGAAGTGTAGTATATTTATCCTAAGTTGTTTTCTCTCTTCCTTAAGAGAGAGAATGTATTTTGTGTAAATTGCTTGCATACTCTCACCTTGTCCTCTTAGAATTATTTGCAAATGTTTTCATCCAAAACTTGATTTGCAAATATCCAGAAAATATCCATTTTAGTATAGTTGTGTCAAAGATTGATTAAGATCAGTGTCTTAAATATTGGTTGTCTGCTGTGGACCTCATTCTATGTGCAATGTTGGCACAATCTCTTGATTGATTACCACCCACAACAAAAAAACACAGTGATGTGTCTCTCCTTCTTCCCTTCATTATGCATCTGTGGTTGAAGCACCTCTGCTCTATCTGTCATTCATACATTTTGTGTTCTATCTTACTTTCTTCTCTCTTCTTTGGTGTTTGATAGTTAAATATTGATGACACCTTGATAAGCAGGACAATGACAATTTTGAGTCTAAGGCATCATTTATTGGTACTGTTTACTTTTTCGGAGTATGGCCGACAGGGTGCAATATGACATTCCTGGAGACTGAATCATAATCCATGACAAAAATGACTGGCTGAAGTTTCACATTTTATACTTCCTTTTCTCCCCTTAAGTAGCTCTGGTGGTATAGTGATTAAAGTATTTGGCTGATAAGCAAAAGTCAGTGGTTTGAACCCACAGCAGCTCTGTGAAAGAAAGGTGAGGTAGTCTTATTCTGTAAATGTTTATAGCCTTGGAAACCCTATGGGGCAGTTCTACTGTGTCATATAGGGTCGCTATGAGTCAAAATTGATTCAGTGGCAGGAGGTTTGGTTTCAGTTTGGCTTTGGTTTCTCCCTTATGATTATCTATCTCTATCAACTAACTGAAAAGGCTTTCACCAAGCTTAACAACTTTGTTCAGAATATTATATCCACTTATCCCCTCAGCATTTGCCACTATAAATTATAGTTATAGAATTCCACAAAATGACATGATTTTGCTAATTTTGCCTAATGATTTGCTACCAGTTGTGTGGTGTTGGCAGTACTAAAGTTTGTTGCTGATGATTCAGAGAAAGTGCATTGGACTTGCACAACCACTGTGTGCTCCATGACCTCAACCATGAAAGACCTTATGCATTTATCTCATTCAGAGTACTAAAGGCAGCTGTTGATTTTGCTAAGCTACAGGGACAGCATGGGTACATTAACTGCCTATATTATGTCCCAACTACTTCTTAACCAGGAGTTGGAATTTCCTCCCAACTGGACATTCCCAGTTTATAGATTAGATTTATGTAAGGGTTCCCTCAGCCCAACATTTGATGGAGGTGTGGGCAGTCAAAACCTGGGCCTGAGGTGAACCTACAGGAACAACTCTATCGAGGAAAATCTCTGGAAATTTATACCCAAATAAGCCTTCTCCAAATAAAGATAAGCTGGCCAAACATACATATAGTACTCTACAAAACTGGAAGCATATTTTTTGTACTGTGAATCAGAAAGTAAAAATATGGAAGTTGGTATTATTTTTCATCTTTGTATCCCCTTTGATTCACTGTGTGTTGGTTTCTCCCCTTATGATTATCTGTATTTATCAACTAAATGAAGAGCCCTCTCTCCAAGCTTAACAACATTGTTCATATTATTATACCTACTTATCTCCTATGCCTTCATTATAACTTTGGTTGCTGTGAACACCAATCATACATACCCAAATGTCTGCTTTACTTGGGCTGACATGTCCAAGAGCTGTAATGTTTATTTCACTTTTTACTATTGTTAATGGAACTTCTCAGATTTACAACAGGGATTTATTTATTTTAACCTTCCTTCTTTGCTTCTTTATTCTACCCCTCTATGCTGGCTGGTTAGAATTGGCAGCTGCTTTGCCCATTCCCGGGAGAAAACCCTACAAAGATAATGATGCTGGAAGGGATTCCATTCATTTCAATAAAATGTCAAACAATGTACTTAGAAAGTGGAATTGGCTGGAAAATGTGACTGTGCATTATTATTTGGGGTGAGGGGGAGGTAAGTATGTCAATTTCATGCATTTAAATGTCATTCTTGTCTATTTCATGGACTTTTATGTCAGATTGAATGTAACTGAGATTCAGATAATATGAGTTAATGGAAGCTATTTCTGCTGCTAAATATCTTTTTTTTCCCTTCTTTCCAAACCTAAGTGAAAATATGGACATTCTTAAGAGAAATCAAAGCATTTGCATGCCTTATACACATACACATAACATGTAGTCCTTTTAATCATTAACTATATAGTTGATTTGAGAACAAATTTGTTTGAACTGCTCCAGCAAGCCTATTCCATAAGTACTCATCAGAAGACATAAATTCTTCCACCACATCATTTTACAGAGAATTAGTCTCTGCCTTTTCTTTCTTTCCTTCTTTCTCCTCGTTTTTTAACTTTCTCAACAGGAAATCTCCATTAACACATGCACTTTCTTAGTGTGAAGCACAACGTGTCTAGTTGATGTGCAGTAGAATTTGTGAGCTGAGTTGTTTTCTCTCTTCCTAAGTATGAATGCATTTTATATAAATTGCTTACACTGCCTCATCTATAAAAACATTTGAAATTTTTTCCACATGGTTTAGACATTATTTCAAAACACTTTTAGATTTATGGAAAAAAATGTAAATACAGAACACAGAGTTCCCGTGCACCCTTCATCTGCAGAATCCCCTAATTCTAACATTATATTATGGTTATTGTTGTTAGATGCTGCTGAGTCAATTCTGACTCGTAGCAACTCTATGTTCAACAGAATGAAACATTGCCTGATCCTGTGCCAACCTCACAATCCTTGCTCTGCTTGAGCCCATCATCGCGGTCACCATGTCAATCCATCTCATTTAGGGTCTTCCCCTTTCTCGCTGACACTCCATTTTACCAAGCATGATATTCCTCTCCAGGAAATGATCCCTTCTGACAACATGACCAAAGTAGGTGAGATAAATTCTGACCGTTCTTGCTTCTAAGAAGCATTCTGGCTGCACTTCTTCCAGGAAAGATTTGCTCGTTGTTCGGGCAGTCCAAGGTATTTTTGGTATTTCTCACTAACACCACAATTCAAAGGCATCAACCCTTCCTTTCATCACTAACACCACAATTCAAAGGCCTTCCTTATTCATTGTCCAGCTTTCATATACATATGAGATGATTGAAAATACCGTGGCTTGAGTTAGGAACACTTTAGTCTTCTAAATGACATTGTCGTTTCTTAACAGTTAAAAGAGGTCTTTTGCAGCAGATTTTCTCAGTGCTCTATACCATCTGACTTTCTGACTGTGGCTTACATAAGTGCTGAAATACCTGACAACTTCAATCTTTTCGCCATTTATCATGATGTTGCTATTGGTCCAGTTGTTAGACTTTTCATTTTCTTTGTGTTAAGGCGTAATCCATACTGAAGAGTATGGTCTGTGGTCTTCATCAGTAAGCATTTCCAGTCATCTTCACTTTCAGCAAGAAAGGTTGTGTCATCTACATTTCCCAAGTTGTTATTCTTTCTTCCTCCAATTCTGATGTCACATTGTTCTTCAGATAGTTCAACTTCTTGGATTATTTGTTCAGCAGACAGATTGAATAAGTATGGTGAAAAGATATAATCTTGACTTACGCCTTTTCTGATTTTAAATCTTGTAGTATTCTTTTGTTCTGTTTGAATGACAGACTTCTGGTCTATATAAAGGTTCCTTATGAACACAATTAAGAGTTATGAAATTTACATTCTTAACAATGGTATCCATAATTTCTTATGATCTACATAGTCAAATATCTTTGCATAGTCAATAAAACACAGGTAGACTTCTTTCTGGTATTCTTTGATTTCAGCTAAGATCCATTTGACATCAGCAATGATATCTCTCCTTCCATGTCTTTTTTTTAATCCAGTCCAATTGGTATTTCTGGAAGTTCCCTGTCAATATACTACAGCAACCATTTTTGAATTACCTTCTGCAAAATTTTACTTGCATGTGATATTAATGATATTTATGTACATATCTAATTTTGATATCATATTGCATCACCTTTCTTTGGAATGAGTGTAAATGTTGTTCTTTTCCATTCAATTGGCCACGTACTTATCTTCCATATTTCTTGGCATAAACAAATAAGCACTCCCAGTGCCGCATCCATTTGTTTAAACATCTCAGTGGGTATTCTGTCAATTCTTCGAGCCTCCTTTTCATCAATTTCCTCAGTGTACCTTTGTCTTCCTTCAGTACCATTGGTTCTTGCTTATGTACTACCTCCCAAAATAGTTGAACATTGAGCAATTCTTTTTTGTACAGTGACTCTATTTATCCTCCCATCTTTGTTTGAAGCTTCCTGCATCATTCAGTATTTTGCTCATAGAATCCCTTAATATTGCAACTCAAGACTTCAAGGTTTTCTTCAGTTCTTTCAGCCTAAGGAATGTTAACTTCAGGTCTTTGCACCCTTCACTATAATACTTTACTTTTTCTTCTTGAGCCACCCTTTGAAATCTTCTGTTCAGTTCTTTTATTTCAGTATTTCTTCCATTCACTTTAGCTGCTCTCTGTTCAATAGCAAGTTTCAGATTCTCCTCTGTCATCCATTTTGGTCTTTTCTTCCTTTCCTGTCTTTTTAATGACCATTTACTTTTTTCATGTATAATGTTCTTGATGCTGTCCCACAACTCATCTAGTTTTTGGTCCTGGGTTTTTCAGTGCCTCAATTTATTTTTCATATGGTCTCTAAATTCAGGTGTAGTTTCATCAAGGTCATATTTTGACTCTTGTGGACTTATTTTTAACTTTCTTCAGCTTCAACTTAAGCATTCATATAGGCAATTGATGGACTGTCGCATAGTCAGCTCCTGGCCTAGTTTTGACTGATGTTATTGATGTTTTCCATTGTTCTTTCCACAATGTAGTTGATCTGATTTCTGTGTATTCCATCTGGGAAGATATACATGTACAGCCACAGTTTATATTGTTGAAAAAGGGTATTTACAATGAATAAGTCATTGATACTGCAAAATTCTATCATAAAAATCTCTGGAATCATTTCTGTTACCAAGGACATATTTTCCAGCTACAGATGTTTCTTCTTCGTTTTCAACTTTCACATTCCAATCACCAGTAATAATCAATACATCTTGATTACATGTTTCATCAATTTCAGACTGCAGAAGTTGATAAATCTTCAGTTTCTTCATCTTTGGCTTTAGTGGTTGGTGTGTAATTTGAATAATAGTCATATGGATATAATAGGTGTATAAATATTATCCTATCACTGACAGTATTGTACTTCAGGACAGAAGTTGACATGTTCTTTTTGAAGATGACTACAATGCCATTCATCTTCAATTTGTCATTCTCAGCATAGTAGATCATGTGCTTGTCTGATTCAAAATGGCTGATACCAGTCTATTTCAGCTCACTAATTCCTAAGCTACTGATCTTCATCCATTCCATTTCCTTTTTTGGCAATTTCTAATTTTCTTAGATTCATACTCCTTACATTTCATGTCCCAATTATTAATGAATGCTTGCAACTGTTTCTTCTCATTTTGCATTATACCCCCATCAGCAAATGAAGGTCCTTAAAGCTTTACTTTAAGATTGACTCTACTTTGAGGAGGCAGCTCTTCCCCAGTCATATTTTAAGTGCTTTCTTACCTGAGGGGCTCATCTTCTGACACTATATTAGTAAATGTTTCATGGTTATTCACAAAGTTTTCCAGTAATATATCAGACAGTGTTTCACTGTAGTTCATCAGGTTTTCAGTAGCCAGCTTTTTCTCAAAAGCAGGTAGTCCCACGTTTCTTCTCAGTCATTCTTAGTCTGGAAGCTCCACTGAAACTTGTGTACTGTGGCTCAACCTGCTTGTGTTTGAAATACTGGTGGCACAGCCTCCAGCTTCACAGCAACATGCAAACCACCACAGTAAGGCAAACTGACACACGAGTGGTGGAAGGCTAACTGAACATAATCATAATTAAATGAATGAATGAATGGATGGATGGATGGTTTATTTATTCATTATCAGAACCAGAGAATTAACATGGATATGATACTCAAACTCAATTCAAATTTTACCAGTTTTCCAATTAATGACCCTTTTACCATCCTGGATTCAATCCAGTGTCCCATATTTCATTTAATTTTCATGTAAATTTACTCTGCAACTTGAGACAATCCCTCACTCTTTATGTTTCATGAATTTCACCTCTTTGAAAAATGCTGGTCATGTATCTAACACA
>NW_006921611.1:535094-536115 GCF_000298275.1 Orycteropus afer afer
TTTTACTGCACAGGGTTCCTTCTGATGACTTCATTGGGAGTCTATTCTTACATAAGTCAAATAACTCATTTTCTTTTATAGTTTACATTATCATTGCCTTTTGCTATCAGTATCATTATAAATCTGATTTTTATTTGCCTTTGGTGGCTGGAGACATTATATATAAACTAGCAGATATATTTTAATACATGCGTGCATACTTATCATTCTTAGTAAAGTAGAAGGTTGGCGAAAAAGGGAACACCTGCAACAAGATAGGCTGAAACGATGGGCTCAAGCATAACAAGGATTGTGAGGATGACATAAGACTAGGCAGTGCTTCATTCTGTTGTATATGAGTTCACTGAGTCAGAGTTGATTTGACAGCATATAACAACAATAACGTACATATATCCATAAAAATATGCAAATCAAGGGTTGGACAATGTTATAATTTCATCACTCACATTAAAATCTCCACAAGTAGAAGGTATTGAATTGTCTGGAATATCCCTAGGTATGGCAATCACATTTCTAGTCAGAAAATTAGTGAGGTTAGTCTGCACAAGTCCTTTTATTTTTCTTCATATGTTTCACAGTACCATTTCACTGTTTCCCGAATCTTCATATTGACTTTAGATTTTAGCAAAGTGATCAATGTTTGAGTCCATATTTTCAAGCAACTGAAGTCCCTGATTAATTTAGAAAAAAAATCCAGCTAATACTTTTAATCTGTCAGTTTTTCGTACTGTGATGACTTGAATGTTTCTGTGAGGCTGGGGCCATGCAACCAGTATTTCAAATAACAGCAGGGTCACCCATAGTGGACAGGTTTCAGTGGAGCTTCCAGACTAAAACAGACTAGGAAGAAGGAAGGGGTCATATACTTCTCAAAGAATTGGCCTTATGAATAGCAGTGAAACACTGTCTGATATATTATTGGAAAACATCATGAATAGCCCTGAAATCTTGCCTGATACAGTGCCAGAAAGATGAGCATTTCCAGTTGGGCACTCAAAATATGACTAGAGAAGAGTTGTTT
>NW_006921611.1:536710-544909 GCF_000298275.1 Orycteropus afer afer
AACCACTAAAGGCAAAGATGAAGAAATTGAAGATTTTTACCAACTTCTGAAGTCTGAAATTGACTAAACATCCAATCTAGATGTATTGCTTATTACTGTTGATTGGAATGTGAAAACTGACAACACAGAAGAATTACTGGAAGGTGAAAAATGGCCTTGGTGATAGAAATGATACTGAACATTACATGAAAGAATTGTTCGATACCAACTTATTCATTGCAAATACATTTTTTTTTTTTTACTTTAATTGTGGTGAGAAGAAGCACAAGACTTTTGAAAACATAACAACTTCCACTTTTACAGCTCAAGGACACTGATGTAATTTTTCATGTTGTGCCATCATTACTGTTATGTTTTTTCCAAAATATTATACCACTATTAGCATAAAGGCAATGCCTCACAAACTAAAGCTTCCCCTTCCCCCCTGTCTACTACCCCTGGTAATGGCAACCACTAATAATCTTTGGTGTATATGTGTGTATATATATAAGCTTTGGTGTATATGTGTGTGTGTATATATATATATATACATATACATGTATATAATCTCTGGTAGCATACTGCCAAGGCACTTGACTGTTAATCAGAAGACTAGTGGTTCAAACCCACCAGCCACTCCTCGGAAGGAAGATGGGGCAATCTACTTCTGTAGGGATGCTGCCTCAGAAACCCAAGGAGGGGTCAGTATGAGTTGGATCTGACTCGATGGCACATAACAACAACAACACACACACACACACACACACATATTTTTTTTTTCCTCCCAACCTACAAACACTTTTTTCAACAAAGTAAATTGTAGCTATACACATGGACCTCACCAGGTGAGATGCACAGATATCAGATGGAGTACATCTGTGGAAAGACATTAAAGAACCTCACTAGTCAAAACAAAGCCAGGAGCTGACTGTGGAACAGACTATCAATTGCTGATATGCAAGGTCATGTTGAAGCTAAAGAAAGCTAAAATAAGTCCATGAGAGCAGAAATGCCAGCTGGATTATATCACACCTGAATTTAAAGACCATTTAAAGAACAGATTTAACACATTGAACACCAATGACCAAAAACCAGACAAATTATGGGATGACAAAAAAAAAAAAGTGATACCTGAAGGAAGAAAATGTCATTAAAAAGATAGGAATGGAAGAAAAGACCAAAATGGATGTCAGAAGAAACTCTGAAACTTGCTCTTGAATGGAGAATAGATAGATAAATTGAATGGAAGAAATCTGAAAGAAAAGAACCAAACAGAAGATTTCAAAGGGCAGCATGAAAATACAAAATTAAGTATTATAATGAAATGTGAAAAGACCTGGAGTTAGAAAACCAAATGGGAAGAATACACTCAGCATTTCTCAAGGTGAAAGAACTAAAGAAAAAATTCAAGCCTGCAATATCAAAAAATATCAAAAAAATATGGGCAAAATTTTGAATGATCCAGGATGCATCAAAATAAGATGAAAGGAATACACAGAGTCACTGTACCAAAAACAATTGGTCAAGGGACTTCCAGTAAGATGGCAGAATAGGCAGACAAGTTCCACAGACCCTCTTCAACAAAGAAAAGAGAAACAAATTGACAGATATACAGAAGATAGTCTTCCTGGAGCCCTGAGCTTTGAAAGGAACTATACAGAAGTGGATTAGGCACCAACTAGTGGAAAAACCTGAACCAAAACAGTGAGTGTGGAGATGGTCGCAGCAGTGAACTGTGAGCTACTCTGACGGGACCGGCACCTTGAATATTTCCAAGTGGTGTTGGGACCTGAGAATTGACTTAAGATCAACCCTGGTCACCAAGAGCTGCAGGGATGACAGCACTGGCGGCCTATGACTAGGAAGGGAAACAGCAAGGAGGGAGACAACCTGAGCTGTGGACTTTTGGCTGTCCAGAGGGTGCAGTCATTTTGATTGTTTATAGGCAGTGGCCATTTTGAATACTTAAAGTGACCAAGGGTGCAGCTATTTTGGATGTTTAAAAGCAGTGGCCATTTTGGATTTTAAAATGACAGCATTCTCATTTGGATTCCAGGGACCTAAGAATAGGCTCCATTTGCCAAGGATCCTGGGAGGTATGGGAGGCTGACAATGGTAAAGGAGACAGGTGATGAGTGTATAAGTGCTGCCAACTAGTGAATAGAGGAACACAGCACAATACCCTGCTTACGTAGATAACATCCAAACAAAACAAAGAAAACAAAGATCATGGACAAGTCACTCCAACATACAATCACCAATTATATATAAACACAAAAACATCACAATGGCTCAGAGACAACAGAGCATCACAGTGCACACAAGAAGCAAAATAAAGCAGGAGAAACAAGGGACCGGGATACAGACCCAAAACACATCCCTGAGGAAGATGCAGCATTGGAACTCCCTGGTAGGATATTAAAACGAATTATATTTAGTTACCTTCAGTGAATTGGGGGGCAGATCAAGGAAAACACTGAGAAAATTGAGGAAAACACAGACAAAACCCTAGCACAATTTTGAAAAACAATACAAGAACAAAATGACAAAATAAATAAAAATTAGAAATGATACAAAATCTACAGACAGAAATCCAGAAGATTAATACTAAATTTTCAAAAATAGATAACTCATTGAATGAGCAAAGGAGTAGAATTGAGTCAATGGAAGACAGAATTAGTGAGATTGAAGGCAAATACCTCAATACTTCTTTGCAAAGAGAACAATCAGAAAAAAAAATCAAAGCAAAAAGGAGAAAGCCAAAGGCTCATGTGGGATACCATCAAAAGAAATAACTTATATGTAATCGGAATTCCAGAACAGGAAGAGATAAATAAAACCACAGAGAAAATTGTCCAAAATTTGTTGGAAGAGAACTTCCCTAATATGATGAAAGATGAGAATATATCCATTCAAGAAGTCCATTGAACCCCAAACAAGATAGATTCCAAAAGAAAATCACTGTGGTAGTTCAGTTTGTGTTTCAACTTGGCTGGGCTTGGTTGAGTGGCTAGGCAGCTGGTGGTAGTTATTCCCCATGATGAGACTGGCAATCAACTCCATGGTGTGATCTACCACAAGCAGCTGAGTAGCTGCCTTAGGGGATGTAGTCTGCTTCCTGCATATAAGGAGAAGCCTTGGGAATTGTCTCTAGCCTATGGCACGCTTGGACCCTGCATGTAGCAATGTCATTGCTCAGCAGCCTGCTGTGCTCTGCCAACCTTGGGACTTACAATGGACTTAAGTTAATAACCTGCTGTGTGATTTGGTTTGGTAATATCAGAACTGGGCCTTTTAACTTATAAAACTTAGGGTTTCTCAGCCTGAGCAGCCTGCAGCTGTCTGAGTGAAGAAACACCTCTAGCTCTAGTGGGCCAGGAGCAGGAGGCAGAGCTGGACCCTAAGGTTGAGGGGCTTCCACCCAGCCCCTAGAGCTTGGCACTTTGAACTTAGACTTAAAGCCTCCAAACTGTAAGAATAAACTCTTGTTTGTTAAGGCCATCCCATTTGTGGTATAGTTCCTGTCAGAGCAGTATTAGGTAACGAGAACAATCACTAAGACATATCATCATCAAACTCACCACAACCAAAGACAAAGGAAGAATACTAAAAGAAGCACAGGAAAAACAAAAAGTTACCTACAAGGGGCAACCAATAAAACTAAGCTCAGATTTCTTGGCAGAAACCATGCAGGGGAAAAGATGATGGGATGGTATATATAAAACCCTGAAAGAGAAAAATTTCCAACCAAGAATTATGTACCGAGAAAAATTTTCTCTCGAATATGATGGTGAAATTAGGACATTTCCAGAGAAGCGGAAATTAAGGGAATTTGTTAAAACCAGACCAACCTTACAAGAGATGCTAAAGGAGACCTTTGGACAAAGAACCAACAACAGCAAACTATAACTGAGCATTAACACACATGATGACATAACCCAGAAACCAACTGAGTTATAGAAGTATCCAAAGTAAATGAGCCTACAAGATTGTAAACAGGGAACCAGAGACATCAATTGGCAAATGAGAACAATGACAAAGCAAAAAGAGGGAAAAACTGTGTAGTTATAGAACTTCTAAATGGTACAAAAGTCAAGCCAACTACAAATAGAAAAGACTGTTCTAAACTTGGGAAGAAATTATAAATCAGAGAGTAACCTCAAAGAAAAATGATAAGCCTTCACATCAAAATAAAAAAGAAGACCAGTACAAATATTTACCAAATACTAAAACAGTAGCAATGAAGGAAGTGGTAACATGATTCATAAACAAAACAAGCTCAGCACAGAAAATTATATTGTTGTTGTTGTTGTTATGTGCCATCGAGTTGGACCCAACTCATAGTGACCTGTCCTTGTGTTTCCACAGTGGTATCACCATGGAAGTAGATTGCCCAACCTTCCTTCCAAGGAGTGGCTGGTGGGTTTGAACTGCTAGCCTTCTGGTTAGCAGTCAAGTGCCTTAGCACTATGCTACCAGAGCTCCCCAGAAAATTACACAGAACTAAGAAATCAAAACCATGAAAAAGCATATAACAAAATGACAGCAAAAAAATTCATACTTGTTGATAATTACATGTCTGACAAGGGAGTTATATCTAAAATTTATAGAACACTCCAACACTCAACAACAAAAAGATTAAAAATCCAGTTAACAAATGGGCAGAAAACATGAGTGGACACTTCACCAAAAAGGATATTCAGGCAGCCAGCAAATACATGAAGAAATGTTCATGATCATCAGCCATTAAGAGATGCAAATCAAAATGAGATACCATCTTACACCAACACTAATGGCAAAGTTCAACAAGACAAAATTGTGGATGCTGCCTGTGATAGTTGTAGCTGTGTGTCAACTTGGCTGGACCTCAGTTCTGTGTAGTTGTTCCTATGATGGGATCGGATGACTGTGTTCTGTGTGGCCTATCTGCTCAGGGGGAGTTTCCCTAGGGGTGTGGCCTGCTTCCAGGATACCCAGGGACATCCTGGAAGAGAGATATTTTTCTGTGGATCGGGATTCTGTTGTGCTGCCTACAACTGTCTGTGAGTGAGCAGTCCACCGTTCGGCCTGGAGATCTTGGATTCATCATTCGTTGGAATCAACAGCCAGTGTACTGCCTGCCAGCCTTGAGCTTCTCAGCCCCAGCAGTTGCAGAAGCTAAGAAAAGCCTCCAGCCCAACGTTTGCTCCAGGGACTTTGGACTTGCTAGCTTCTATACGTTTCTGAGACATTTTCCTAAGATAAATTTTTCTCTCTCTTTATATATATGTAAGCTTTGCTGGTTTTTGTTTCTCTAGAGAACACAGTCTAAAACACAGGCAAGGATGTAGAGAGATTGGGACTCTCATATATTGCTGGTGGGACTGTAAAATGACACAATCACTGTTGGCAATTCCTTAAAAAGCTGGAATTAGAAATACCATTTGACCTAGCCATTCCATTACTAGGTATATATCCTAAAGAAGTGAGAGCTAAGACAAGAACAGATATATGCACACCCATGTTCATCACAGCAGTATTTACAATAGCAAAAAATAGAAACAACCTATGTGCACATCAACAGAAAAATGGATAACCAAACTGTGGTGCACAAACAAAATGGAAAACTATGCAACCCTAAAGAATAATGTAGAATCTGCAAAACACCACATAATGTGCATGAACTTGGAGGACATTATGCTGAGTGAAAGAAGGCAATCACAGATGGACAAATGTAGTATTAGTTAATTATTGTAAAAAGTCAAGGAAAGTTTATATATGGAAGGGAACTTTCTTTGTTGTTTACCAGGAATGGGAGGGGAAGGGAGGGAATACTACAAAAAAAAAAGAAAATGCATTGACCCAGGTCACTTTTGTTTTGTGTATTTCACTGTACATAAATTATATTGGAATTACATTTCAATGAAATGTATTTTTAAAAATGTGAAAAAAAAAGAATTGGTCAATGTTCAACTATTTCTGGAGCTGGCACACTATCAAGAACCAATGGTACTGAAGTTAAAAGTCTAAGCCACACTGAAGGAGTTGATGAAAAATAAGGCTCCAGGAATTGACGAAATACTCATTGAGATATTTCAACAAATGGATGCAGCACTAGAAGTACGTATGCATTTAAGCTAAGAAATTTGGAAGATAGAGACCTATACAACCAACTGGAAGAGATTCATATTTGTGCCCATTCCAAAGAAAAGTAATGCAACAGAAAGTGAAAATTATAAAATAATATCATTAACATTATACTGAAGTAAATTTTTTGCTGAAAATAATTTAAAAATGGTTGCAGCAATATATTGACAGGGAACTTCCAGAAATTCAAGCTGGATTCAGAAGAGGACTTGGATAAAATTGCTAATGTCAGGAGGATTTTGGCTGAAAGCAAAATATACCAGAAAGATGTTTACTGACTATGCAAAGACATTCGTCTGTGTGGATAGTAACAAATTATGAATAATGTGGTGAAGAATGGGAATTCCAGAACACTTAATTGTGCTTATGAGGCACCTTTACATAAAATAAGAGGCTGCCATTCAAACAAAACAAGGGGATACTACATGGTTTAAAATCATTAAGGGTGTATGTCAGGCCTATATCCTTTCACCATACTTATTCAGTCTTTATGCTGAGCAAATAATCCAAGAAGATGGACTAAATGAAGAATAATGTTGCATCAAGATTGGAGGAAGACTCATTAACAACCTGTGATATGGAGATGACACACCCTTGCTTGCTGAAAGTGAATAACTGGAAGTACTTACTGTGAAGAGTAAAGATTAAAGCCTTCAGTATGGATTGCATTTCAACATAAAAAAAAAAAATAGTTATCACAACTGGACCAATAAGCAACATCATGATAAATGAAGAGGAGTTTGAAATTGTCAGAGATTCCATTTTACTTGGATTAACAATGAGCACCCATGGAACAACAGTCAAGAATCAGACATTGTCTTGCTCTAGGCAAATGTGTTGCTAAAGACCTCTTTAAAATGTTAAGAAGCAATGATGTCACTTTAAAGACTAAGGTTTGCCTAACCGAAGCCAAGGTATTTTCAATCACCTCATATTTACGGGAAAAATGGACAATGAATAAGGAAGACTGAAAAAGACTTGATGCCTTTGAATTGTGGTGTTGGGGAAGAATTTTGAAAAGCCCATAGACTGCCAGAAGAATGTTCAAATCTGTCCTGGAGGAAGTGCAACTGGAACATTCCTTGGAAGTGAGAATGGCCAGATTTCCTCTCACCTACTTTGGTCATGCTGTTAAAAGAGACCATACCCTGCAGAAAGATACTATTCTTGCTAAAGCAGAGGGTCAGCAAAAAAGAGAAGAGCCTCAACAAAATGGATCGACACAGTGGCTGTAACAATGGACTGAAGTACAGCACATATTGTAAGGATGACACACAACTGGGCATCCGTGAACCATTCTGTTGAACATAGTGTCACTATGAGTAATAGCCTACTCAATGGCACCTAAAACTAAAAATCCTTTTACTGTAAAATTTTTGACAACTTCTCTCCTTCTGCCTTCTCATTATTTATTTCTCCTTAAGCATTTATTTCCTCTTCCAAATCCGTTAAGTCTTGATCTGTCAATTCCCCTTCCTCATGATTTATCAGCTCTTTCACATTGTCAATATCAATGTCTAAATTCAGTATTCTTACCATATGGATGTTTTTTCCACTGATCTCTTCCATAGACTATCATGATCAAATGCTTAGAGCATGTTTATATAACTTAGCATTTTTTTCCCTTATTCCTTGCATGCATTTTCCTATAACTTCCTCCCAGGAAGATGTACTAACAATAAGATGTACAAAGAAACAAAAACACAAAGGAATGGTTGTAAGTCATAACTTGAGTACATAGAAGTCAGAGACTACCTGAATTTAGTTAATTTTATAGCCCTCATATACGAGTCATTCATAGTGAGAGTTTCTTTGGGTTTCCAAGGCAGTATCTCTATGAAAGTAGATTGCTCAATCTTCCTTCTAAGGAGTGGCTGATGGGTTTCAACCGCCAGCTTTCTGGTTAGCAGTCAAAAGCCTTAGGTCCTACACCACCAGAGCTCCTGGAATATACAACTGTTACTTTTGGAATTATTAGCAATATCCTGTGAAAAACAACGTTAGCAACTAGAGGGCCATATCACTGCACAGTTCTTGTTCTCGCAACATAAAATCACTCTTGTTTTCCAAAGTTATTTAGGTTAGTTATCTTCT
>NW_006921611.1:545364-547792 GCF_000298275.1 Orycteropus afer afer
ATTTTTATGAGAAACTAGAATTTATCCTCTGGCCATATAACTAAGACTAGCTTCTTAGACTAGAGAATACTAACCTAGCTTTGGGGAGACTAAGACCTAGGTTTGAACCCAAGTTCAACCAATTACTAATTGTGTGACCTTGAGAAAATTAACATTTCTAATCGTAGTTTATTTCTTTCTAAAGTGGAGATGATACTAGGACCTGCCCATAGATTGCATAAGGATTAAATGGTCATTATATGTAAAGCCCTTAATACAATATTTAACATTTGATTAAGTGTTCAAGAAATGTTAGCCATATTAGTAATATTAAGTTACTGTATTAGTATAGTACCTATAACTTTATAATTATCTAGCTGCTTATGGCCAACAGCTTTTTTCTGTCATAATTTCTTTCTTCAAACCATGAAGATTTGGGTGCACACAAACAAGTTTTCCCTGAAAACTCAAGCCACACTCAACGCCATCAAGTTGATTCCAACTCATAGCGACCCTCATTGGTTTTCTAAGGCAGTAAATCTTTATAGAAGTTGATTACCCAGTCTTCCTTCCACAGAGTGGCTGGGGGGTTTGAACCACCAATCTTCTGGTGAGCAGTCAAATGCCTTAGGCACTATGCCATAAAGATTATAACCTTGGAAACCTTATGAGCAATGGGATTGAGCTTTTGGTTTATGAGAGTTATAAAGTCACACTGTACACCAACTGCATAAGCTATTTTTACAACCAATTATGTACAATACAAGTTCATTGTGGTAAATATATATTTTTTATTAGAAAAATTAATAGCAATAGGTAGTTTATAAATGTTTACAAGGATATTTTTGGAATAATTTTAATAAGTTCTAATATTTAAATACTGATTTAAAGTGAGCAGATCTGGTATAAATAATATGAATTGGTTTGATAAATTACTGTCCTGACAATAGTTCAATTCATTAACATTTATTTTATGCCTGCTTTGGGTCAGGCATACGGTAGGTGCTGTGGTTAAAGCAAAAAATAAAAGATATCCTTTCCTAGCTTTTGTGGCACAGTGCCAAAGGCATTTCACTGCTAACCAGAAGATTGGCTGTTTCAAGCCCACCAGCCACTCCACCGAAGGAGAATGAGGCAATCTACTTCTGTAAAGATTTATCACCTTCAAAACCAATAGGGGTCACTATGAGTAAGCATTGACTTGATAGCAGTGGGTTTGGTTTGACATTTAAGCCACTCATAGTCTAGTCAGCTATAAGACCTTATTTGAGTTACTGGAAAGCTATGTGAAAACTGACTTGGTCCTTCTTTGGCTTGGCCAAATCTATTTGAACCATTCAAAACTAGTTGGGTCCATTCAAAATTAATTTAATTAGATACAATCAAGTACAATAATCCTTTCAATCTTTAGTTCTACAAATATTTACTGAGTGACTGTTAGACAACAGTCATTTCTCTAGATACCAGAATACAGCTATGAGCACCGTAAAACCCTCAGTCTCAGGGAAGTTACATACAAGACGAATAGTCAATCAGGCAGTCAATCAGTTAATCAATCAAAATCAGTGGTGACAAATGTTATGGGCAAAATTCACAAAGCATGTGAAGAATGAAAGTGTTTGCTATTTGGTTAAAATTGATTAAAGAGATTCCCTCTAATAGCAGACATCTGAGCAACTATTTAAGAAATTTAGGAAGAGTATATTGGTTTTTATTTATTTATTTATTTTATATTGTGAATATTTGGAAAAAGAGAGTTCTAGGCAGCAAATTCAGAAGACCAGAGTTGGGGAGTTGAAGGTATGCTTGAAATATTTCATAATGAACAATGAAATCAGTAGGGCCATGAGAAAGAAAGGATTGAGAGAGTACAAAGAAATAAGGTGACCCTGGTAGTGAAAGCATGTTTCATACCTGTGAAGCTACTGGAGGATTTTGAGGAGATGGATGGATGGTATGATCTGGTTTGCAGTATAAATGGATCCTTGTGGTTATTGTGCTGAGAATAGGCTATAATGGCACATGAGTGAAAGCAGAAAAAAAAAGGGCAGAAATCCAAGCAATTGAAATTGGGGAACAAGTGATGTCTTACATAGATTGGAAGAAGTGGTGTGTTGAGATGTGGTTTTGTTAAAATATTCTGAATGTAGAACCCACAGAAAAAGTTGTGTAGAGCATGTAAGAAAGAAATGGGTTAGCAATGAGTCAAAGTTTGGACCTGAGTGACCATAAAAATTCAGTTTGAGTCATTTTTCCCTCCAAGGAGTGGCTGGTGGATTTGAACCACCATCAGCCTTCTGGTTAGCAGTCAAATGCCTTAGGCACTATGCCACCAGAGCTCTCTTATTTATTAAGGGCCCTGATATGAAGAGCATGCTCTCATTCCTTGTGGGAAATCTGAGCTCTAATTTCTGGAAGAAAGGAAGGAAGGAAGGAAGGAAGGAAGGAA
>NW_006921611.1:548593-549119 GCF_000298275.1 Orycteropus afer afer
GGTGTAGTGGTTAAGGTATTTGGCTGCTAACCAAAAGGTTTGTGGTTTGAACCCAGCAGCCGCTCCTTAGAAGAAAGATGTCAGAATTGACTCAATAGCAGTGTGTTAGGTTTGGGGTGTGTGGATTTATTTAATATAAGGATTTCCTTTTTTTTTTTTTTTAAATCTATATACATTTTGTTTTTATTTTACCTCCACATTGTGTGAGATTGTCTACAACTACCTGATTTCTTAGAAAAAAAATTGAGACTGACTTGAGGAAATGAATTTATGTTAGTTTGGCCCCTACAGCACTACTATATGCATTTTAAATAACCCAGAGGAATTACCCACATTAATAAAAATGAATTATTAATTTTTTCCTATAATTTAATAGTTGAAAGATGATTCTTAGGTTTATTTTTAGAAAGAGGTTCCATTTAGATCTACAGTGGGCACTTCAGATATATACTTTCCTTTTGTATCTGTGAGGGATTGGTTTAAAATCAGGAAGGGAGAGCATTAGGGTTTTATACTTTCACCATAC
>NW_006921611.1:550074-558298 GCF_000298275.1 Orycteropus afer afer
GTCCCTTATATAAAATGTTATTGTTGTTGTGTGCCGTCGAGCCATGCCTGACTCATAGCGACCCCTCCTTGGGTTTCTGAGGCAGTATCACTATGGAAGTGGATTGCCCAATCTTCCTTCTGAGGAGTGGCTGGTTGGTTTGAACCTCCAAACTTCTGGTTAGCCTTAGGCACTGCACCACCAGAGCTCCTAATAATATTTGCATATAACCTACACACATACTCCTAAATACTTTAAACCATCTCTACATTACTTATAGTAATAAATACAATAGAAATGCTATGTAAGTAGCATTTTACCTTCCCTATTAGCCTTTGGGGGATGGCTTTAACCACTTAATTGCTTACACTACCTTCAATATTTTTGATCCTTGTTTGGTTGAATCCATGGATGCAAACCCACAGATATGGATAGCCAAATGTACTAATCTATTTTAAACCTTGCTTTTGGAGAGGACAATTCCACCTCAAAATGTGTTGCAGAACCAAAGGAAGAAGCAATGAATTAAATGGAGAAAGGGCTGTGTCTAATATGCCCCATATCTCTACAGAAGTAGATTGCCCAGTCTTCCTTCTAGGAGTGGCTGGTGGGTTTGAAGTTAGCAGTCAAATGTCTTAGGCACTATGCCAGCAGAGCTCCCTATAATCACGTAGCATTCCTCAAAACCCTAGTTATCACTAGAATACATTTATTTAGGAAGAGTGCAGGGATCAGGAGTTATTGACATCTAATTATGTAGTAGGCAATATTTCAGTTCTTTTATACAATTTTTACTGAATGCCTATTACGTGCTAGGCACTGTAATAATAACAAATACATATGTCACACTTTTTATGTGCAAGTGTAGTATTTTATATACAATATGTACTTCTCATAACAATGCTGTAGGGAAGATAATATTATTATCACCATTAACAGATGAGAAAACTGAGATACAAAGTAAGTTCTCCAAGGTCACAAACCTAATTGGCAGTTGAGCTGTTTTAAGTCAGCAGGCTAACACTATAGTCTCTGCCTCATACTACACAAACAACACATGCATCAGTTCTTTCCAAACTTACAACATTCTGGTAACGTAGTGGCTAAGGTACTTGACTGCTAACCAGAAGGCTGGTGGTTCAAACTCACCAGCCACTCCTTGGAAGGAAGGTTGGGCAATCCTACTTCTGTAGTGATACTGCCTCGGAAACCCAAGGAGGGGTCGCTATGAGTCAGGGCTGACTCGACGGCACATAACAACAACAACAACAAGTTGGCAATAATTATCATTCTACTTTTAATATTAAGAAACAGAGGAACAGAGAGTATAAGTGACTTAAACAAGGCTACAGAGACTCAGTGGCTTGGTTCTAAGAAGTGCATGATTTTTTTCCCCCCACTCTGGCATAAAAAAAATAGACATGTGTTTAGTGTTTTTGTTTGTTTGTTTTTCGTCCCTAAAATTTAATAGCTACAATTTAAGAATATGTCCTTTTAAGTAGAACTTCAAACGGTGGGATAAATGAAAGCCATGAAGCTCTGAACATGAGACACAGTCAAAAATGGCAAAATCTCAAGGTATGAGAGCTTTGTGACTAAAAGTTCGGATTTAGAAGGCAAACTGATTTAGTTATGACTCCAGTTTCATCACTTATGAGTATGCAAATTTGAGTGAGTTATTTATACAATCTAAATTCTAAAAATACTTGAGTGCTAGGCAAGATAACAATTTGGAGGCTCAGGAAATAGAGATCTAGTTATAGGAACTAGGATTGGAGATCAGGATTTGGTCTTAGATAAACATTAGTAGACCTGGTGCTAAAACATATGTAAAAAGAAAAGATGAGATTTGAACTAAATTTAATTTGATACAGAGTTAATTCACCTAGATTTTTAAGTAGGGCTCCTCGAGCCATTATAAGCATGTGTGAGTCTAGAGCTCACAGTGGGTAAACCCTGGTGTAAGCATAAATTACTCCAACTTTGAGGAGAGGAACTGCGGATAAAGCTAGATTAACAAAATCCTTTCACACTAAAAGGAAAGATGTGGTGATGAGTAATGCTTTTTTTGTGGTTTGTTTATCTTTGGGAGTAAAAGATTTATGTACTTTCCTAGATAGAAAATTTGGACAGATAAAGAACTAACTACCTCTGGAAGGAAATACTCACCAAAGATGGCATGGTCTCACATTCTTTCTTGTGAATATCCATCATAGGGGGAACTGCCATACAGTTGGCCACTCTAAGTTTGCATATAAGTGATGAATTTTCATGTGTATGTCATCAAGTTAAGGAAAGTCTAAGTTCAACCGAAGAATAATGCATTAATCAAGGGTCCTGCATATAGTAATAACATAAGAATCTACTTTTTTTTTTTTTTTTTTTGGTAAATAAGATCTGCAACTAACTGAGAATTCCATGTAAATATTGAAGGAAGATTAAGCCAGCCCAGGGGGAGGGGAAGGTTACAATTCCCTCATTTTAAAAATAAATCTAATAAATAGATCTGAAACAAATACTTGATCATGAAAGGCAAATTCACACTTGCTTACCGACCTCAAAAGAAACTCAATGATTGTGCAGTTGTTAAGCACCTGCCAATTAAGAGAAAGAGCTACCCTTCAAACTCACCAGTTGCTCCACTGGAGAATGAGGTAGCAGTCTCCTTCTGTAAAGATTTACAGTATTGGAAACTCTGCAGGCAGCTCTGCTCTGTCCTACAGGGTTGCTACAAGTAGGAATTGACTTGATGGTATTTTTTTTTTTTTTTAATTTACCAACCTCAAATCAGAAATTGATTAGTTTTCTCTTAAAAAATATTTCTCTTAAAAATATTTCATATTCAATATTTTCTCTGACTTGGATAAGATATGACTATCAAATGTGATATGTTTAAGACGTACTACAACAAGGAAAAACAAATAATAATCCTACTCCTCTCTTTCTACTCTCCTCTGAAGTTTTGGAGTTAAAGTTATGTGTTAATATTCAGCAGGAAACAAACATGCTCTGCCAGCCACCTTGAGGCATGAAGGCACTTCCAGACACATCAGAATCATTTCTCAACTTTCACAACATGATTGCACAAATGTTAAAAGTATATGACTCATGCAGGATCATTATGTTTATTGGGTGTAGAGATCAGCCCAATGTGAGAGCAACTTGGATTAACATAATAAGGATTACAGAGTAATTAAATTCTTCCACATCACATGTAAGTATAATGTGTTAATAAAAAAGTAATCACACCTCCATTGTTCCTGCAGGTTCAGCTTAATTACCTGGCAGTTAGAACTTTCTCTCTCCCCTCTTATTCATAGTCAGCAAGGACTCCCTTTACCATCTGCTGATGGTAATTAATATACATTAAACACTCTGCTCTATTATTAAATGTAATTTAACAACTTCCTCTGCACTTTACATTCAGAGCAACATGAATGGAAGAGGTAATGAAAAAAAAATAGAGTACTCCCCTTATTAAAATATTATATGCACATTTATCCACACATTATTTAATCTAATTTAGGAAAAAATATTTTTTACCTCTTAAGAATGGAATGAGTCTTGAAAACTTCAGGAATTTCCAGTTTACTGAGTGCCAAGAAAGAATTTTCTTGATTAGCAGAATTATCTGATTGGAACATAACACCCCATTGACCCTAATTTGAAAGCCTAAAAATTTAAAGAAGTGGTAAATAATTAGAAGGAAAGAGTGTATTTCTTCCTGTTTAACATTTTTAGTGAACGTTTAATACCAAAATAATATATACAATGAAAGACAATAACAATGGGGTTTAAAAAACCATAGCTGCCTTTCTTAGAGAAATCAGGATAATGTCAAGGACTTCAGTTAATCAACCTGTTGCAGTTTAGTTGAATCTGAGTCACAGTGACTTCATTTGTATCACAATATGACTGTGCTGTATTGGTCTTTCAATGGTCAATTATTCAGAAGTAGATTGCCAGACATTTATTCTGAGATACCTCTGCTGTTGTTGTTGTTATGTGCCTTCGAGTCAGACCCAACTCATAGCGACCCCTCCTTGGGTTTCCGAGGCAGTATCACTACGGAAGTAGACTGCTCAACCTTCCTTCCGAAGAGTGGCTGGTGGGTTTGAACCACCAGCCTTCTGGTTAGCAGTCAAGTGTCTTAGGCACTATGCTACCAGAGCTCCTTGAAATACCTCTAGGTGGATTCAAATTCCAATCTATTGATTACTAATGAAGCACATTAATCATTTGCACCATCTATTGATTCCTTGCTTTATAAAGCAAAGAATGTGAAACCTGCAAGCTTCTAAAAATTTCAAGTGAGGATAGGCCGGCACTGGCTTGTCCAAGATTATCTAACTATCAATGGCCTGGAAAAATCTAAAAACTGAGCTACTGATGTTCAAAACTTAAAAGGAAGAACAATTGAAGGCTGTGGGTAGAATCCACGTGAGAGGTGAGCGATTATAGATGTGAGTGGTGATGATGGCTTGGGTGAAGTTAGTAGCAGTGGGAATGAAAAGACCCATCTACAGAAGCAACAATGAGATTTGGGCATTGTCAGCAAGTGATGAGTAAGAATAGGGGGTTCAAAAATGACTCCTGGGTTTGTATCTGTCCACACAGCCTAGTTCAACATGTCTTAGTGTTCCCATTCTCAGTGAGGCATGTAACATAACCTATAATGCTTTATGTTATGATTAGTTGTTTTCACATTGAATTCATAATTCTGTGGGGCCTGGTTTTCCTCATTATACCCCTAGCATTTTTCTGAGTTCTTTTCATGCGCATAACTGTAAATGAGGGTTTATTGAGTCAAAATTATTTTAGAAGAACTCCCCTGCTTCCTACCAGATACTTCAGGAAAAAATAATTGGGATTGGATATTTGTGTAAGATCACATGGAAAAATGGCAATATTCCTGAATTTTACCACTGGAATTCTCCCTTTCCAAGGTTCAAACAGGACCTGTCTTTGAGCTCACTGAGGTTTAATGGTTGAATTTCATTCTTTCAGGGATTGCCTTTCCAGAACATGCCTCTCAACTCCTATCAACAGCAAAATAAAAATCCCCTCATGATGAGTAATTTAAAAGATGTAGATGGCTGAAAGACTTAGAAGATATTCTCATCAATGTAACTAAAGCAATTTGTCAATTATTATTGACAAAAAAAACCCAGAGAAAGCTATTCTTGAAGGACCAGCCCTCATTCTGCTATTACTACCCTCTTCATAGGAAACGTTCAATGAACTTTCTGTCTTGTACAGCCAACTCATTCCTAGAATTCACACAAATGTCTTATTCAAGGTGTCACTATCATTTCAGGAATTTTTATGTTTGTTGGTTTATTTATTCTTATTGGGTTATTTCTTTAAAAATAAAAAAGAAAGTGTAGAATGGGGTATGAAGGGAGAGAAACACCCAGTGAAAACATTTAACTGTCTTCTTTATGGTAGATAACAGCTCTGGGCTGGCCCTGTCTGTGTTTGATTTTACAAGTGTGAAATTGAATACATTCACTCTTCCAACTTGGCGGATCATCAGCAGTTTCACCCTGTTGGCTGCCTGGTACCATGTTTTTCAGTGTTCAGATGACAGAAAATGAAACACTAATATAGCCCAGCCCCATGTCACTCCTCCTGTCATGAGGTGGTAGTATTGTTTCAGGTTGCATAGGATGATTTCCTTGCCATATGTTTTTTTGTTTGCCCATGTCTGAAATCTAAAGAGTATGACCTGCTCACTTCTAAAGTTAATATTTTCTTTTCTTTTAAAATTATTTCTTATCTGCTTTTCTAGTGGCATTCAAATTTGTAAACATAATCCATAATAGGCAATATACTTTTATTACAGTCTTGTAAATTTGTAGCATGTTTTTGTGTATTTATGCATATATAACTGAAACAAGTATTTCATAAAATAATATTTAACCATATGAGGAGATGATTTACATTTTCTCCATTATTTCTTTTCTTTTCTTTCTTTCTTTTTTTTTTTTTTTTCAATTTCTGCATAACCATAACCAGCAAATGCATCCAGTTCTCATCTTGAGAATCACTGCCTTATCCTGTGCTAGTCAATCTTATTTCTGGATACAAAATATATTTTACAACTGAAACCGATCATCTTTTCAAAAAGAAAATGAACCTAGCCATAACTTTGGACTATTTCCTGATGACTGACTCTTATTGAATATACTTTTGCAGTTAAAAGACAAATATGGTTTTTAGACCAGTTGCAAGTATTAGATATAAAACAGGGAGGGAAATGTTTATACAAAGTACTGTCTAGGTCGTATTTGACTAGTGTGTGAAATTCTGATCAAATTACTTCAAGAAAGAATTAATGAAATTGAGTGATTCCAGGAAAGACAAACAGCCAGGATGAAACCATCTTAGATATAGGACAAATGGCAGGTGTGAAGAAAGAGGCTTCTTACAGAGGAAACTTGAGTCCCTACTCTATGACATCATCTCCCTGCTTTGCCTCTGAATCCAGCAGTCAGTCTGGGATTCTTTTCCCTTGAACTTACTTTTTTTTTTTTTTCAGATTCATATCAAGTGATTTGTTTGGAAATAAATGAGTTTTCTTTATTTTTGGATATAAGCAGCATGGATACATCTATGTCCTTCAACTGTGAAGTCAAAGTGCTGCCTTTGAGTCCAGGATACTGCTTCTCAATATATTTTCCTGTGGTGCTTGGCATATACTAACAGTGTTATGAGTGAAGTTTCTTCACCCAGTGGTTTTTTTTTTTTTTTACTTTATTAATTAAATAACCTTTAGCTACTTTGAGAGTCCCTAAAAAACTCAAAAAACAAAATTCACTGCCATCTGATTAGCAGTCAAATGCCTTAGGCATTATGCCACCAGAGCTCTTGGGAGTCCCTGTGTGGTACAAATGATTAACAGGCGCAGCTACTAGCAGAAAGGTTGGCAGTTCAAGTCCAGTAAGATGATGAGACACCTCAGAAAAACAGCTTGGTCATCTACTTCCAAAAAGTCATTCATTGAAAACACTACAGAGCACAATTTTACTCTGACATATATGGGGTTACCATAGTTGGAAATGAATGGATGGCAACTAGTATTGATTCACTACCTTGAGGTGAAGGTTAAGAGAGATCAATTCTTTAGACATAAAATTTCTAAGTCATCGGCAACTTTAGATAGCATGCATTACTCCCTCAATCTAATTCTCATTTGTTAAGACTTGATGGAGAAAACAGAACAAATTAAGATAATGTGAAGACTTAAATTCAACTTTTCTGATTTTTCAGCCAGTTTTTTAAGGTGTTTTTTTTTTTTAATTAAATAATTATGCCTGACATCTCAAATGTGATCAAGGAACTATTTAATAAAAATACTTTTCTGTTAAATCTGTAGCTGAAGAGGGGACACACATCACTTGACTCTCTCTGAATCCAACCCCACAACCAAATGCAGGCAAACAGAAAACCCTGGGTGTGAGTAAGATAATCTGACAACTGTTTGCTCAGGCAGACACAGTAGGAGAGTAAAAGACTATGTGAGAGATCACTTTGTCATCTACCAACAACATAATAATTGTGGGCCTGAGCAAATATTTATCTCAAGTAATTGTCTGGAGAATTTATTAATTGTAATGGCTAATGGGTAATTATCAAATCACACCAAGATGCTCTCTATTTCCTTTTTTCCCCCTTGGAACACATAATATAGCAACAAAATTTCCATTTAATATACTAATAGATTTGTCTTATCTTGTACTTCACTGGGAATTTGTTTAACCAAGACTTCACTGATATGAGCAGTTGTTTAAATTGAAAAATGCCAATGCCTTCCCCAACAACCTTGATAGAAGTCTTATCTGTGTGTGAAAGTGACAAGAACATATCTGTTTGTTGAAACAGTGTTGGGGTTAGTTAACTATGTAGAGCTGTTATTTTATATCTAGAATTGGAAATAAAGGAAAGTCTTGGTCCTTTTTCAGGATTCACCTGGTTGTCAAAACAAAACTGATGTGAGTGTGTGAGTCTGTCATTCCCCTGTGGAACTGGATCAGCAGTCTCAGGGGAACAGACAGTGTATTCAGGGAAAGTGTTAATTCTTAGAACTGAGATTTCTGAGGAAAGGAAGGGATGAAGGGACAGAATGATGGAATTTGGAGAATTTCTATGTAAGTTTATGAGCATTAATTATGTATTATATATATATATATATATTATGTATTATGTATATATATATAATTATATTAAGTAAATAATTTTATAG
>NW_006921611.1:559318-560588 GCF_000298275.1 Orycteropus afer afer
TTACAAGACATGAGGTATCAATATAGTGAATCTTACTTCCTAATCACTTACCCCTCAGCTGGACCTCAGCCCACAAGGCAGTGGTAAAATGCTGGCTGTAAGGAAATGAAATTTCTAAAAGTCAAGAAAGGGAATGACAGTAGTTAAAGATATCACACCCCTATAGGCCAAGCGAAGGAATTTCACACACGGCCTCTCATGGCTGTAGAATAAAACGCTTCAGAACCTTATCATTGCTAAATTTCCTTCAATTTTTTGCCTGCTAGGATTTAATTCATAACCTATCTACACAACATTGTCTTTCAGTTATCTTGAGATATCTTTAAGCTCCTTTGAGGGGATCAGTAGTAAGTAAGAAAGTCTTAACTCAGACATGGAGAATGACGGCAAATGAATCCCATACTTTCCCAGGGGCCAGAACAGACGTAGATAGAGGTATGAGGCTCTCAGTTGTGGAGAATCTCACAGGCATCAGGTCAAGGATGAGAAATTAGAGTTAAATAATGATAAAGCAACTCTACTAATCTAAAATATATTGCTTGTTTTACTTCCATTATCTTTAATCAGTTGCTCTTGAGAGGACTCAAACTCCTGGCAATGTAGAACTGTGTTTCAAAGTAAGAGTGTGATCCACGGGGTTTTCATAAACATGACCTACAGATCCTGATTGCCAGGCCTCTCTTTGAAGAACTTTTGGAGGATTTTGAAGTACCAAGTTTTCAGCTAGTAATCCAGTGCTTAACTGTTTGCATCACCAAGGGACTTACATTATCTTTAATCTATGCAAGAATTTCTTCAAGTAAATACATTCAATTCATTATACTAACAATTACACTGAGGCTTCAACAGGTTAACTTATTTTCTCAGGGTCACTCAGCTTGTAAATAACTGCAGAATCAGGATTTGATCTACTGTTTGATTGATTCTAAAGCCTTTTTATATCACAAGCTGTCTCATAATAATGAAATTATTATTGCCAGCCCCCAAACTGTGCATTTGAATGCTTTTATCGTACTGTGTATGTGTGACTCAGTGTAAGAAACTCTATTGTTATTGTTGTTGTTATATGACATTGAGTCAGACCCAACTCATAGCGACCCCTCCTTGGGTTTCTGAGGCGGTATCACTACAGAAGTAGATTGCCCAACTGTTGTGCCCAGATTAAGAATCTCCAAAAAACCACCAGGGAGCTGATTCCACTGCAAAAGCATGTTGTTGTTGTTGTTGTTAAGTGCCGTCGAGTCATTTCCGACTCATAGCGACCCCATGC
>NW_006921611.1:580893-588110 GCF_000298275.1 Orycteropus afer afer
AAAATTTTACTTGCCTGTGATATTAATGACATTGTTCAGTACTTTCCACATTCTGTTGGATCATCTTTCTTTGGAATGGGCTCAAATACGGATCTCTTTCAGTCATTTGGCCAGGTAGCTATCTTCCAAATCTCTTGACATAGCCAAGTGAGTGCCTCCAGTGCAGCGTCCACTTGTTAAAACATCTCAATGAGTATTTCATCAATTTCTGGAGCTTTGTTTTTAGACAATTCCTTCAGTGCAGCTTCAACTTCCTCCTTCAATACCATTGGTTCTTGATCACGTATCACCTCCTGAAATAGTTGAACATCAACCAATTATTTTTTTGTACAGTGACCATCTATTCCTTCCATCTTCTTTTGATGTTTCTTGCATCATTCAATATTTTGCCCATAGAATCTCTCAGTATTGGAAAATGAAGCTTAAATTTTTCTTCAGTTCTTTCAGTTTGAGAAATGCTAATCATGTTCTTCCCTTTTGGTTTTCTAACTCCATGTCTTTGAACATTTCATTATAATAATTTAGTTTGTCCTCCAGAGCTGCTATTTGAAATCTTCTGTTCAGCTTTTTTATCTTATCATTTCTTCCATTTGCCTTAAAACCAAAACAAAACCAAACTCACTGCTGTCAAGTGGGATCCAACTCATAGTGATCCCTCCTTGTATTTCCGAGACATCACTACAGAAGTTGATTGCTCAATCTTCCTTCTGAGGAAGGGCTGGTGGGTTTGATCCTCCAGTTTTCTGGTTAATAGTCAAATGCTGTAGGCACTACACCACAGCTATTTTAAGTAATTCGTGTCCATAGAGTTGAAATAACTAAAAGGACAAAAATAAACTTCAATTATGTCTATATAGGGTAATAAGAAGAATCATTAATTAGGGTTCACAGCTATATAAATATATACCATTCTTCTTTTTTCCTTATTTAGATTATTGGCCTGAAAATGAAGAGCATAATGACCAATAAGAAAATGGGCAATTTTTTTAATTGGAATGTTTAACGAGCTATTAGCAGTTCATTAGGAGAAATAAAGTATTAAAAAAAAAAAGAAAAGAAAAAACAGAACTTACTGATTCTACAGTAGGTTTTAGCAAACCTACCATGTTCATGGAGTTGATTAAAGTAAATATATTGGTGAAGATGTGCTACACCAACCATGAAAAGTGTGGTATTTAGACAAGAATAGAGCAAGAAATCAACCCACACTTTTGTTTATTTTTTTTATTATTATTGTTGAGCATTTTTTCAATTATACAAATAAACAAGCATTACCACCACTAGTCATAAAGTGGCTTTGGCTTTATGAGATTCAGAGCAGTCAATCTGCCTCTGTGAAGGTTAGGAAAACCAACTCCTCTGAGTTCATCCACATCTGTGCCTTCACATCATGCCAATTCTGGACATGTTATCCAACCAAAGCTTTTCACTTTTCCCATATAGACTTACTTTACCAAGATTTTAGTGTTTTTTGGATTTATAATAAAATTTAAGTGGAATAAAAATCCCAGAGATGTTCTTCTTATTTTGCTATGCTTTGATAATTTATTTTATTTTATTACCTGAAAGTCCTTGTTAAACATGTCTTTATGTGTACAGCAAGAGTCTCCTGTTCACTGATGTGCTGTGAGTATAGAACTAATCTTAAAGCATTAGCAATCTGTTAATAATAATTTGACAGAGAAGCCTTGTCCTTAGGAACCAGAAGGATATTTTACATTTTAATGTTATTTTTTCACTTTTCTTAATAATAAAAAAGTACATGTTCATTTGAAAAATAATATCTTTGTTTTCTTGTTTTACTGTAATTGTTCATATTCCTACATCATAGATAATTTGAGATATTGATTTCATTGGCCTGAGGTGAGACCAGGACATCTGTGATTTTGAAAAATTGTCCAGGTAATTCTGAAGTATACCTATTTTGAGAACTAAATTTGTATCAAAAATGCTTTCTTGCTTTTATTATTTCATACACACACACACACACACACACACACTCACTCTTCAATTAGCTTAGGTTCCAAAGATTACAATGTTATGCAAAAATTGACATAATGTAAAAATGGAAGATGACTACATCATTACATCACTTCCAAATTGCATCATTACATAATTGTCAAACCACTGACAGTCATGGCCCAGACAATTGGCACATAACCTTAACCATTGAAACTAGTGTTACTTTCACCATGTACTTCTGCATTTGTACTGCCAGACTTATGTTTTTTTATGTGAAAAATAGTCAGCTAGTAGATTTTTTACTATTCTTATAAAAGAAAAATATCAGATAAATAGATAGTCGATAAGTGAGCTCTAGGTGTGTGTATATATATTATATATGTGTGCATGTGTACATATGCATGGATATGTGCATATCCTATATTTCAAAAATATTTGGTGAGAATATGTTATTTTATTAAAATCTCTTTGAAAGCATGTTTTTAATGGCTTCATACTTTTTTGTCATATATATGGATCATAAAGTTTAAATTTAACTTTTCTATCTTTAATATATATTTATTTTAATTACATTATGTAAATTATAAAGTAGTAAATATTCCTATATATAAATTGTTTTCCATTTTCTATTCTTTTACTATTATTATTGCTATTATTTTATTGTGATTTGGGTGAAGATTTACAGAGCAAATTCACTTTCCATACAGCAGTTCACATATACTTTGTTTCATGTCATTGACCACAGTTTACCACAATGCAACAGCTCCCCTTCCAGTTCCTCCCCATAGTTACCTCTTCCCAGTGCCCATCTCTCCATACGCTCCTGCCCCCTGAGCTGTCTCCCTGTGCATAAGCAGCCCTTCTTTCTCCCATGATTGTTCTCTCCAAGGAGCATATCTACTTGAGGTAAATGTTTAACTCATATGCCTATATTTTGTTTGGCTGGAAACCACATGTGTGTGTTCAATTCCAGACCTGAAGAGCAGCTAGGGGCCATAGTCTCAGTGGTTCTACCAGGCTCTATCAGACCAGCAAAACTGGTCCCCACCTTTTCTTTTTTTTTTTCCTCCAAATGATTTTGAGTTTTGTTCCACATTTTTCTCCCTCTCTATCAAGGATCTCCTACATAGATCTCCTTCCAAGTGGATTACAGTGGTAGCCAGGCACCATCTAGTTCTTCTGGTCTCAGTTGTATAGGCTGCAGATCGGATGGTGTACCAGTCACTAGGACTAATTGTTTCCATGAATTTTGATTCTGTTCATTCTTCTTTGCTCTGGATGAGGAGAGACCCATCGTTGTATCTAGATGGCAGCTTGCTAGCTATTAAGATGCCAGTCACTACTTGCCAAAGTAGGAGGTGGAACAATGTTTTGTATAGTATGTTATGCCTATTTTTCATTTTCTAATATTTGTTTTTTCAAATGGATTGCTAGAATCAAAAGATGTTACCTCTTTAAGGTTCTACAGTATGTTACTAAATTATTTTCCACAAAATTTGTAAGAGTTTGTACCAGCAGTTATAAAATTGCTCCTCTGACCTCACCATACCAGTTTTAAATTTTATGATTATTTTTATCACTGCTAATTTGACACGTGAAAACTATTATCTCCTATATTTTTAATTTGCATGTATTGGGGTATAGCCATGTTGAACTTTTTTCTTTTTTTTTTCCCCCTCTTTATTGGCTCTCTGCATTCCTTCTTTAGTGAACTGTCTGTTCATGTCTTTCCCAAGGTAGAGTTATAGCATTAATGTTAAAATTTATGTATGCTTAGCTCTCAAGTCTACTCCTTGGTAAAATCTCAAACTTTTTAAAATGCTAACCAAGTTATCTTCAGATAACAACAGACTTTTAAATTCTCCTGGCATATATCTAACTTTTTTCCTTCCTCTAATCTCTCAAATCTAACTCAAGAATGCAAATGAGCTCACAAGAAGTACACCAACGTAACTGTGAGGGTGTTTTTCAGTTCAGAATATTCCTGCTCAAAGTGAAAGCCTACAAAAAAGAATCATTGGTCATCCTTTGGCTTCACTCTGCCATGAGCAATGCATGTTCCTAATAAGATACCACCCTCTACACTGGAACACTGGCAGCTTCTAAAAGACCATCAGGTTGAATTCCTTCATGCACTTTGCCTCTGACCATTTCAAACACCACAAAAACCTCAAGATTTTTAGTTAGATCTTATCTCTGAAATGTCCTTTGAATATCCCCTAATACAAAACTGTCTCCTGACACCTTCCACTGTGCCCTTTGAAACTCAGGATACATCATCAGTTATGAATGTTTACTTTTCAGTCTCTTCTCCCATGATTGGGCTCATTGATCTTCTGACTTAGAGATCAGTGCTTCCTCCATAGCCCTCTCCATTGTGAGCTGCTTTATCTCTGGGGCATTCTGTCATCTCGGGTTTGGACATAGAGTTGTGTCCTTCTCATTCTCATGCTCTTTGCAGACCGTAGTCCCCCACCCCCACCCCCCCGCCGCCATCTGCTATAAAATCCTTCATTTTTGAAGCTCACACTAATACTTTGCTGTTATCCACCCCTCCTTGTGGTGACCACCTACCTATCTGCAATTCATTTAGTATCCTCTCATAATTATTTGGTTCCTGACTCATTCTCAGGAGCTCTGGTGGCATAGTGCCTAAGGCATTTGACTGCTAACCAGAAGGCTGGAGGTTCAAACACACGAGCCACTCCTCAGAAGGAAGACTGGGCAATCTACTTCCATAGAGATCTGGCCTTGGAAACCCAAGGAGGGATCACTATGAGTCAGACCTGACTGGATGGCAGTAGGTTTTTTTTTTTTTTTTTTTTTTTTTGACTCATTCTCACTCTGTTAAACACTAAACAAATGATAATTTTTGGTAATTTCAGAAACCTTGATTTTGATTTTTCCAAGTTGACCTCTCAGCTCCTTAATCACCTCTCTTTCGGTGATCTTGCTCTTCAACTTGCCTCAGATACTCTCTTTGTTAATCATACCCTAGATCTTGACTTTAGCAGTAGCTAACACTATTTGTCATTGAGTCAACTCTGACTCAGCATGACCACATGTATGCAGAAGTAGAACTCTTTCTATAGAGTTTTCAATGACTGATTTTTCTAAAGTAGATCCCATGCTTTTCTTCTGAGTTGCCTCTAGTCAACTCAAACTGTCCACCTTTTGGTTAGTAGCCTGGTGTGTTAATCATTTGTACCACCTAGTAACTCTAGTGGGAGCTCTGGTGGTGTAGTGCCTAAGGTATTTGACTGTTAACCAGAAGTTACACTCCCTCCATATCCTAAATTTCTAGCATCCCACTTTCTGATTTCTACCTTCTACCTTTTTGGCTTTCATCATCTAGCCCCCCATTAGAAAAATTCTTTGACCCTACTTACCTCCAATACATTGAATTTACACTATTAAATTTCCATAGCAATTCACACATTCAATGTCATGGTTCCTTCCTTACCCAGATTAAATTCCATTCATTAATGTTATAATGTATGTATCCTTAACTTCATGTCTCCCTCATTGTGTTCTACTCCATGGTAAAATCTTAAGTTTGGATAAATGCTATTATTTACTTGATCAATGTTAATATTCCTTTGTCTGAATGACCCTCAGAAAACTTACATCATGTCAACTGGTCTCACTTTGAATTAAAAGATAGAGCATTCTGCCTGGCAATTCTGCTATAGTTCTAGGCCATGAATTTTCCCATTTCCAAGGACAATTTATATCTTGCCCTCTTTCTGAAAGCATTTAAAAGATCCTCAATCTTAGCTCATGGCTTTGATCCCTATTTCTCTAAGGAAATAGAAGCAACAAGAAAAAAACTTCTGTCTTGATCTACTTAATCTGTGCCTGTATACACTGCCTTCCTTCCTATTACTGTGTGTGAGAGATTGCGTTAATGGTTTCTTCATCCCTGCCTGTAGACACATCCTTTGACACCTTGCTTGACAATTCTACTCACCAAGCTGCTGTTGTTAGGTGCTGTCGTGTTGACTCCAACTCATAGTGACCCTATGTTTAACAGAACAAAACACTGCCCAGTCCCATCCCACCCTCAGAATCCTTGCTATACCTGAGCCCATTGTTGCAGCCACTGCGTCAACCCATCTCATTGAGGGTATTCCCCTTTTTGACTGTCCCTTCTCTTTATCAAGCATGATATCCTTCTCCAGGAAATAGCTTCTGACAACAAGACCAAAGTAAGTGAAACAAGGTCAGACCATTCTCATTTCCAAGGAGCATTCTGGTAAGAGATGAAGTGTCATTTCCTCCCTTTTTAACATTGGTTTTGACATTGTAACTTTTGTTGTCTAAACAAAAGTAACTGTGAGAGATTTAAGCTTATATTTCAATTGGCCTCAAATTTTCCCACTGGCCTTCTTGTGTTTCAGTTATCAACATGAGCCTGGATGCCAAAATGGGAAATGTGTGATTTAAGTTTAGTTCAAGCAATTGAAAAGAGCTGATCCGCCTGCTGGTATTGGAAGCAGAGTTTCCCAGCCTCTCTAATTCAGTTTAGATCTGCACCCCCAACACACCTGCAGAGCTTCATGGTGCTTAGTGATGCAGGTCCCTGAAATGCAGTGCTGTTTGTTATGCTGCATTACTGTGGCCATAATTTCTGGATAATCTATGAATAAACTGTCAATAGTCAACCCTTCTACTTTAGATTAGATTAGATTCCATCTTCTCACAACCACTTAAGAACATCTTCCCAATAATTATTATCTGTTTCTTGCATTATCAAGTTTTTCTTTGCTTCTGAATCACTTTCATAATGATGAAAACATAATGAAATACTTTTCATTTTTTACAAATCCCTATAGATTTCTCATTCCCAATCAAATTATCCTTTTCCTCTTCTAGCAAATTTTCACTTGTTCTACAGTTTTCTTCTGAATTTATCTTAACTCTAATCATGTTTTTATCTCTACTATTCCACCAAAGAATCTTTGTCAAGGTCAACAAAAATCTCCATAATACAAAATATAGAGGTCTATTCTCAATAAGCAGCTTATTTGAATTAATAGTAGCTTTTGACAAAGTTATTCATTCTTTGCTTCCCTAAATCATTTCTTTAGATGTTGATCAGGACCTTCACACTATCTTCTTTGATTTTCCTCAAGCATTTGAGACCTACTCATACTCTTTTTTTTTTTTTTTTTTTTTGTTATTCTTTTAGCCTGGGAGTCTCTTCCCACAGAAAACCATATGTCTGGCTTCCTCAACTTCTTTAAATCACACCT
>NW_006921611.1:588210-591848 GCF_000298275.1 Orycteropus afer afer
AAGCATCAGATTATTAATAAGGACTTCCTTGACCACCTCATATAAAATAACAACAATCCCCACCCTATACCAATTGGCTGACACTACCTAGCCTACTTATTCTGATATGTGTATGTGTTTTCCTTCAAGGCACTTATCAGTTTTTATATTCTCTGCATATTCTTATTTATTTGTTAACTTGTTTTCATCCTCCATTACAATGTAACCTCTGGTAGGCAGGGACACATCTATTCAGTTTACAGCTATTTCCTTCTCTTGAGACATTCCTGAAACAATGCCTGTTAACTCAATTAACAATGAACAAGTTAATGAATGACAATAATAAAATTTATGACACTACAATCCAGAATGAAATATGATTAATCTTTTTTTTTTCATATTTTACTGCTATACATCTGATATCACTGGATTTTATTCATTTTCTTTTTATTGTTGCAAAATATATGTATATAACACATTTTGGAGAACCGGGGGTGGGGCAAGTAAGCAGCAAGCTGGGTATGCAGGGCAGGCAGGTGTTAGAGCAGCTGGGGGAGGCCAGGAAGTGAGTGGAGCAGTTTGGAACAACTAAGGAAGACAAACTTCTCTGATGATTCATAATATTGTGGTGGCTTGAGTGTTGCTATGAGGCTGGAGGCTATGCCACTGGTGTTTAAAATGCCAGCAGGGTTAGCCATTGTGGACAGATTTCAGTGGAGCTTCCAGACTAAGACAGCCTTGGAAGAAGGAAGAAGTCATCCGCTTCTCAAAGAATTGGCTGGTGAAAACCTTATGAACAGTGGTGAAACACTCTCTGATATATTACTAGAAAATGTTATGAATAGCCCTAAAACATTGTCTGATAAAGTGATAGGAGATGAGACTCTCATGTCAGAAGGCACTCAAAACATGATTGGGGAAGAGCTGCCTCCTCAGAGTAGAGCCAAGCATAATGATATGGATAGGGTAAAGCTTTTGAGACCTCTATTTCCTGATGTGACAGGTTTCAAGATGAGAAGAAACAGCTTCACACATCCATTAATAATCGGAACATAGAAAGAATGTATGAAGTATGAATCTAGGAAAGTTGGAAGTTGTCAAAAGTGAAATGCAACACATAAAAATCAATATCCTAGGCATTAGTGAGCTGAAATGAACTGGTTTTGGCATTTTGAATCAGACGATCATATGATCTACTACATTGGGAATGACATACTGAAGAATGACATGACATTCATCATCATAAAGAATGTATTATGATCTATCTTGAAGTACAAGGCTGTCAATGATAAGATAATATTCATATGCCTACAAGGCAGACCAGTTAATACTACTGCTATTCAAATTTACACACAAACCATCAAAGCCAAAGATGAGGAAGGTGAACAATTTTACCAACTACTGCAGTCTGAAATTCACCAAACATGCAATCAAGGTGTGTTATTTATTACTGTAGACTGGAATGCAAAAGTTGGAAACAAAGAAGAATCATTAGTAGTTGGAAAATACAGCTTTGGTGATAGAAATGACACTGGAGATAGCATAACAGAATTTTGCAAGACCAACAATTTATTCATTGCAAATACCTTTTTTCAACAACACAAACAACAGCTTTACACAAGAACTTCACCAGATGGAGTACACAGATGGAATTAGATTTACTACATCTGTGGCAAGAGGTGATGGGGAAGCTCAATATCTTCAGAGAAAACAATGCCAGGACCTGATTGTGGAATACACCATCAACTGCTCACATGCAAGTTCAAGTTGAAGCTGAAGACAATTGAAAGAAATCCACAAGAGACTAGATATGGCCTTGATTATATCCCTCCTGAATTTAGAGACCATCTAAAGAATAGATTTGATGCATTGAACACCAATGACTGAAAACCAAAGGAATTGTGGGATGGCCTAAAGAACATCATTCATGAAGAAAGCAAAAGGTCATTTAAAATATAGAAAAGGAAGAAAAGACCAAAATGGATGTCAGAAGAGATTCTGAAACTTATCCTTGAGCAGAGAGAAGCTAAAGCAAATGGAGGAAATAACAAGACAAAAGAACTGAACAGAAGATTTCCAAGAGCAGCTCAAGAAGACAAAGTCAACTAGTATAATGAAATGGGCAAAGAGTTGGAGCTAGAAAACCAAAAGGCGTGAACAGGCTCAGCATTTCTCAAGCAGAAAGAACTGAGAAAAAATTTAAGCCTTGAGTTGCAATAGAAGGCTGTCAGTTAAAACCCACCAGGCACTCCTCAGAAGGAAGATTGGGCAACCTATTTTCATAGTGAAACTGCCTCAGAAACCCAAGGAGGGGTCACTATGAATTTGATTTGACTCGACAGCAGTGAGTTTGGTTTGGTTTGGTTTATGGACAATATATTTAATGATATAGAAAACATCAAAAGAACATGGAAGGAATACACAGAGTCCCTGTACCAAAAAGAATGGATTGATGTTCATCCATTTTAGGAAGTGACATATAATCAAGAACCAATGGCATTGAAAGAAGAAGTTCAAGCTGTGATGAAGGAATTGGCTAAGATTAAGGCGCCAGGAATGGGTGGAATACCCACTGAGATATTTCAACTAACAGATACCATGCTGGAGGCACTCACTTGCCTATGCCAAGAGATTTTGAAGACAGCTTCCTGGCCAAATGACTGGAAGAGATCCATATTTTACCCATTCCAAAGAAAGGTGATTCCACAGAATGTGAAAATTATCAAACAATATTTTTAACATTACAGGTAAAATCTTACTGAAGATAATTAGAAAACATTGCAGCAATATATTGACAGATAACTCCCAGAAATGCAAGCTGGATTTAAAAGAGGATGTAGAATGAGGGATATCAGAGCTGATGTCAGATGGAACTTTCCTGAAAGCAAAGAATACCAGAAAGATGCTTACTTGTGTTGTATTGACTATGCAAAAGTGTTCAGTTGAGTGGATCATAAAAAATTATAGATAACATGGGAGAAGAATGGGAATTCCAGAACACTTAATTGTGCTCACGAGGAACCAGTACAGAGACCAGGAATCTGTCATTCAAACAGAAGATGGGGATAATGCATGGTTTAAAATCAGGAAGGGAGTTTTTCAGGGTTGTATTCTTCCACCATACTTGCTGAGCAAATAATCCAAGAAGCTGGACTATATGAAGAAGAATGTGACATCAGGATTGGAAGAAGACTCATTAACCACCTCGACGGCAAACAACAACAACAACAACACAATGAACACCAAGGAGCTCTGGTAGCATAGTCGCCTAAGGCACTTGACTGTTAACCAGAAAGCTGGTGGTTCAAACTCACCAGCCACTCCTCAGAAGGAAGGTTGGGCAATCTACTTCCATAGTGATACTACCTTGGAAACCCAAGGAGGAGTCTCTATGAGTCTGGTCTGACTCGATGGCACATAACAACAACAATACAATGAACACCAATGGATGTAGCAGTCAAGTCATCAGATGTATTGCATTGGGCAAATCAGCTGCAAAAGACCTCTTTCAAGTGCAGAAGGGAAAAGATGTCTGTTTGAAGATTAAGGTGCTTCTAACCCAGGCCATGGTCTTTTCAATCACCTTTTATGCGTGTGAGAGCAAAACAATGAAAGGGGAAGACCGAAGACGAGTTGATGCTTTTGAGTAGCAGTTTTGG
>NW_006921611.1:592645-594163 GCF_000298275.1 Orycteropus afer afer
ACTGCTAATCAGAAGGCTGGTGGTTCAAACCCACCAGCCACTCCTTGGAAGGAAGGTTGGGCAATCCTACTTCTGTAGTGATATTACCTTGGAACTCCAAGGAGGGGTCGCTATGACTCAGGGCTGATTCCATGGCACATAACAACAACAAACAACATTCTTGTTAGTTCGTGTAAATGAGTTCAAACAATATTGGTCCATTTGTGATTGACTTATTTCACTGTGTATAAGTTTTTCAAGGTTCATCTATGTTGTAGCATGGATCTGGACTTCATTCTCCTTCATGACTGAATTCATCACTGACTTTTAATTAAACTTTTTTTTTTAAGATAATTGCATATCCATATATAGTTGTAAGAATTAATTCAGAGTTGCCTTGTGTGCTTTACCCTATTTTCCCCAAAGGAAAACTAAAATATAATATTGCAACCAGGGTGCAAGTTACTGAATATTCCCATCACTTCAAGGATCCCTCATGCTGCTCTTTTATAGCCACACCCACTTTCTCCTGCCCTACTCCATCCGTAAACCCTGGTAGCCCTTCCAATGTTATACATCTCTATTATGATGCCATTGAAAAAATATTATATAAGTGGAGTCACATATTATGTAACATTTTGGGATTGGTTTTTGTACAAAGCATAATCCTCAGATGAGTCATCCATGTTGGTGCATGTATCAGTAGCTTTTCCCTTTTTATTTCTAAGCAGTCATGCATGATATGGATGTACCAGACCATGTTTAAACATTCACTCATTGAAGGACATTTGGATTGTTTCCAGTTTGGGACTATTGTGAATTAAGAATCTATAAACATTCATACACAGGTTTTGGTGTGGACATAAGTTTCATTTTCTCTTAGAAAAATAACCAGAAATTTAATTGCTGAGTAATATGAGCTGTGTGTTTAGTGGTTGTTGTTTTGTTTGTTCATTTGTCAGAAATTTCTAAATTATTTTCCAGAATGGTTTTACCAGTTTGCATTCCCACTAGTAATGTATAAGTGATTCAGTTTCTTCACATCCTTATCAACATATGGTGTCACTAAAAATTTTAGACATTCTGATAGGTTTGTCTTGATATCTCATTATGGTTTTAATCTACGTTTCCCCAATGACTACTGATGTAGAACTTCATCACTGATTTTGATGAAGAATTTAATATTTAAAGTATATGTGTAATTTGCTAGTAACAGCTTTCAGGAAATTTATCATTTCTCTCTATTACTACCAAATGGCTTCTAAAGCAAGATGAGTATCATTGAGTATATTGATTAAAACCAAAAAAACTAAACACACTGCCATTGAGTCAGATCCCACTCATAGCAGCCCCTCCTTGGGTTTCCGAGGTGGTATCTCTATGGAAGGAGATTGCTCAACCTTCCTTCCGAGGAGTGGCTGGTGGGTTTGAACTGCCAGCCTTCTGGTTAGCAGCCAAATGCCTTGGGCACCACGCCAAAAAATCATATTTATCAAGTAGTAAGATCCTTAAAAGGAGTTCTGCTAGTGTAGTGCCTAA
>NW_006921611.1:594523-600242 GCF_000298275.1 Orycteropus afer afer
TTTTTTTTTTTTTAATATCCTTAAATGGTAAGATAAATCATCTCCACATTTGTAAGAAACTAGAAAGTAAATGGATGAAGAATTTCAGTTCATATGATATAGGAACTTCAATAGTAGGACTTTTAATGTTGATGGAGAAAACTTTTTTTTTTTTTTTTTTGCGTTGATAGGCAAAGTGTATAATAAGTTTTAAATGTAGGAAATTAGAATGATTGATGCTTTAAAGTCTAGCTTCTTAGGCACACATAATATAAGACTCATTAAATAAGACAACACATATAGATCTTTACCTTTCAAATTTCCACTATTTATGATTTTTGAAAGGGAACATAATCATTGAAGTACACACTCCAGAAATCTCCTGGGTTTAAAGAGATAAAACTATTGGACTTAAATATGACTCTTCACCTCTAATAAATCAGATATTTCAAATACAACATTGGTCCATAGTTGACAATCCCTCTTACCTGACCTAAAGTAGAGTTTGTTACTGGAAATGGGAACACTAAAGGGTTTGGGGCTGAGTTTTGGTTATTGGTGGTAAGTTAACCATATACAGTTTTACTGTCAAGGATTACAACCACACAAACACTTATCTAAGGATTAATAAGATATGACAGCAAGAAGAAAACATCACTTCAGTAAACCAAATGTACTAATGCACAAAGAGAAGGCTGATCCTCCAGAAACCCCTGACTTCTTGGAATAAGTTCTTTGCACAATTTAGCCTAACATCAGAGTATTTCTAAATGTACCTTAAGGAACAACTCAGGGGATAAGCTCTTTGAACTGTATGCTTTAGATTCTCATCTTTTCAACCTCACCTACAGTTATCTTCCTTGCCAGTCATTAAAAAAACAAATTTAAAAGTTAGTAAAGACTTTTTTTTTCTTTTTACTTTTTAAAAAATAATGAGTGAATGATAAACCAAACCAAACTCACCACCATTGAGTTGAGTGGATTTGACTCATAGTGACCCCTCCTTGTGTTTCTGAGGTGGTATCTCTACAGAAGTAGATTGCCCAATCTTCCTTCCAAGGAGTGACTGGTGGGTTTCAATCACCAGCCTTCTGGTTATCAGTCATTTGCATTAGGCACTATGCCACCAGAGCTCCCAGTGAATTATAGACAGTTATATATATAAATTAAAACTAAAATACTGAAAATGAGGGATGAGAGAAAATACCAACACCAAACCAAATCAAAGTTACTGCCATTGAGTTAATTCCAACTCACAGCAACACTATAGGACAGAGTAGAACTGTTCATAGAGTTTCCAAGTTCATAAATCTTTACAGAAGACTGCCTCACCTTTCTCCCCTGAACCAGCTGGTAGGCTTAAACTACAGAACTTTTGGTTACCCACTGAATGCTTTTTAACCACTATACCACCAGAGTTCCTGAGAGAAAATAGAAAGTAAAAAATCAAGTTAAAGTTAAAAGAAAAAGAAAAATTAAAGTTACAATAAAACTGAAAGGTTAAAAGTTAAAAATAATAAGTTAAATAGACGAGATTTAAAATAAAAGGTAAAGAGCAAGAGGCCAATGAGATAAAAGGTTAAACACATAAAAGGAAAGAAAAAATTAAGATAAAAGGCTAAATCCCATGAGATAAAAAGTTAAGTATTTATATGAAAAATGGATTAAAGATTAAGAATAGAATGAGGAAGTTAAGATGTAAAGTTGAAAAATGTTAAAATGTGAAAGTAAAGTGCATTAGGAGAAAACATTTTAAAGTAAAAAGGAAAGTATTAAGTTTGAATATTGAAAACACAGACAATCCTCAAAGATGGAAAATCCACTAGAAGTTGACTAGCAAACCAAACTCACTGCCATCAAGTCCATTGAGACTCAAAGCGACCCCTCAAATGCTTTAGGCACTAGGCCACCAGAGCTCCCAAAGTTGACTAGGGGACAAGAATTTACTATAACATTCCTTACTGGCAAAATGGCATTCCTTTTTCTCCAGTGTAATTTGCCCTTTGAAGTAGCAGTTTCCTTCCTGAGCCCCACTTGTAAATACCCTTTCAATAAAAAAGGTTTAAGGTTAGGGCCTGGATCTCATTTATACACACTCACAGTGGAATTGAGTTCCAAGTTGACACAGTTTGTCCTCTGGAAAAGAAAACACATATGATACATAAAATCAATACTACTTGCATAAATTTTTCTATTGTGTTAGTTATTATTTCTTTTTGACCTTTACAACTATTTTATGAAGTAGGCAGTGACAATTTGCATCACCAAGGCTAAACAGGTCTGGGGACATTGAACACTTACCCATCTGAAAAGTGTAGAGTCAGATTACATCATACTATGTGGAGAGAGCACTAAGCATACTTGCTTCTTCTGAAGCTGAGAGAGAGAGAAAATCATTGTTAACACTCAAAACAGTAGGTAGAACTTAGGGTAGAAAAAGGAAGCCTTTCAGGGTTTTTTTCAATGAAGCCTATTTGCTTGACCTGGACGGGAGGACCCCTGTGAAATTGTCTTAGCAAAGTGAAAGTCTCTATAAGGGGTTCAGTGCCATTTCAATATAATCCTTGTCCTGTTTTCTGCCTGCCATGCCATATGCAATCTATCCCACAGCTCATTTGTGCAGCCACCTAGTGACCTTGCCACTACAGGTAAGAAATGAGAAATTTTGAGGGCGGCTGCACTCCCTGGATTTTTGTGGCCTTGGCATAAAAATATTTAGTGCAGGTGCTTTCTGAGCAGTGAACTGGTAAGGAAGGGTTGCAGAGTGCTGTGAGCCACGTAATCACCTCTCTGCCTACAAGGGGCTGCCCTAGCCTCAGGGCCATAGCGGTCTGTAAATACCAAGGCCAGCAAAAAGAAGAATTACTGGTTCTTGGCCCATCACTAGAGAATCTTTCCTTCTTCTGGGCTTTTCCAGACCTTAGTATGAAAAAAAAAAAAAAAAAGGAGAGAGAATTTCTTTGGCCTTCTGATGACCTTTGAAAAAGTCCATTTTATGACTAAAGATTAACATAGATTTGGGAATCTCTTTGGTTTTGAAGGAGTCTCTGGGTAATGCAAATGGTTAAACACTGTGTTACTAACCAAAAAGTTGGCTGTTTGACTTGGGAGAAAGGCCTGAGATCTGCTTCTGAAAGGTCACAGCCTTGAAAAAGTATAGAGCACAGTTCTACTACGCACGTGCAGAGTCACTTGAGCTAGAATCAAATCAGTGGCAATGAGTTTGGGTTTTAGTTTCTGATTTGAAGGAAACATCCTCACTTACTGATTGATAAAGCACAGTGTTGGATTGGAAAGGTGCTGGAAATAGTGCATGAGGACGGTCATTTATTCTCTAGCATCAGCTTCCTGAAATTCTGTATTTCCTTAATATGCCGACTTGATTTCCCTTGCTCTGGAGCTGCTGAAAGACACAAGTAATTAAGCATAAAAAAGAAAAGTAACAAAGGCAACAAAATTAAGATTGAAAGACATTACATGTAATAGAGAAAGACCCATAAGATGTTTTTATAGCTTTAAAACTTTCTAAGAATAACAAGTAGTAAACTAAGAAAAAACGTAAAAAGTTTCTCCCTTAGCTTTAGTATTGTGGATTCATATTTCTTCTCTGCTCTGACCTCCTCTCTCCTTTTGTTATCTTTCTTTGTCTATTACCTTCCTGACTTTTTAAAAAGCTAACCTCATAACTTCCTTCTGGCATCTTCTCTTCCAGATGGATGACAGTGTGATGCTATCCGGTCATTCGTCTTCATTTAACAAATATTGTTGAGTGTCTGCCATGGGCTATATACTATACTAGGCCCTGAGAGTGCTAATTGCATCATTGCTTATGTTAAATATATGCTTTATGCAGTAATCTAAGTATTGTAGAGCAAGTAGCCTAGAGGTTGCAGAGAAAAATGCTGGTCTTGTCTTGCTTCACTAAGTGGTTAATTTCTGCAGAGATCAGTTAGCTACACAGCCACTTCAGATACCATCCTCCATCCTCCTTCCTTTGGTAACGTTTTTCATTTTAAGGAGAAGAGAGTGGCTGAACAATTCTTGTTTTTCACTTTTTGTCCATTTCTTATTCTTCTTCATGTAGCTCTATTGACAGAAAAGTGATAATTGGCATCCTTCCAGTACCTAATGCCAAAATGTGAAAGATGCTGACATTAGAAGAAGACAAGACATAAAAAGGGGCTTCCATGTGAAACAGATCAGAATTTATACATAACTAAGACACATAAAAGGATTAATTGAATAAAAGAAAAAAAACTTGTTCATTCTCTTTAGTGATCCTCATTTTGTTATTAACCCTGTTATAAGGGTTTGGGATTAAATTAGAAGGCATTAGATTGTAAGATGTTGACACCAAGACTGTGTCATTGAACTTTCAACCTGGACTAAGCTGTAGGTGCTAACAAGTAACCCAAAGGAAAAAGGTGGGACCACCCACATCTCAGGAACATTAGCAAAGAACACCTGGGGATGCAGGATGAGAGAGACATCCAGAGATCATAGAGGTAATCATGCTGGCAGAAGACCAGAGGCCATTCTTGCTACAATGCCTCCTGCATTCACTTCTCATCATGGAGTGAGTATGTGTGAGAGGAAACAAGCCTGACAGGGAATTTGAATTTGAAATTGCCTAGAAGCGGCCAAAGGTATTATTATTTGACAAAATTAACTATTTTTTCTTGAGAATGAAATGAGCAAATTGTTTTGGGTAGCTTTGGTGAGTGTTGATCTGTTAACAAAATTTCAGAGCAGAAGAGAGATCAATGAGTAAAGTCATTTTTAAATTGAACCAAACTTCAGCCTTCAAAAGGTGCTCTGACCCATGTTCTTGGTGAGGACCTGGACTTACAGTGCTGAAATCGTGCAAACAAAAGCCAATCTTAAAGGGTGTAGTAACTTTTTTCCCCAAAGTATAACTGAGATAAAAGAGTATTTGATCAAGCATTTGACCATATGTCAAATATACTTTTGTCATCTACTATGAATTTCAGCAAGGAGCCATGCTGGCAGAACAGTTAATTTGTTGACTGTGAATTGGCTGGTAACTGAAAGGCTGATGATTCAAATCCACCCAGTGATGGGAAAATTACCTTTAGATTTGCTTGTGTAAGTCCCGTAGGAACTCTGGTAACATAGTACCTAAGGAACTTGACTGCCAACCAGAAACCTAGTGGTTCAAACCCACTAGCTACTTCTCAGAAGAAAGGTTGGGCAATCTACTTCCACAGTGATACTGCCTCAGAAACCCAGGGAGGGGTCTCTGTGAGTCGGGTGTTACTCCACGGCAGGTAACAACAACCTGTAAGACTACGGACTAGAAAACAAGATAGGGCAGTTCTACTCTGTTATATGGGATCACTTCATCGCACCTACTTTGGTTATGCTATCAGGAGGGACCATTCTCTGGACAAGGATGCCATGCTTTGGTAAGGTGGAGGTTCGATGAAAGAGGGGAAGACCTCAACGAGATGGATTGACACAGTGGCTGCAGCGATGGGCTCAAGTATAGCAGGGATTGCCAAGCTGGCACAGGACCAGGCGGTGTTTCATTCTGCTGTGCATAGGGTTGCTATAAGTTGAAGACAACTCGATGGCATCTAACAACAACAATATGGGATCACTGTGGGTCAAAATCAACTCAATGGCACCTAATAAAAATACCAATTTCAGCAAATCTAAAATAAAAGTAAAGAACAAATCAACTAAATAAATTAGTTTTAGTAAGTATACCACCTGCTAT
>NW_006921611.1:601113-602730 GCF_000298275.1 Orycteropus afer afer
ATTGCCCAACCTTCTTTCTGAGGAGTGGCTGTTGGGTTTGAACTGCCAGCCTCTGGTTAGCAGTCAAGTGCCTTAGCCACTTTGGAAACCCAAGGAGGGGTTGCTATGAGTTGGAATTGACTCGACAGCAGTGAGTTTCTTGAGTTATATATCCCTACTACTAGCCTGGACTAGTAGGGAGGCTTCTTGTTCTTTCATGTTCTTTACTCAAGCATTGCTAGGGCAGGATTAAAAAACAAACAAAAAAACTCATTGTCATCAAGTTGATTTTGACTCACAGAAAGCCACACTGAGTTTCCAAGGCTTTCAACCTTTACAGAAGCAGATGGCCCCATCTTTCTTCTATGGTGCAGCTGGTGATATGAAGGTTTAAATAGGGGAGGGGCTTATCATTGGACATTTGTGTCTTAGTTGGATTCTAAATCTCACTTGCTTTCCTACATTGTTCAATAATAAATATTTAACAGGAAGCCATGCAGAGATGGAAGATGTAGCACCCCAGGCCAATGGTTAAGCCAAATTACTACATTTTACAGTTAGTGGCAGCAGATGTATTAAAGATCTGACAGAAAAACTGAACCACCTCCTAAAGAACATTGAGACTGGAAGATGTTAATCCATCTTCAAGGTTAAATTATTTTCATTTAAACACGTAAACTTTGGCTGGAGATTGCTGTTGTTGTTATATACCGTCGAGTTGGCCCTGACTCACAGCGACCACTCCTTGGGTTTCCAAGGAGGTATCACTATGGAAGTAGCTGGAGATATAGAAGAAAATTTATTAGTCCAGGTAATATGGATCAGAGGAAGGCAATTTTTAGAACAAGGGCTGTGTTAGCCATTCTCTACCACAGGTAGAGAGCCTGATATATTTGTCTAGTCTAATCTACATTGTAAATCGAAAGGGATGAAGCCGCTATCTAAGATTAACATGCTCTTGGTGAGCACTCTATTTCAAAATCTTTTCAGATTCTGATATTATTGGTTTCCCTCAGTGTTTTCATGAATTCATATACAGAAAGTTGAAGATAAGGTCAGGATTTAACAGGGTTTCCCAATGTTCTGGTTTTCATTAATAAAAAGACAAATATCTAGATGAACTAAGAAACAATTAAAGGAGGGTCTTTGAAAAGCTGTTTGCAAACAGGTTTCCCTACCATTTAAATTATCTTTGAAATGCCATAAAAGATGAAGTAAATAGTTTGTGCTTAACTGCTAACCTAAAGGTTGGAGGTTCTAACCCAGCCAGTAGTGCATGGAAGGAAGGCCGGGTGATTTGTGTCCATTAAGATTATAGTAAAAATTGTTGAATTTGTGTATGCATTTTTGTGTATAGTCTCATCAACAGTTAATAAAAATGAAATAAACTATATAAAATATACTGGTTTAAAAAACAAAACATTACAGCCAAGAAAACTCTAAGGAGCACAGTTCTACTCTATAACACAAAAAGTCAATATGAGTTGGAATGAATTCAACAACAATGGGTTTAGATTTTGGTCTCAAATCCTTTCAAAAGCAAAGATGGTCTCATATTATCTATCTGTATCTTAGATTCCCACCCACTGGTTTCCCTACAGCAAGGAAAGCATAAATACTAACAACAAACCCCATTAT
>NW_006921611.1:603160-611038 GCF_000298275.1 Orycteropus afer afer
ATTATATCTCACCTCCCACTTCCTTTCTGTAGTTACCCTTTCCTGTGTCCTTCTTGCCTATACATTTCTGCCTCCCTACACTTCTCCTCATGCAAATGCTGCCCTTGTGACCTCCCATAGTTGATTGTTCTGAGTGCATCTCCCTGGTGCAGGTGTTCAGCTCTTAAGTCTGTCTATTCTTTGAGAGTTAAACCATGGGAATTAAATCAATTCTAAGTCTGAAGTGTGGCAACAAGCCATAGTCTCAGGAATTTCACTAATTTCTACCTGACCAGGAAGCCTATTATTTTTTATGATTTTGAGTTTTGTTCCACATTCTGCTCCCACCCTATAAAAGATCTCTAATTTTGACCTTTTTCCAAGTGGTTGGCTTTGGTATTTGGGCACCATCTAGTTCTTCTGGTCTCTGGGTCATATAGGTTGAGGTTCTCATGGCCCATTAGTCCTTTGTACTAACTGTTACCATGCATCTTTCATTTGCTGCTTCACTCCAGATGAGGAGAAAAAAATAGTTGCCACTTAGATGACCACTCACAAGCTTTTAAACGTTCAGCCAATACTCACTGACATAAGATGTAGAATAGTATTTTTGTATGATATATTATGCCATCTTGAGTTTGTTTTTGTGTGTGGTGTGAGGTATGGATCTTGTTTCACCTTTCTGCAAATGGGTATCCAGTTTGGGCAGCACCATTTGTTTAAGAGATTATCTCCTCCCCATTGAATGGCTTTTGGCCTTTGTCAAAGATCAGCTGTACCTAGGGTGGATGGATCTATTTTTGGACTCTCAATTCTGTTTCACTGGTCTACGTGTCTATCATTGTGTTGATACTAGGCTGTTTTGACTCTGATGGCTGCATAGTAGGTTTTGAGATCAGGGAGTGTGAGACTTCTTACTTCACTTTTCTTCTTCAGTTGTGCTTGCTTGTGCAAACCTTTTTTCCCTTTTCATGTAAAAGTAGTGATTTCTTTTTCCATGCTATTAAATAATCTTAATGGAATTTGGATTGGGATTGCATTGAATCTACAGATTTTTTGGGAGTATTATTAACATTTTCACAATATTCAATCTTCATCCAAAAAGCATGACATATTCTTCCATTAGTATAGATCTATTTTAGTTTCTTGTAGCAGTGTTTTATAGTTGTTCTTCATATAGATCTTTTGTGTCCCTTTTGTGTAAGACTTATTCCTAAGTATTTTAACATTTTGATAGCCATTGAAAATGGTATTGTTTTCCTTATTTCTTTTTTAGGGTTAATGTAGAGAAATCCAACTGATTTATCTCTATGTTGATCTTGCACCCTTCCAATGTGCTGAAACTTTCGATTAGTTCCAGTATTTTTCTTGATGAGTCTCTCAGGTTTTCTACATATAGGATCATGTCTAATTTTACTTCCTCTTTGCCAATTCAAATGCCTTTTATTTCTCTTTCTTGCTTATTGCCCTGGCTAGGACTTCCAATACAACGTTGAATAGAAGTGGTGATAGAGGGTATCCTTGTCTGGTTCCTATTCACAAAATGAACACTTTGAGTCTCTTTCCATTGAGAATAATGCTGACTTTTGGTTTTGCATATATGCTCTTTTATTATATTGAGAAATTTCCCTTCTATTACTATTTTGCTGAGAGTTTTTATTAGGAATAGGTGCTGGATTTTCTCAAATGCCTTTTCTGCACTGATTGATATGATCATGTGTTTATTTTCCTTTGTTTTATTTATGTGGTGGATTGCATTGATTGTTTTTCTAATGTTGAAACATTCTTGCATACCAGGTATGAATTCTACTTGTTCATGGTGTATTTGTATTTGTATTTTTTTTTTTTTTTAATATAGTGCTGGATTCTCTTGGTTAGCTTTATGTTGAAGAGTTTTGTGTCCATATTCATGAGAGATATTGGTCTGTCGTTTTCCTTTTTAATGGTGTTTTCGCCTGGTTTTTCATATCATGGTTATGCTTGCTTCATAACATGAATTTGAGAGTATCCCATTCTTTTCTGTGTTCTGGAATAGCTTGCACAGGATGGGTGTCCCCTGTTCTCTGAATCTTTCGTAAAATTCTCCTGTGAAGCCATCTGGGCAAGGCTTTTTTTTGTGTGTGGGGAGTTTTTTTATGACTTGCTCAATTTCTCCCTTTGTTATAAATCTGTTCAAATTTTTTTCCTCAGTCTGTGGTAGTTTAGATAGGTCTTCTGGTTCTGGTAATTTGTCCATTTCTTCCATTTTTTTTTTTTTTTTTAATGTGTTGGAGTATAGTTATTTGTAGTATTCTGTTATTATCCTTTTTATTTCAGTTGGTTCTGTTGTGATATCATCCATTTCATTCATTATTCATGTTATTTGCATCTTCTCTCTCTTCCCCTTGGATAAATTTGGTTTGTGGATTTTGTTAATTTTTTTGAAGAACCAGCTTTTAGTCTTATTGATTTTTCTCTATTGCTTTTCTGTTTCATTTATTTCTGCTCTGTTCTTTTTAAATTCCATTCTTCTGGAGAATGATAGTTTCTTTTGTTGTCCTTTTTATAATTGTTGGGATTGTTGGGTTAAGGTGTTGACTGATTCATTCTTCTTTTTTCATGTGTGGTTAATTGCTATAAATTGATTTCTGAGTACTACTTTCACTGTGTCCCAAAGGTTTTGATATGTTGTGTTTTTATTCTCATTTGTTTTTAGAAATATATATTTTTTAAATTTCTTCTATTACTAAGTAGTTATTTAGCAGTGTGTTACTCAGTTTCCATATATTTTACTTTTTTCCCCTGGTCTTCCTATTGTTGATTTCTAATTTTATAGCTTTTTGATCTGAGAAGATGCTTTGTAGAATTCCTTTTTTTTTTTTTTTTTTTTAATTTATTGAGCCTTGATTTGTTATCTAATGTATGGGCTATTCTGGAGAATGATCCATGTGCACTGTGAAACAATGTGTATTGTTTCTTTGTTGGGTAGAGTCCTCTGTATATGTCTATATCGTCAATGTGGTTGTTTGTGTTGTTGAGTTCTTCTGTATCTTTGTTGAATTTTTTTCTAGTTGTTCTGTCCTTCATCAAAAACAGTATGTTAAATTCTCCTACTACTATTGTAGTAGTGTCTATTTCTCCTTTCAGTTTAGTTAACGTTTGCTGTGTGTATTTTGGAGTTTTTTGGTGGGTGCATATGTATTATCGTTACATCCTCTTGGTCTTGACCCTTTTATCATCATGTAATGAACTTCCTTATCCCTTATGTTAGATTTTGTCTTGAAGTCTACTTTATCAGAAATAAATATTGCAACTCATGCTTTTTTGGTTGCCATTTGCTTGATATATATTTTCCATCCCTTAAATTTTAATTTATTTTTAGCTTAGTCCCTAAAGTGAGTCTCTAATAGGCAGCATATTGATGGTCCTTGGTTTCTTATACATTCTGCCACTCTCCTTTTCCTGACTGATTCATTTAATTCACTTGTATTTAATGTTATCAATGATAGGTATGGATTTGATGATGTCATTCTTTTGTGCTTTTGTAGTAGCGCTGATAACTTCTTTCTTCCAAATGTTTTTCTGTGCTAAGTCCATTTTCTTACCAAATTTTCTTTGCCTTTCTTCATTATTGCTGATTTCATGTTTACTTAGTCCCTGTAATTTTCTCCTTTCTCATTTTATTTACAAAGTTTATTAATTTTCTTTTTGTTCTTATCTTCTTAAGCTAAACAATCTGTTCTGTTCTATGTGGACATCATCTTTGACTTTCTCTCCATAAGAAAGGTTTGCAATTATACCTTTTATTCCATCTATTTGTTTTGTAGTTGATATTGTTTACAGATTTACTCCAGTGGTTCCCTATTTTCCATTTTGTAATCTTATTTGCATTTGAGAATTATTTTCCTGGGTTGGTTTCTGGGTGCTGTTGTCACATGTCCTAATCAGAGGTTGTTGCCTTCCATTGTTAGTTTTCTGTTAGAAGGATCCTTTTAGAATTTCTTGTAAAGTTGGTCTGTCTTTTGCAAATTCCCTTATTTTTATTTATTTATTTATTTGTGTCCAAGAATATCCTCATGTCACTATCATACTGGAAGGACAGTTTTTCTGGGTATATAATTCTTGGTTGGCAATACTCTTCCTTCAAAATCTTGTGTATCGTCATCCTTTGCCTTCTTGCTTACATAGTTTCACAGGGAATTCAGAGTTTAGTCTTATTGGTTACTCTTTGTAGTTAATATTCCATTTTTCCTGAGTTGCTCTCAAGATTCTCTGTCTTTGTTTTGGAAAGTTTAATTATGATACATCTTGGTCACTTTCTCTTGTCACTGATCCTGTATGGAGTTTGTTGAGCTTCTTCGATGGAAATCTTTTCATCTTCCATCGTATATATGGGGGAAGTTTTCTGTTAGCAAGTTTTCAACAATTTTCTCAGAGATTTTTTTTTTTGGGGGGGGGGGCTTATCTTGTTCTGGAATCGCAATCAGGTATATGTTATTTCCTTTGATAACCTCCCAAATAACTCTTAAGTTTTCTTCATTTCTGTTAATTATCTTTTCTGATTTTTCCTCATACAAGCTGGTGTCTAGGGATTTGTTTTTTACTGGAATATGCATTCTTCAGCCATTTTGATTCTACTCTCTTGCCCTTCTACTATGTTATCTATCTCTGTAATTTTTATGTTCATCTTCTGGATATCTATTTATTTACTTATTTATTTATTTATTTTGTGGTGATTTCTAATTGTCTATTTACTTTGTCATTTTTTTCTTGTATGATTTTCCTGAATTCTTGAAGGATATTGTCAATCTTTTCTTTGTTTTTGTTTATGGTTTCTTTGAATCCTTATTGTTGTTGTTAGGTGCTGTTGAGTCATTACTGACTCATAGAGATCCTATGCACAGCAGAACGAAACACCACCCAATCCCATGCCAGCTCCATAATCCTTGCTGTACATGAGCCCATCATCACAGTCACTGTGTCGATCCATTTCATTGAAGGACTTCCCTTCTTTTGTCAACTCTCCACCTTACCAAGTATGACATCCTTCTCCAAGGAATGGTCCCTTCTCACAACATGACCAAAGTAAAACCAAACCGTTGCTGTTGAGTCATATTCAACTCATGGTGACCCCTCCTTAGGTTTCTGAGGCAGTATCACTATGGAAGTAGATTGCCCAAACTTCCTTCCAAGGAGTGGCTGATGGGTTTGAACCACCAGCCTTCTGGTTAGTAGTCAAATGCCTTAGGCACTATGCTACCAGACCAAAGTAGGTGAGATGAAGTCTGGCCATTCTTGCTTCCAAGGAGCATTTCAGCTGCACTTCCTCCAGGACAGATCTGTAAGTTCTTGTAGCAGTTCATGGTACTTTCAGCATCCTTTGCCAGCACCACAACTCAAAAGCATCAACTCTTCTTTGGTCTTCCTTATTCATTGTCCAGCTCTTACCTGCATATGAGGCGATTAAAAATATCATGGCTTGTGTCAGCACACCTGAGCCCTCAAGGAGACATCTTTGCTTCTCAACACTTGAAAGAGTTCCTCTGCAGCTGACTTGCCCAGTGCTATATGTCATCTGATGTCCTGACCGCTGCTTCCATTGGCGTTGATTGTAGAACAAAGCAATGTGAAGTCTTTGAGATCTTCAATATTTTCTCCATTTATTGTGATGCCGTTTATAGGTCCAGTTGTGAGGATTTTTGTTTTCTTTATTTTGAGATGTAATCCACACTGAAGACTGTATTCTTCAATCTTCATCAGTAAGTGCCTCAAGTCATCCTCACTTTCAGCAAGCAAAATTGTGTTGTCAGCATATCACAGGTTGTTAATGATTCTTCCTCCAATCTTGATGCAACATTCTTCTTCAGATAGTCCAGCTTCTTGGATTATTTTCTCAGCATATAGATTGAATAAGTATGGGGAAAGGATACAACTTGAACACACTCCCTTCTTAATTTTAAACCATGCAGGGTCCCCTTGTTCTGTTCAAACAATAGCCTCCTGGTCAATGGACAGGTTCTTCATGAGTACAATTAAGTGTTCTGTAATTCACATTCTTCTCAATGTTATCCACAATTTGTTATGATCCACAAAATCAAATGTCTTTGCATAGTCAATAAAACACAAGTAAACATCTTTCTGGTATTCTTTGCTTGGAGCCAAGATCCATCTGACAGCAGCTATGATACCCCTGTTTCACGTCCTCTTCTGAATTCAGCTTGCACCTCTGCAAGTTCTCTGTCCATATACTGCTGCAACCATTTTTGAGTTATCTTCGGTAAGATCTTACTTGCGTGTGATATTAATGATATTGTTCAACAATGTCCACATTCTGTGGGATCACCTTTCTTTGGAATGGGTACACATATGGATCTCTTTCAGTCAATTGGCCAAGCAGCTGTCTTCCAAATTTCTTGGCATAACCTAATGAGTGCCTCCAGTGGGGTATTTCGTCAATTCCTGGAGTCTTGTTCTTTGCCAATTTCCTCATTGCAGCTTCAACTTCCTCCTTCAGAACCATTGTTTCTTGATCATATGCCATCTCCTGAAATGGGTGAAGATCTACCAGTTCTTTTTGATACAATGACTGCATATTTCTTCCATGTTCTTTTGATGTTTCCTGCATCATTCAATATTTTGCCTATAGAATCCTTCAATATTGCAACTTGAGGCTTAAATTTTTTCCTCAGTAGTTTCAGCTTGAGAAATGTTGAGCATGTTCTTCATTTTTGGTTTTCTAACTCCCAGTTTTTACACATTTCATTATAGTAATTGGCTTTATCTGCTTGAGCTGCTCTTTGAAATCTTCTGTTCAGCTCTTTTATCTTGTCATTTCTTCCATTTGCTTTAGTTACTCTCCACTCAAGGAATCCTTGGAAGGTTATATATGTATATCTATATCATCTATATCTATAGCTATAGCTATCTTTTTAATTTCTTCTCATGTAATTCTATTACAAGTTCTTCCTCAGGGTGATTTCATTGTTCTTTATTTTGGTCATTTGCTTCTGCTATCTTGTCCTGTTTCTTTGTTTGAGTGGAGATTGCCTGTTGTGTCTGAGACACTTTGAAGTTGTTTTTGTTTGTTGATTGTGCACTGCTTTGTTTCAGTATATCTGGATGAGTGGAGAATATGTGTTCCTTTGGTTAACTTGGCAGTATCGAGGTGCTCCCCAGCTATCTCTGGATCAGTGGAAGAACTGATGAGAATGTACATACATGTCTCTTTTTGATGTGAAGAGGAACTGCAGTTGGGATGAAAAAGTATTGTTCACCATCTATTGTTGATCCAATGGTGTAGGGGTTGAAAGTGGTGCTTGTCCATTGGATGAGGTGGTTGGTGCAATAAAAAAGGTTGACTACTGTAGAGTTGACATCATCTTCTATTTGAATGGGACAAGAAAAGAGAAAAAAAAAAAGGAAAGAAGAAGAGAAAGAAAAAGAGAAAAGACATAATAAAAATCAATTATAAAATAGTAGAAAAAGAGAAAAACAAAAGGATGGTGTTCAAATAGAAATAATGGCAAAAATGTAAGAAGATAAAAAAGGAGGAGGGAGAAATTAACAGACTTAAAAAAATAGGGAAAGAGAAAAATAAAGGGAAATTGAAGAAGACAGACTTCTGCAATTATGGTCAGGTGGCAGCCTTGGGAGCAGGTAAGAGTAGCAGAAACAACACTCTGCAGGTTTGTGCCTGTAGATGTTAGAGGAAACTGGCACTAATGGGCTCCACAAGTCCAAAAAGCTGCAGATATTTGCTTATTTTGGTCAATGTGAGAAGGATCAACCGGTGACATATATAGAGGGAAGGATAACCATAGCTTCTGGGTCTCTTTTTGGAGTGGATTTCTGTGGGTGGCTATGAAACTTCCTTGACTTCTTGTTTGGTAGTGGTGGGTAGAGGTTTTGCCCCTATTCACA
>NW_006921611.1:612123-613323 GCF_000298275.1 Orycteropus afer afer
TCAGATATCAATATTCTGATTTATGTGAGCTTACCTTTTTAACACTTAAATTTCCCCAGTTAGGCATATGTTCTGGCAGATTCTGGTGAAATGGAGCAACTTAAATTCATTTAAATTATTGTCACCTTGTCTTCTATAAAAGAAAAAAAAAGTCATTCAATTTAAGTGACATTTTGCTAATAGTTACCATGTCATTCAGAAAACCTTTGTATACTACTGACACTATTATTATTCTTTCAACACTGGCTTATTGATAAGCATATACACACATTATATATATATTGAAATATTGAATATTTTTTGAATAATCTAAATTATGGAAGCCACCACAAGCAGTCAGGGCTGATGGCCCTAACCAAGGTAAGGGGAGGGAGGGAGAGAACCCACCCAAGGCAGGAAGCCACCAGGGCCTACACCAGAACAAGTAAGGAGAAGGCCAGGAAGTGGGCAGAAAGTTTTGGAACAGCTAAGGGAGACAAACTTGTCTGTCAGTTTGTCCTACTGTGGTGGCTTGCATGTTGCTCTGAGGCTGGAGGCTGTGGCACCAGTGTTTCAAATACCAGCAGGGTTGCCATGGGGGACAGGTTTCAGCAGAGCTTCCAGACTGAGACAGACTAGGAAGAAGGAAGAGGGCATCCCATTCTCAAAGAACTGGCCAGGGAAAACCTTATGAATAGCAGAGAAACACTGATACATTACTGTGTAACTTTACGAATGGCCTTAAAATATTGTTTGATACAGTGCTGGTAGATGAACCCCTCAGGTCAGAAGGCACTCAAAATACTACTAGGAAAGAGCTGCCTCATCAGAGTAGAACTGACCTTAATTGTATGGATAAAGTAAAGCTTTCAGGACCTCCATTTGCTGAAGTGGCATGACTCAAACTGAGGAGAAACAGCTGCAAACATCCATTAATAATTGGAACATGGAATGTAGGAAGTATGAATCTAGGAAAATTGGAAGTTGTCACAAATGAAAAGGAATGCATAAAGACTGATATCCTATGCATTAGTGAGCTGAGATAGACTGGTTTTGGACATTTTGAATCAGATAACTGTATGATCTACTATGTTGGGAATGATAAATTGAAGAGGAATGGAGTGACATTCATCATCACAAAGAATGTTTCAAGATCTATCCTGAAGTTCAGTGCTGTCAGTGATAGGATAATATCCATACACTTACAAGGAAAGTCAGTTA
>NW_006921611.1:616193-630053 GCF_000298275.1 Orycteropus afer afer
GAAGTGCAGCCAGAATGCTCCTTGGAAGCAAGAATGGTCAGACTTCATCTCACTTACTTTGGTCGTGTTTTAAGAAGACATCATTCCCTGGAGAAGGATATTATGGTTGGTAAAGTGGAAGGTCAACGAAAGAGGGGAAGGCCCTCAACAAGGTGGACTGACACAGTGGCAACAACAATGGGCTCATGTATAGTCAGGATCAGGGAGTTGGCAAAAGACTGGGCAGTGTTTCATTCTGCTGTACAGAGGGTCGTTATGAATCAGAGACAACTAGATGGCACCTAGCAACTAACAACAACAACAAATTATGTAAAGGAAAAGTAATAAAATAATAATCATACCAATAGCTGACCTTTATTAAAAGCTATGTGTCAGGTATTCTCCTAAGTATTTACATGAATCAATTAATTTAACTTTCACAATCCTGTGATGATGTCAGTCCATTTATTCCCATTTAACACAGAAGGGAACGGAAAGAAATGGAGCTACTTACCCAAGGACACAAGAAATGGAAGTGGCAAAACCAGCATTTGAATCCAGGTTAACTATCTCCAGAGGGAGTTTCATCATTATGAAATGATGAAAATGAAAACATCATTTAGATTGAAGACAGGGAAGTTAGCCAGCAGGTGGTGCAGTAATTGAAAGAGTAAGAGATGAACCATTGCCTCTTTTCTGATTACTAGATAAGAGATGGAAAGAGATAAATGTAATTTAGGACACACTTCCCCTCAATCTCTTAAAGAGAAAGCAGAAGAGCAAAGAAAGTTGGTGATAAGATGGAGATTCCAGAATCCAGGGGGTAAGAAAAGGAATGGAAAGAGGCTTAAAGCAAAGATAGCTTCCTTTTGTAAAGATGAATTTGAGAAGATCCCACACAACCTGAGAGTCAAATCCATAGACAGCCTAACAAAGATTAGGTCCAGAGCTATGCGACCTAAAAGATTCTAGAGAGTAAAGGAATATCATGCCTAGAAACATTCACAATCTGCTTGTAAGTGAGAGGTAGGAACTATCCATATAGAACTTGTACTTTCACTAGAGATGTTGGAGAAACATGGTATTGAGTTGTAGATTTATTTTCAGCTGGGTCTACAATTGAGTGTTATCAACATTCAGCCTCAATTCTCCTACCCCAAAACAGACTAATCAGTGGCAATCAAATCAACTCTGACTCATGGCAAGCCATGAGTTTCATATGGCAAGCCATATGTTTCACCGTAGATCTGTGTCAATAGGGATTCAACAGCTGTGATTTTTTTGGAAGTAGATTGCTGGGTCTTTCCTCCATGGCAACTATTGATTGATTTGTATCACCAACCCTTTGGTAAGCAGCCAAGCACTTAAACTTTCATACTACCCAAGGGCTCCTAAACTATTCCCAGAGCATTTTAGAAAGAAATAACCCCCCTAATTTTTAGTCTCAATAGAAGCCAGAATAAACCTATTCAAATGTAATTTGGAGTAGGTGACTTCTCTGCTTAAAATTCTTCAATGTCTTCTCATTTGTTGTCAGTTGCTGTTGAGTTGGTTCTAACTCATGACAATCTCATGCATGCAAAACAGAACTACACAATAGAGTTTTTAAGGTTATGACCTTTCAGAAGTAGATTGTTAAGCCTGTTTTCCAAAGCATTTCTGGGTGCATTCAAACCAACAGTCTTTTTGTTAGCAGTCAAGAGCTTAACTAATCTACTGGGAAGGAAATCCAAGCCCTTCCCAAGGCCTATAAGCACTCCCACTCTGGTCCTCACTGGCTATGCTTGAGTCATGCTGATGTCCTTGCTGTTCTTCAAATATGTTAAGTGAATTCTATATCAAGGCCTTCATATCATCTCTCTCAGTTGCTTAGAATTCTATTCCTTGAAGCATCAGCGAGTCTTATTTCCTCACCTTTTTCAAATCTTTGCTGAAATGTCCTCTTTTTGGAGGCCCTTTCTCACAAGGCACTCTCATCTCCTTGACCTGCTGTATTTCCTTTATAACCTATTCCATCACTTATTGTATTGTATGTTTATTTATTTTCATTGTCTCTTCCCAGCATGAAAGGATCATAAAGAGAGACACTTTGTATTCTTCACTGCTACATCCCTAGTACTTAGAATATCACCAGACACCCAACAGGCATTCAATAGTAATTGTTGAATGAGATACATTGGGCCTCTTGAGAGTTTTGAATAATTAGTGGTGGTATTAAAAGGTAGAAACAAAATAATTTTTTTTTCCTTTAGTCTAGAAGCAGTAGATTGACTATCTTTAGGATGTATTCAGTCCTCCACTATGATTTTACCTAAATAGTAGTTTTTCAACAGTATAAAACAATATTTAAATATGAAGAGAGTTAACATAAAAATCCAGAATTCAACTTTTTTCAAAAAATGAAAGTTTTAGCATCCACTGAACTTATATTCCCATGTAGCAACAATTGACTAAAGTTGAATAGCAACTACCTTTTTAGACCAAACTTGTATTCTCCAGTTTGCAAACACAGTCACAGCTATCTCCCCAAGATCAAGGCTAAGTGTTAGTCATCATTTATCATTGTTATAAACTGTTGTACAGGTTATGGAAGAAAAACAGCAGGAAAACAAAAGAGTGAGAGAGCCACATGATTTAAGAAAAATAGGAGAAACATATTTCTTTGCTGAAAAGAAGACATTCTTATATGTTTAAAATGCCAACACTGGGCCACATGTGCCACATATATTACCTGTTTAGCCCAATAATCTTTTGAGTTTTCCAAACTTCTTGTGTTGTTGTTGTTAGGTGCCTTCGAGTCATCTCCAACACATAGTGACCCCATGCACAGCAGAATGAAACTCAGCCTGGTCCCATGACAGCTTCACAATGCTTGCTATACTTGAGCTCATCACCACAGCCACTGTGCCAATCCATATTGTTGAGGGCCTTCCCATTTTTCGTCCACGCTCCACTTTACCAAACATGACATCCTTCTCCAAGGAATGGCCCCTTCTGACAACATGACCGAAGTAGGTGAGACAAAGTCTGGCCACTCTTGCTTCCATGGAGCACTCTGGCTCCACCTCCTCCAGGATAGATTTGTTAGATCTTTTAGCAGTCCATGGCACTTTCAGCATTCTTCGCCAGCACCACATCTCAAAAGCATCAACTTTTCTTCAGTGTTCCTTATTCATTGTTCAGCTCTCACATGCATATGAGGTGATTGAAAATACCATAGCTCTGTCAGGCACACATTAGTCCTCAAGAAGACATCTTTGCTCTTCAGTATTTGAAAGAGGTCCTTTGCAGCTCATTTGCCCAGTGCTATATGTTGTCTAATGTACTGACTGCTGCTTCCATTGGCATCAATCGTAGAACCAAGCAGTGTGAAGTCTTTGACAACTTCAATCTTTTCTCCATTCACCATGATGCTGTTTATAGGTCTAGTTGTGAGGATTTTTGTTTTCATTATGCTGAGATGTAATCCATACTGCAGACTGTATTGTTCAGTCTTTATCAGTAAGTGCTTCAAGTCTTCTCACTTTCAGCAAACAAAGTTGTGTCATCTGCATATCACATGTTATTAATAATTCTTCCTCCAATCTTGATGTGACATTCTTCTTCTTATAGTCCAGCTTTTCAGATTATTTGCTCAGCATACAGATTGAATAAGTATGGTGAAAGGATACAACCCTGATGCACTCTTTTCTTGATTTTAAACCATGCAGTGTCCCCTTTTTCTGTTTGAATGACAGCCTCCTGGTCTATATCAGGTTCCTCATGAGTACAATTAAGTTTTCTGGAATTCCCATTTGCTGTAGTCAAACTGAGCAAATGATAAGCTGAGTTAAGCATGTCTCTCAGTGACTGGGCTTCTTGTTGTTGTTGTTATTTGCCGTCGAGTCAGCCCCGACTCATAGCGACCCCTTCTTGGGTTTCCGAGGCAGTATCACTACGGAAGTAGGATTGCCCAACCTTCCTTCCAAGGAGTGGCTGGTGGGTTTGAACCACCAGTCTTCTGGTTAGCAGTCAAGTGCCTTAGACACTATGCTACCAGAGCTCCTTCAATGGGCTTAGGATAAGCAATTTTGACTGTCAGCGTCTTTTTTGTGTGTTTTTACATTCACACCTTTGTTTATTCTCCCTCCCCCTTAGTTTCCTAGAGAAATTTCTTTGGAAAGAACTCTACATTTATATTGAAGTGTCTGAAATCTACAGTTTATTACTGAGCACTTAGTTTAAGTGCTTAAGAGCTACACTAAATATTTTACTTGTATTAACTCATTTAATCTTACCACCAACTCACACAATAATAAAAGTTATTTATATTTTAGTTAATAATAGTTATGGAAATTGAGGCACAGGTAGTAAAAATAATTACCCCAAAGCATAACAGCTACTAAATGGCAGAGTCAGCATTTAAGAACAGGTCCCCTTAAGGAAAGAAAGTTTTGTTGTTTTTGTTGGTTACCAGGAATTGGATGGGAGGGGAGGGAAAATTCCAAGCTAGGTGAGAGACACATATTGATTTGGGTGAAGGATATGGCAATACTCCAAAAGCAAGTGACCAGCATAATACCATTAAGGAAAAGGAAGACACAAAGAGGTACACAAGATGTACAAAGATAAATACTGTTATATACACAGTGCTGCATTATCAGTAATAACAAACATTAATCTATGGTTGGTACATAGGTGGGAAAGCTAGATAATCTGGTATAGGTAGCCAAACAGGAATATACTCATGACCATATATATAGGCTTGGAAGAAAATATTTCTACATATAAGTTTGTTTGTGCTATAAAAATGTCCATAAATATCTTAGAGATAACAGGGGTCAAAGTTACGATAACTTCTTAGACACAAACAAACACTTTGAGGGAATGAGTCACTGGACATACAGGCTGGGGACTTTGGTCGCAGAAGACATCAAGCGCAAATGGCACAATACAGTACATGAAAACATTTTTCTGCATCCTGCTTTGACAGGTTGCAACTAGGGTTTTAAATGTTTGTGAGCAGTGTTCTAAGGTGCAACTATTGAGCTCTCCTCATCCAGAGCAAAAAAGTAAGAAATAAATCAAAGATGCAAGGAAACAAATACTTCACTGGACTAGTGGACCATGGGAACCTCAGCCTACCTGACTCTGAGATCAGAAGAACTAGATGGTGTTCAGTTACTATTGTGAACCCCTGGGAAAGTGATCAAAATGGAGGTCCTAGATAATTTATGAGAAAAATGTGGAACAAAACTCAAAATCACACACAAAAAAAGACTTGGCTTACTGGTCTGATAGACACTGAGAAACCCAGAGACAATTGCCCTTAGTCACCCTTTGTGCCTAGACTTGAACTCACTTCCATGGCTTAGCTTTCAGACAAATAAGAGATAGGCTTATAAGGTGAACTTCAGGGAAGTGCACTCCTTAGAAAAATCAATCACAGGATATCAGAAGGGCAGCTTTTGTGCAGGGAGAAAGCTCAGAAGGCAGGAATGCATGAGAAAAACAAGACACAGAAAATGTAACCATTGGGAGGAAGTGAGAAGAGAGCTGTGACATTGCAGGAGTTGAAATCAATATCATTATGAAACAAGATGTGTATATACTGTTTAATTGAAAATGAATTTTCTCTGTAAACTTTCACTCAAACCACAATCCAAAAGAAAAACTAAACTCACTACTGTTGAGTCAATTTGACTCATAGCTACCCACCCTGGGTTTCCAAAACCACAACAAAAAGGCTTTTAAAAAAAGAGGGAACAAGTCTCCTTGAGTCTAAAACCCATGCTTTTAGCTATGTCACTGCATTTCCTTCATTGTAACACTAAAGCAAGCATTGTAATTTCAGCATTATTGATAATTTGGGTTGGACATGGGAGGTGTCCTATGCATTGTAGAATATTCAGCAGTATCCCTTTCCTCTATCCACTATATACCACTAGCACCCTCTGTCCTATTGTGATAAGCAAAACTGTCTGCAGCTATTGCCAAATATACCTTGGAAGAACAAAATTGTCCTGAGTTGAGACCTCCTGCACTAAGGAGAAACAAGGATTTGTCTGCCCCTTCTTGCCAAGCTAGTTAGAAGACACAGGTGCAAAGAAAAATGTGGCTTCAACAATCTGAATTTAATAATTTAGATACAGCCCATAAATGAGGCAGATAGGCAAAGAATGAACCTCATGAGAGAGAATGATGTATGGACAATAAGATTGTCATTCCATTTTCATCAGGAATTTCTCCCTCTTGAGAAATTGAGATGTGATTTAAGGCAATGGTACTCACAGAATCAAACTTGGTTGATTTTAGTGTGAGGCACGGGCAATGATGAATTGAAAAGTCTATTTAATAAAAGAGTGAGAAATGCTAAGATAGCTTAAGAATGCACAAAGCACCTTTTTAGTCATTAAAACGTATATTCATTGAAAACCTCATTGGTTGGATTTTTAAATAGAAATAGAACATATTTTTATTTTATTTCACTTTGTGGGATAAACATGTTTTTCTGATACCAAAGCACTAAAAAAGTAAATTAAAGAGTAAAAGCTTGATGTTTCCTGCCTGGCTTTGCTTCAGTTTTATTGCTGCTCTTACAAGAGTTTCTACTCAGAACTGTAATTGTACCATGACCTTCACTGCAGAGCGAGTGCATCATGTATTGGAATGGCTTGGCTCAGTAATATCCTAAGGTAATAAGTGTTATTTCAGTTTGATTGAGAAGTGGTCATTTATGGGTTTAGTATTGGTTGTAAGATTTAGATTCAGTAACATATTTATAGTTAATGAAAATAAATATTCTTTGAAATACGTAAAGGAAATTTGTAGCTATAAATAATAAGAAGAAAATATTGATATAAAAAAGAGAAATATAGCTAAAGTTCCTTTCATGTGTGCATGTTTGAGTATGCCTTCCTTTTGCTGAGGAAGGAATAATAGTATAATAATAGAATAATAGTAATAATAGTGTGCGGATTAAACAAAATAAGATTTATTATTTGAGAATTGTTTGACAGGCAGGCTATGTGCAAATGAGTGCCAATTAGAAGCATAGTGGCTTAGATAAGACTCTTGGTTGGAAGTAATATAGGCCATCTCAAACTGAGTTAACCATAAAATAAATTTATTAGAAAAATTCTCAGGTGTTACACAGAAAATCTAAGGTCATTATTAATGGAAGATGAGAGCCACAGTATCCTAGAAATCTTGACAGAAGAAGTCCACACAACTACTTTAGAGTCTTGACTTTAACATAGTTTGGTCTTTACTTCCCAGCTCTGAAAACCTATTGGCCCTCCCTAGGCCTGGTAGCAATTTTTGGTGAAATTAACTAGGTCTAAAAGGTCAGACCTATGGAAGCAGTGGTCAAGAAATCAAATGTCATATTGCAGTGGAGAAGTCTGGTGTGAAAGAGCTCCCTCTTTAAAGTGTTGAAGAGCAAAGATATCTCTTTGAAGACTAAGGTGAGCCTAACCTAAGGATGTTATTTTCAGCAGCCTCATATGCATGTGAAAGCTGAACAATGAATAATAAAAAAGAGTTGATGTTTTTGAGTTGTAGTGTTGGAGAAGAATACTGAAAGTACTATGGACTGCCAGAAGTATGACTGGATCTGTCTTAGAATAAGTGCAGCCAGAATGGCCTTGGAAGCGAGAATGACCAGACTTTGTCTCACCTACTTTGGTCATGTTGTTAGAAGGGACCACTCCCTGGAGAAGGATATCATGCTTGGTAAAGTGGAAGGTGAGACAAAAAGGGGAAGGTCCTCAACCAGATGGATTTACACAGTGGCTGCTATGATGGGCTCAGGTATAGCAAGGATTATGAGGATGGCACAGAACTGGACAGTGTTTTGTTCTGTTGTACATAGGGCCACTATGAGTCAGAACTGACTCAACAACACATAACAACAACAAAGATGTTAGACAACCACCCATTTGTCAGTTTGTCATACTGTGGTGGCTTGCATATTGCTGTGATACTGGAAGCCATGTGACTATTATTTGAAATAACAGCAGTGTCACCCATGATGGAGAGATTTCACCAGAGCTTCCAGATTAAGAAAGGGAAGAAGGAAGAGAAGGTTCATTTCTGAGAAAAAAAAACAAAAACTGAAACCTTATGAGTAGCATTGAAACATTGTCAGATATAGTGTTAGAATATGATCCCCTCGGGTTTGCAGACACTCAAGATATGACTGGGAAAAAGCTGCCTCTTCAAGTTAGAGGTGATCTTAATGACATAGATGAAGTATAGCTTTCAAGATGTTTGCTTGTTGATGTGGCATGACTTCAAATGAGAAAAACAGTTGCAACAATTCATGAATGATTGGAAAGTGGAATATATGGAGCATGACTGCTGGAGAATTGGAAGTTGTCAAAAATGAAATGGAATGTATAAAGATCAATGTCCTAGGCATTAGTGAGCTGAAAGGGACTGGTATGGGCCATTTTGAGTCAGACAATCATATGGTCTACTATGACAGGAATGAAGAAGAATGGCATCACATTTACCATCAAAAAGAACATCTCAAGCTCTATCCTGAAATGCAATGCTGTCAGTAATAGTATAATGTCCTTATGCCTACAAGGAAGACCAGTTAATATAACTGTTAGTCAAATTTCTGTTCCAATTACCAAAGCCGAAAATGAAGACACACTGAAGATTTTTATCAAATTCTGAAGTCTAAAATTGACCAAACATCCAATGAAGATGCATTGATAATTACTGGTGATTGGAATGTGAAGTTGGAAACAAAGAAGCATCAGTAGTTGGAAAACGTGGTTTTGATGATAGAAATGACACATGAAATAGTATGATAGAATTTTGCAAGAATAATGGATTATTTATTGCAAATAGCTTTTAAAGAATTTAAATGGTGATTATATAGGTGGACTTTGCCAGAAGGAATACAGAAGAATCAAGTAGAGTAATCTGTGGAAAGACAAGTTGGAGAAACTAAATATTATCAGTAAAAACAAAGTCAAGGGCCAATTGTGGGATAGCCCATCTATTGCTCACAAGAAAGTTAAGTTGAAGCTGAAGAGAAGTAAAACAGGTCCATGATACCCAAAATATGACCTTGAATGCATCCAACCTGAATAAAGGAGACCATCTGAAGAAGAGATTTGATGCACTGAACACAAATGACTGAAGACCAGACAAGTTGTGGGATGACATGAAAGACATCACACATAAAGAATGCAGGAGGTCATTAATAAGATAAGAAAGGAAAAAAAAAAAAAAGAAATGACCAAAATCAATGTCAAAAAGAGACTCCAAAATTTACTCTTGAATTAGCTAAAGTGAAAGGAAGAAATTTTTAAAAAGACTGAAGAGGATGACTAGAGAAGAAAAAGTAAAACCTTATAATGAAATGTGCAAAGAAAATCAACAGAAAAGAATATCTCAGCATTTCTAAAGTTCTTTCAACTGAAGAAAAATTAAGCTCTGGTGCCTAAGGCACTTGACTGTTAACTAGTAGGCTGGTGGTTGAAACCCACCAGCCACTCCTCAGAAGGAAGGATGGGCAATCTACTTCCGTAGTGATACCGCCTCGGAAACCCAAGGAGGGGTCGCTATGATTTGGGTCCGACTCATTGGCAAATAACAACAGCAAGAGTTGCAATCTTGAAGGATTCTATGGACAAAATATTAAATGATGCAGAAAGCATCAAAAGATGATGGAAGGAATACGCAAATTCCCTACATCAAAAAGTATTGGTCGACATTCAAACATTTCAGGAAGTAGCATATGATAATGAACTGATGGTACTGGAGAAAGAATCCAAGCTGCTCTGAAGAAATTGGAGTAAAATCGTCTCCAAGAATTGACAGAATACCCATTGAGATGTTTTAACAAACAGATGCCATGTTGGAAGCTCTCATTTGTCCATTCCAAGAAACTTGGGAGACAGGTAGCTAGCCAACCAACTGAAAGACATCTGTATCTGTGCCTATTCCAAAGAAAGGTGATCCAACAGAAGGCTAAAATTATTAAACAATGTAATTAATATCACACACATGTAAACTTTTGCTGATAATAATTAAAAAAAAAAAAATGTTGCAGCAATCTATCAATAGAGAACTGCCAGAGATTCCAGCCAAATTCGGAAGGGGACGTAAAATGAGGGATATCATTGGTGATGTCAGTGGATTTTGGCTGAAAGTAGAGGATACCAGAAAGATGTTTACCTGTGTTTTATTGGCTATGCAAAAGCATTTCATTATGAAAATTCAAACAAATTATTGACAGCATTGCAAAGAATGGGAATTCAAGAACTCTTAATTGTGCTCATGAGGAACTTGTATATAGACCAAGAGGCAGTCCTTGGGACAGAACAAAGGGAGAGTGCTTGGTTTAAACTTAGGGAAAGTGTATATCAGGCCTTGGTCCTTTCACCATACTTGTTCACTCTATGTGCTAAGCAAATAATCTGAGAAGCTGGACTATATGAAGTAGAATATGGCATCAGGATTGGAGGTATACTTACTAATAACCTGCAATATGCAGAGGACACAATCTTGCTTGCTGAAAGTGAACAAGACTTTAAGCACATACTGATCAAGATCAAAGAGTAAGTATGGGTTACATGTCAAAATAAAGAAAAAAAAATAAGTAAAAATCTTCACAACTGGTCCCAATAATGATAAATGGAGAAAAGTTTGAAGTTGTCAAGGATTTCATTTTACATGGATCCACAATCAACACCCATGAAAGCAACAACCAAGTAATCAAATAAGGTTTTGCATTGGGCAAATCTGCTGCAGATGATATCTTTAAAGTGTTAAAGAACAAAGATGTCACATTGAAGACTGAGGTACACCTGCCCCAAACCATGATCTTTTCAATAGCCTCATATGTATGCAAAAGGTGAATAAGGAAGACCGCTGGAGAATTGAAGCATTTGAAAGATGGTGTTGATGAATAATACTAAATACACCATGGTCAGCTGGAAGAATGAACAAATCTGTCTTGTAGGAAGTATCACCAGAATGCTCCTTAGAAGCAACAGTGACCACCCATCATCTCTAGTATTTTGGTATATCATCAGGAGGGACCAGTCCCTGGAGTAAGATATACCATTTGGTAAAGTTGATGGTCAGCAAAAAAAGGAAGACCCAGATGGATTGACACAGTGTTTGCAGTAATAAGTTCAAGCACAGCAATGACTGAGAAGGTGGCCCACAACTGGGCAGTGTTTCATTCTGTTACACATGAGTTCACTATGAGTCAAAACTGACTTAATGACACTTAAGAATAAGTGGTCAAAATCCTGTTTAGAAAGATGACTAAAAGGGAGTCATATCTGTCTGGGAGAGAGGGCAGTTATCAGTGAATCTCATTGAGGGCCTTCCACTTTTTCATTGATCCTCCACTTTACCATGAATGATATCCTTCTCCAGGGAATGGCCCCTTCTGACAACATAACAAAGTTGGTGAGACGAAGTCTGGCCATTCGCACTTCCAAGGAACATTCAGGCTATACTACTTCCAGACAGATTGGTTAGCTCTGGCAGTCCATGGTACTTTCAGCATTATTTGCCAACACCACAACTCAAAAGCATCAACTCCTCTTTGGTCTTCCTTATTTAATTGTCCAGGTTTCACATGCATATGAGGATGTTGAAAATATCATGTCTTGGGTTAGGCACACATTAGTCTTCAAAGAGACATCTTTGCTCTTTGCCACTTTAAAGAGGTCTTTTGCAGCAGATTTGCCCAGTGCAATACGTTATCTGATTTCTTGACCACTACTTCCATTGGTCAGCTGCAGGTATCCAGGTGAGGAGAGAGAACCCAGGCACACCCAAAGCAGAAGGATGGGAGAGTGAGAGAAAGGGGATTAAAAGGCACAAGAACCTGGACAGAGGAGCAGTCAGCCACAGGGACCCAGGTAAGGGTGGTACAAAAGGTTTCCAACAGAGAGACAAACTTGTCTGTCGGTTTGTCCTACCATGGTGACATGTTGATGTGAGTTTTGAGGCTGAGCCATTGGTGTTTCAAACCCAGCGGGATGTAAATCATGCACAAGTGTCAGCCCAGCTTACAGACTGAGACATACTAGGAAGAAGGAAGAGGCCATCGACTTCTCAAAGAACTGGCCAGGGAAAACCTTATGAGTAGCAAAGAAACACTGCTTGATACATTACTGTGCAACTTTATGAATAGTCCAGTTAGGTTAGAAGGATCTCAAAATAGGACTGAGAAAGACCTACTTCATCTGAGTAAACCCAGCCTTATTCCTATGGATAAAGGAAAGCTTTCAAGACCTCCATTTGCTGATGTGGCACCACTTAAATTGAAAAGAAACAGCTGCAGACATGCATTAATCATTGGAACATGGAATGCACGAAGTATTAATCTAGGAAAATTGGAAGTTGTCAAAAATGAAACGGAATGCATAAAGATTGATATCCTCGGCATTAGTGAGATGAAATGGACTGATTTTGGCCATTTTGAATCACACAACCCTATGATCTACTATGCCAGGAATGACAGTTTGAAGAGAAATGGTGTGGCATTTATCATGACAAAGTATGTTTCAAGATCTGTCCTGAAGTACAATGTTGTCAGTGATAGGATAATATCCATATGCCTACAAGGAAGACCCATTAATATGACTATTATTCAAATTTATGCCCCAACCACAAAAGCCAAAGATGAGGAAATTGAAGATTTTTATCAACTTCTACAGTCGAAAATTGACCAAACATGCAATCAAGATGTGTTAATAGCACAGATGACTGGAATGCAAAAGTTGAAAACAAAGAAGAATCACAAGTAGTTGGAAAATTTGGCCTTGGTGACAGAAATAATGCTGGAACTCACATGATAGAATTTTGCAAGATCAACGACTTGTTCATTGCAAACACCTTTTTTCAACAACACAAATGACAGCTCTACACGTGGACTTCACCAGATGGAACACACAGGCATCAGATTGACTATATCTGTGGCAAGAGTTGGCGGAAAAGCTCAATATCTTCAGCCAAAACCTGGCCAGAAGCTAATTGTGGAACAGACCATCAACTGCTCATGTGCAAGTTCAACTTGAAATTAAGACAATTAAAACAAGTCCAAGAGAGCCAAAATATGATCTTAAACATATATCCCTCCTGAATTTAGAGATCATCTAAAGAATAGATTTGATGCATTGAACACCAAAGACTGAAAACCAGAAGAATTGTGGGAGGATATCAGGACATTATCCATGAAGAAAGCAAGAGATCAATAACAAGATGAGAAAAGAAGAGAAGACCAAAATGGATGACAGAAGAGACTCTAAACTTGCCTTTGAGAGGAAAGTAGCTAAAGCCAATGGAAGAAATGACAAGATAAAGGAGCTGAACAGAAGATTTCAAAGAGCAGCTCCAACAGACAAAACCAATTGCTATAATGACATGTGCAAAGATCTGGAATCTGAGAACCAAAAGGGAAGAACATGCTCAGCATTTCTCAAGCTGAAAGAATTGAGGAAAAATTTTAAGCCTCAGGTTGCAATATTGAGAGATTCTGTGGGCAAAATATTATATTGAATGATGCAAGAAACATCAAGAGAAGATGGCAGGAATACACAGAGTCACTGTACCAAAAAGAACTGGTCAATCCTCATCCATTTCAGGAAGTGGCATATGATCTAGAACGAACAGTACTGAAGGAGTAAGTCAAAGCTGCAATGAAAGAATTGGTAAAGAACAAGGCTCCGGGAATTGATGGTATACCTATTGAGATATTTCAACAAACGGATGCCCCATTGGAGGCACTCACTCAGTTATGCCAAGAGATTTGGAAGACAGCTACCTGGCCAACTGACTGGAAGAGATCCATATTTATACCCATTCCAAAAAAAGGTGATCCCACAGAATGTGGAAATTATAGAACAATATCATTAATAT
>NW_006921611.1:631540-633402 GCF_000298275.1 Orycteropus afer afer
TGATTGTGGATCCAAGTAATATGAAATCCTTGACAAATACAATCTTCTTTCCACTTACTGTGATGGTCCATTTGTGGGGATTTTAAAATTCTTTCTGTTGAGGTGTAATCCATACTGCAGATTGAAGTCATCAATCTTTGTCGGCAAGTGCTTCAAGTCATCTTCACTTTCAGCAAGCAAAGTTAGGTTGACTTCATATTACAGGTTGTTAATGATCCTTCCTACAATCCTGATGACACTTTCTTCTACATAGAATCCAGTTTATTGGATTATTTGCTCAGCATACAGATTAAATAAGTATGGTGAAAGGATACAATCCTGATGCACTCTTTTCCAGATTTTAAATTATGCTGTGTCCTCTTGTTCTGTCTGAACAACAGCCTCCTGTTCTATGTACAGGTTCCTCATGAGCATAATTAAGTGTTCTGGTATTCCCATTTTTCTCAATGTTATCCATAATTTGCTATGATTCACATAATTGAATGCTTTCACATAGTGAATAAAACACAAATTAACATATTTCTGATGTTCTTTGCTTTCAGCCAAGATCCATCTGACATTAGTAATGATATCCTTTGTTACACATCCTCTTCTCAATCCAGCTTGCCTTTCTGGAAGTTCTCTATCAATATACTGCTGCAATCATTTTTTAACTATCTTCAGCAAGATTTTGCTTGCATATGAAGTCAATGACATTGTTAAATAATTTACACATTCTGTGGGATCACTTTTCTTCAGAAAGGGTACAAATATGGACCTCTTTCTGTCAGTTGGCCAGGTAACAGTCTTTCAAATGTCCTGGCATAGATTAGTAAGTGCCTCCAGCTCAGAATCTGTTTGTTGAAACATCTCAATGAGTATTCTGTCAGTTCCTGAAGGCTTGCTCTTCACAAATTCTTTCAGAGCAGCTTTGATTTCTTCCTTCAGTACCATTGGTTCTTGATCATATGCCCCCTCCTGAAATGGATGAACATCAATCCATTCTTCTTGGTACAGTGACTCTGTATTCCTTCCATCTTCTTTTGATGTTTCCTGCATCATTCAATATTGCCCATAGAATCTTTCAATATTGCAACTCGAGGCTTGAATTTTGTCCTCAGTTCTTTCAGCTTGAAAAATGCCTAATGTGTTCTTCCCTTTTTGTTTTCTAACACCAGGTCTTTGAACTTTTTATTATAATAACTGACTTGGTCTTCTTGAACTGCTCTTTGAAATCTTCTGTTTAGCTCTTTTATCTTGTCTTTTCTTCCATTTGCTTTAGCTACTCTCCATTCAAGGTCAAGTTTCAGAGTGTCTTCTGACATCCATTTTGGTCCTTTCTTCCTTATTCGTCCTTTTAGTAACCTTTTGCTTTCTTCATGTATGATGTTCTTGATGTCATTCCACAATTTGTCTGGTTTTCAGTCATTGGTGTTCAGTGCTTCAAATGCCTTCTTCAGATGGTCTCTAAATTCAGATGGTATATAATGAAGGTGACATTTTGGCTATCATGGACTTTTTAAAACTGTCTTCAGCTTCAACTTCAACTTGCAATGAGCAATGGATGGCCTGTTTCAGTGACCCTTGTTTTGGCTGAAGATAATTGAGTTACTCCATCACCTCTTTCCCCAAATGTAATTGATCCCATTCCTTTGTGTTCTATCTGGTGAAGTCCACATGTATATCCACTGAATATATTGTTGAAAAAGGTATTTGCAACGTAAGTCATCTGTCTTGCAAAATTCTATCATGTGGTCTCCAGTGTCATGTCTATATTTGTCATGTCTATATGTCAGGCCATATTTTCCAACTCTGGGGATTCTTCTTTGTTTCCAAATTTTGCATTCCAATCACCAGTAATTATCAACATATTCTGATTACAT
>NW_006921611.1:634078-635792 GCF_000298275.1 Orycteropus afer afer
AGCCACCACAGTATCACCAAGTGACAGAAGATTGGTGGGTTGATCATTTACTATCTCTCAAAATGGCTGAAAGTCCACCAACTATTTTTGATACAGTGACTCTGTGTATTCCTACCATCATCTTTAAAAAAATAAAAAAGTGTAATTGTGATTTGCGTGAAATTTTTCAAACAATTTCATTTTATATTCAACAGTTCATACGCATTTTGTTTTTCAACACTTATTGCATTCCCCATAATGTAACAGCTCTCCTCTGACTTTTTCCCTGTGGTTACCACTTTGCTGTGTCCTTCTTGCTTACGCATTCTTACCTCTCTACCTTTCTCCCTGTGCAAATGCTGCCCTTCTCATCTCCCACGGTTAAATTTTCTAAGGAGTGCATTTGCCTGATATAGCTGTTTGGCTAGTAGTCATGTGTACTATTATTAGTCTGAGAGTTAAGTCACAGGATTGAGTTCTATTCCAGGCCCTAAGGGTGAGTGGGGGTCATGGTCTAAGGACCTCTCTCAGTCTCTATTAGATCACTAAACCTGGTCTTTTGTTGTTGCTGTTGCTGTTCCACATTTTTTCTCCCATTCTATCCAAGATGTACCATTTTGATTCCTTTCCACTTTGTTGGCTTTAGTAGCTGGGCATTACTAATTATTTTGGTCTAAGGTACATATAGGCTGAGGTTTTCGTTATTGTTGTTGTTGTTATGTGCCATCGAGGTTTCCATAGTTCCATTAAACCTTTGAACTAATTCTTTTCATTTTCTATCTTCCTCTGATGTTTCCTGTATTGTTCAATATTTTGCCCATAGAATCTTTCAATATCACAACTTGAGTCTTTAATCTTTTCTTCATTTCTTGCAGCATGAGTAATGCTGAAAGTGTTCTTTCCTTTCAGTCTTCTAACTCTAGGTCTTTGCACATTTCATTATAATAGTTTACTTTTTTTTTTTGAGCCACCCTTTGAAATCTTCTGTTCCCATCTTTTAATTCATACTTTTTTTCCATTTGCTATAGCTCTTCTTCATTCAGGAGCAAGTTTCAGAGTCTCTTCTGACATCATTTTTTTCCTTCTATTTTTATTGACTTTTTGCTATCTTCATGTATGATATCTTTGATGTTATCTCACAACGGCCTTCAACGCATCAAATCTATTATTCAGATGGTCTCTAAATTCAGGTGGTATAGACTCAAGGTCATATTTGGCTCTTATGGACTTGATTTAATTTTATTCACCTTCAACATGAATTTTCATGTGAGTAATTGATGATCTGTTCCACAGTTGGCTCTTGGCTTTGTTCTGACTGATGATAATGATCTTCTTCATCTTCTCCTTCCATAGGTGTTGTCTGCTTGATTTCTGTGCAATTCCATCTGGCAAGTTCTACGTGTATGTTGTTGTTGTTGTTAGGTGCCATCAAGTCGCTTCCGACTCATAGCAACCCCACGCACAGCAGAACCAAACTCTGCACGATCCAGCGCCAACTCCATGATTCTTGTTATACTTGAGCCCATTGTTGCAGCCACCATGTCAATCCATCTCACTGAAGGCCTTCCCCTCTTTCATTGACCCTCCACCTTACCAAGCATGACATCCTTCTACAGGGAATGGTCCCTTCTGACAACATGACCAAAGTAGGTGAGACGAAGTCTGGCCATCCTTGCTTCCAAGGAGCATCTCGGCTGCACTTCCTCCAGGACAGATCTGTTAGTTCTTTTGGCAG
>NW_006921611.1:638355-638896 GCF_000298275.1 Orycteropus afer afer
CACAGTAAAGTATCAGGCAGTGTTTCTCTGCTATTCATGAGTTTTTTCCCTGGTCAATTCTTTCAGAAGTGGATGGCCTCCTCCTTCTTCCTAGTCTGTCTCCGTCTGCAAGCTGGTCTGATACCTATGCAATAGGTTCACCCCACTGGGTTTGAAACACCAGTGGCACAGCCTCAAGACTCACAGCAACATGTCACCACAGTAGGAAAAACCAACAGAGAAGGTTGTCTCCCTCAGCTGTTGGAAACCCCTCCAACCACCCTTACCTTGATCCCTGCAGCTAGCTCCTTGATCAATTCCAATCCCTTTTGCCTTTTCTGTCTTCTCCCTGCTTCCCACCTCGCTGCTTATGGGGAGTGGCATGGGTTCCCTCTCCTCACCTGGCTCCCTGCAGTTGACTCCTAGATCTGTTCCTATCCCTTTGCCTTTTTTGTCCTCTCCCTGCCTTCCCACCTCACTCCTTGTGGGGCATTTCCTGGGTTGTTCCCTCTCTTCACCTAGGTCCCTATAGCTGATTCCTCAATCTGTTCTGGTCCCTTTT
>NW_006921611.1:639058-642340 GCF_000298275.1 Orycteropus afer afer
TCCTCTCCCTACTTCCTGCCTTGCTGTCTGTTCTTAGGTCCCTCAGATATGGATGTATAGTTGCTTTTATGATATTGATAGAAGGTATGTCCAATGAATAAGTCATCGCTCTTGCAGTTTTACCATGCAATTTCTGATGCCATTTCTATCACCAGGGCCATATTTTCCAACTACTCATTTTTCTTCTTTTCTTCAACTTTCACATTCCAATCATCAGTAATTATCAGTGCATCTTCATTGCATGTTTGGTCAATTTCAGAGTGCAGAATTTGGTAAAAATCTTCATTTTCATTATCTTTGGCTTTAGTGGTTTATATGTAATTTTGAATAATAGTTGTATTAATGTGTCTTCCTTGTAGCATATGGGTATTATCCTATCACTGATAGTGTTATACTTTACCATAGGTCTTGAAATGTTCTTTTTGACTATGAATGCTAACTTCTTTTTTCAATTTTTCATTCCTGTCCTGGTAGCCCATGTGATTGTCTGATTCAAAGGGCCAATGTCAGTCTATTTCAGCTCACAAATGTCAAGAATAGGAGCTCTGGTAACATAGTGCCTAAGGCACTTGACTGCTAACCAGAAGGCTGGTGGTTCAAACTCACTAGCCACTCCTCAGAAAGAAGGTTGAGCAATCTTCTTCCATAGTGATATTGCCTTGAAAGCCCAAGGAGGAGTTGCTATGAGTTGGGTCTGACTCGACAGGACATAACAACAACAACAATAATGTCTAGAATATTTATCTTTATGTGTGCAAATTCATTTTTGACAACCTCCAATTTTCTTGGATTCATCTTCATACATTTTATGTTCCAATTATTAATGGATGTTTGTGGCTGTTTCTTCTTAATTTGAGTCATGCCACATCAGCAAATGTAGGTTCAGAAATTTTTACTCCATTCATGTCACTAAGGTCAACTTTATTTTGAGGAAGCAGTTTTTCTCAAGTTTCATTTTGAGTGTGTTTTCACCTGAGAGATTCATCTTCTGGCACTATATCAGGCTTTCCAGCTCTGTATCAGGACATATTTCCCTGTTATTCATCAGGTTTTCTTTTTTTTTTTTCTCCCACTTTTCTTTTCATCCAAGTTAACAAGTGTCTATCCTCTGGTTAGTGATTTACCCTGCCTTCCCCACTCCCTCCGGGCAAGCATTCAAAAATATTTGTTTTTTGGGAAACATTTTTTTGGACTTTTTGCAATAGTGCTCTCACTCAATATTTGTCCTTTTGTGATTGACTTTTGTCATTCAGCAAGATGACATCTAAGTTCATCCATGCCATGAGATGTTTCACAGATTCATCATTGTCCTTTAATGTTGTGTAATATTCCATTGTGGGGAGACTTCTGGTAAGATGATGGAATAGTCAGACAAGCTACACAGACCCTCTTCAACAAAGAAAAGAGAAACCAATTGACATAGATACAGAAGATAATTCTAGAGCTCTGAGCTTTGAAAGGAAGTATATAGAAGTGGATTAGACACCAGAGGTTCAAGCCGGATTCAGAAGAGGATGTGGAACAAGGGATATCATAGCTGTTGTCAGATGGATCTTGGCTCAAGGCAAAGAATACCAGAAAGAGGTTTACTTGTGTTTTATTGACTATGCAAAGGCATTTGATTGTGTGGATCATGACAAATTATGGATAACATTGAGAAGAATGGGAATCCCTGAGCACTTGATTGTACTCATGAGGAATTTGTGCCTTGACCAGGAGGCTGTCGTTTGAACAGAACAAGGGGACACTACATGGTTTAAAATCAAGAAGGGAGTGCGTCAGGGTTGTATTCTTTCTCCACACTTATTCAATCTCTATGCTGAGCAAATAATCCAAGAAGCTGGACTATATGAAGAAAAACGTGGTATCAGGATTGGAGGAAGAATCATTAACAACCTGAGTTATGCAGACGATACAACTTTGCTTGCTGAAAGTGAGGATGACTTAAGGCACCTACTGATGAAGGTTGAAGAATACAGTCTGCAGTATGGATTACATCTCAACATAAAGAAAACAAAAATCCTCACAACTGGACCAATGAGCAGCATCACAATAAATGGAGAGAAGATTGAAGTTGTCAAGGAATTCACGTTGCTTGGTTCTACAATCGATGCCAACGGAAGCAGCAGTCAGGACATTAGACGACGTGTAGCATTGGGGAAGTCAACTGCGAAGGAACTGTTTCAAGTGCTGAGGAGCAAGTATATCTCCTTGAGGACTAAGGTGTGCCTGACACAAGCCATGATATTTCCAATCGCCTAGTATGCATGTGAGAGCTGGACAATGAATAGGGAAGACCGAAGAAGAGTGGATGCTTTTGAGTTGTGGTGCTGGCGAAGAATGCTGAAAGTACCGTGGACTGCTAAAAGAACTAACAGATCTGTCCTGGAGGAAGTGCAGCCAGAATGCTCCTTGGAAGCAAGAATGGCCAGACTTCGTCTCACCTATTTTGGTCATGTTGTCAGAAGGGACCATTCCCTGGAGAAGGATGTCATGCTTGGTAGGGTGGAGGGTCGACGAAAGAGGGGGAGGCCTTCAGGGAGATGGATTGATACAGTGGCTGCGATGATGGGCTCAAGTATAGCAGGGATTGTGGGGCTGGCGCGGGATCGGGCAGTCTTAAGTTCTGCTGTGCACGGGGTCGCTATGAGTAGGAAACGACTCGACGGCACTTAACAACAACAAGTGGAAAAAATATGAATGAAAACACATTCTCATTCAGATTCCAGGGACCTAAGAATAGGTTCCACTTGCCAAGGACAGCAGGGAAATATGGGAGACTGATAATGGGAAAGGAGGCAGGTGGTGACTGTATAAGTGCTGCCAGCTAGCGAATAAAGGAGCACAGGACCCTGCTTACTTAGATAACATCCAAACTAAAAAAAAAGAAAATGAAAATATTGGACAAATAATCTAACATACAATCACCAATTAAATATAAGCACAGAAACACACAATGTCTTGGAGACAACAGAGCATCACAGTCCACACAAAGAAGCAAGATAAAGCAGGGGAAGCAAGGATAAAGTTTCTCAGGATAGAGACCAAGAACACATCCCCGAGAAAGAAGCAACATTGGAGCTCCCTGATAAGGAATTCAAAAGAATTATGTTTAAGTACCTTGGATTGAGAGTCAGAGCAAGGGAAACACTAACAAATTTGAGGAAAACATGGAGAAAACCCTAGAATAATTTCAAAAGACAATACAAGAACAAAATGACAAAATAAATGAAAAATTAGAAATGATACAAAATCTACAGACAGAAATTCAGAAGATTAATA
>NW_006921611.1:642565-647568 GCF_000298275.1 Orycteropus afer afer
TCAGAAGGAAGATGGGGCAATCTACTTCTGTAGTGATACTGCCTTGGAAACCCAAGGAGGGGTCACTATTAGTCGGGTCTGACTCAAAGGCTCATAACAACAACAACAGTGGGATTGCTGGATCATATGGAATTTCTATTTCCAGCTTTCTGCAGAAATACAGTGCCATTTTCCATAGTGGTTGCATCATTTTAAAGTCCTACCAACCATCTGAGAGTGTTCCAGTTCTTCATACCCTTGCCACCACTTTTTGTTTGCTGTCTTGTTGAATTTTGTTATTATTTCTGGACTTTTCTTGTGATTTCCCTCTCCCTAATATCTAATGATTGTGAAAATTTATTTTTGTGTTTGTTCACTGCCTGAAGGTCTTTGTTTATGTGTCAACTTGGCTGGGCCATCATTTGGAGTGCTCAGCAACTAGATGCAGTTATCCCCCATAATAAGATTGGAATCAACTCCATGGTGTAAAATGCTTTGAGCAGTGAATTATTTGTCATTGGAGTATGGCCTGCTTTCAGTACATATGAAGAAGCTTTGAAGAAGGACTATAGCTTTTGGCACAGCTAGACTCTGCATTCAGCTGAGCCTTATCCTGACAATCTTGGATTTTGCCATTACCTGTCAATCTTGGGTTCATCAGCCTCAGTAGCCAGGAACAGTGTGAGTCAGTAAATACTCTAGCTCCGGTGGGCCTGGAATAGGAGACAGAACTAAAGCCCAAGGTCCATGGACCTTCATTAGAGCTAGCACTTTGAACTCAGACTTCTAGCTTCCTAAACTGTAAGAGAATGAATTTCTGTTTGTTAAAGCTATCCACGTGTGGAGTTTCTCTTATAGTAGCACTAGTGAACCAAGACAGTCTTCTCTGGTAAAATCTGTTCATATTCTTTGCCCATTTTTAAATTGGATTATTTGTCTTTTTGTTGTTAAATTTTTGAAATTTTCTATACATTTTAGAGATTAGCCACTTGTCTGATATATCTTTACCAAAACTTTTTGTTTGTTTGTTTGTTTTTGGTACTCTGTGGGCTCTTTTCTCATTTTTTGGGTAAAATCTTTTAATGTACGTACATGTCTGATTTTTAAGAGGTCTCAGGCTTTTGTCTTCTGGTGTTTGTGTGTTTTTAGTTGTATTTGATAGTGTACTTATGTCCTGGATTAAGGCTCCCACGTTTGTCCCCATTTTATTCTTGATAATCTTTATGGTTTTAGGTTTTACATTCAAGTCTTTAATCCAACTTGAATTTGTTTGTGTATATCTTGTGAGATATGGGCTGTGTTTCATTTTTCTGCAAATAGATATCTAGTTTTGCCAGTACCATTCATCAAAGAGATGATTTCTTCCCCATTTAATGAGTTTTGGTTCTTTGCCAAAGAACAGCTGTCCATAGGTGGATAGATTTACTTCTGGGTTCAAAATTCTGTTCCATTGGTCTATGTGTCTCACTGTACCAGTGCTAGGCTGTTTCAACTATTGTGACTATATAGTAGCTTATGAGATCAGGGAATCTCAGGCCTCCTACTTTGTTTTTCTTCTTCAGTAGCATTTTACTTATCTAGATTCTCTTTCCTTTTCATATAAAATTGGTGATTAGTTTTTCCACCTCTTTAAGGAAAGATGATGGAATCTGGATCAGCATTATGTCTGTAGATTGCTTTGGGTAATATTGATATTTCACCTAATATTTCATGTTAAGTCTTTCTATTCACAAGCAAGGTACAGTCTTGCATTTATGTAGATCTCTTTTGGTTTCTTGTAATAATGTTTTATAATTTTCTTTGTGTAGATATTTTGCAGTATTCGTAAGGTTTTCAATGGCCAGTTTTTCTGAAGTGGACTGCCACATCTTTCCTCTTGTCTCTCTTAGTCTGGAAGTTACCACCAAAAGCTGTCTACCATGGGTGACTCTGCTAGTATTTGAAATTCTGGTGGCATGGCTTCCAGAATCACACCAACAAACAAGCCATGACAGTGTGACAAACTGATAGACAAGTGGTAGTGGTTGTGTAGAGGCATGGAGAAACAGGCCTATGCCTCAGTTTCTCCATATGTTACGTGAAGCCAATAATAGTATTTAACTTATAGAATTGTTTTGAGGATTGAATATGCTAATATATTTAAATTACTTACATAATACATGGTTTGTAGTAAATGCTAGATCAGATTTTGCTATCATTAAAATGTTAAAAAATATAACTATGTGTCTGGTTAACTCTGTGTTGCTTTGGCTCTTAACTCTACGTAACTTTAAATCTTACTGAGCTCACCATGGTGTTTCCCCAGAATTTCCAATTCCATAATAGCAAGTTATACAGACACACACACACACACACACACACACAAAGTTTTATTTTTACATATGTATCAACAAACAAAACTTAATAAAATTCTTACTCACTCACTACTGTTGAGTCAGATCTGACTCATAGCGACCCCTCCTTGGGTTTCCAAGGAAATATCACCACATAAGTATATTGCCCAATCTTCCTTCTGAGGAGTGGCTGGTGGGTTTGAGCTGCCAGCCTTCTGGTTAGCAGTCAAATGTCTTAGGCACTACACCACCAGAGACATCTCTAATCTTTTCTAAAATTCTTCTACTGCCGTGAGTTTCTTCCTTTTCTCTGGATGGTCTTTGAAGAGTCTTCTAATGGCTCCAGCAATTCAACTTGATTCCAATGTTACACTCTGCTTAAAGGGGAAAATGGGTTGTAATTAGCCAAACTCTCACTCTACCCCAAGAGGCACATCTAAGTAACCACACACAAATAAAACAGGCCCCTTATGTGCTGGGTGCAGAAAAAGAGAAAGAGAAGAAATCTGAGGAAAAGGAGAAATTTTGCTTAAAAAAAAAAAAAAAAAAACCTATATTTTTTTCCTCCATACTCTTAAAATGTTAAACTGGAAAACATGGAAATATAATTTGAAGCAGGGTATAAGGGGTAGATCAGATAGACTACTACAACTTATGAAAGGCAAATCAAATGCAGCATACTTGAATTAAAGAAAGTGCCATTCAAATTACCGCATTTTGATAGAAATTTAAAGCCTAGAATGGAGGAAAGTAATAGAGATTTTGGGAGGGCCATTAGGGGAATGTAGGCCACATGAACTGTGATATCCTGTAATTTTGGCTAAAGGGAGGCAATGAAGTATGTGATTGACATTCAAGCTTTGAGTCTCAGTTCTGCCACTCAGTAGTTAAAAGGTTTGTCAAATCACATGACCCTGTTCTATACCAATACCTTCATCTGTAAATAGGTATAAAATGCGTACCTCATAGCAATAGTTTGAGCATTTAATAATGTAATATGTGTTCAGTGCTTAGAACAGTTCCTGTATATAACAAAGATACACTATTATTATAATTATTATGATTCATAATTATTATGATTTTGTTTACTAGACTTAAGGTATGTTTCCATGAGGCAGATAATGCTGAGGTGTGTGGGGGCGAACGAGGAGGCAAGAGGTATACAACCCTATTAAAGTTATAAAGTGATTTAAACTAATGAACACTTTTGCTTATTTAAAGTAATCAGATGATACACGCAATCTCATATACATAAATAGTTTTGTTTTTGTGATTTCAACACCTTTTGTTTTCACCATAAAATGTAAAGTGATGAAAGAGAAATGAAAGGAGTAAGTCATGTTTCAGTAAAATGTGGTTTGAAGAAAAGCCCCATCATACTACCATTTGAGGTCTGCTGACTTCAATGCTATCTTCATCATCATTATGACCCAATACTTAGTCCAGTACATAGCATATGCTCATGGATTTAGGGCACACACAGCCCTGTAAAGAATGTTTTATTATGTGTACATTTATTGAAAATAAAATGGAAAATCAGGGAGATATCTATTAGTGCAAGATCACAGAACTAAGCAGTAGAAACAGATTCACCTCTGATCCTTCTTTTGCTGTAAATGTTTTGCCACTTTTTTGGAAGAAAGCAAACACATGATAAGAAAAATCTCCCATGTGTCTCATTGTAGTAAGGAAACCTTAGTGCAACATTTCAGTTCCAGCAAAGATCCCATATGCATCTATCTTTCAAGCTTCCTTTCTCTCCTTTTTCTTATGCTTGTTTTATCCATTACCAATTCAGATTACTAGTTGAGTACCTGAAATTGCTATATGTTTTGATTATGCTCTTATTCCCATTATCTAGAATATTTCCTTCATTTTAACATTTCTCTTCCATCGAGTCTTTTCTGACCTTCAAACTAGAAGTGATTTTTCCTCCTGGTAATCACTATAGTATAACTCTATAGCTCTATTAATGTACATTTAACTTCTTAATTATAAAATAATAACTGATGTGATTGTTTTATGCCTGAAAACTGAGTGGAAGGAAGTGGATTTTATACATCTCTATGATGATTGTAAAAAACAAACCCATAGCGATCCCCACTGGGTTTCCAAGGCTATAAATCTTTATAGAAGTAGATTACCTCATCTTCCTCCCATAGAGCAATTGGTGAGTTTGAATCACTGACCTTCTGGTTAGCAGTCAAATGCCTTACCCACTATGCCATCAGAGCTAATTGGGCAACATTCAACCATGTCAGAAGGTAACATATGAATCAAGAACCAATGGTACTGAAGGACGAACTCCAAGCTGCATTCAAAGAATAGGCAAAAAATGAAGCTACAGAAAATGAAGGAATACTCACTGAGATATTTCAACAAATGGATACAGCTCAAGAGGTGATTACTCATCTCTGCCAGGAAATTTGGAAGACAGGCACTTGGAAAACTAATTGGAAGAGATACACATTTGTGCCCATTCCAAAAAAAGTGATCCAGTTGGATGTGGAAATTATTGAACAATATCATACACAAGTAAAATTTTGCAAAAGATAGTTCAAAATGTTTGCAGCAGTAAGTGTATTGACATGAAAATTCCAGAAATATAAGCTGGATTCAGAAGAGGACATGGAACAAGGAATATCATTGCTGATGTCAGATGGATCTTGCCTGAAAACAAAGAATACCAGA
>NW_006921611.1:647913-663347 GCF_000298275.1 Orycteropus afer afer
GTCAGGGATGTACCTTTCACCATACTTATTCAATGTGTATGCTGAGCAAAAATCTGAGAAGCTGGACTGTATGGAGAGGAATGTGGCATCAGGATTAGAGGAAGATTCATTGACAACCTTCAATATTCAGATGACACAAACTTGCTTCCTGAAAGTGAAAAGGACTTGAAATTCTTAATGATGAATATAAAAGATTCCAGTCTTCAATATGGATTAAACTTCAACATAAAGAAAATGAAAATCTTACAAATGAACCAACAAACAGTACCATGATAAATGGAGAAAAGACTGAAGTTGTCAATGATTTAGTTTTACTTTGATCCAGAATCAACATCCGTGGAAGCAGCAGTCAAGGAATCAGACATCATATTGCACTGAGCAAATCTGCTGCAAAAGAACTCTTTAAAGTTTTTAAGAACAAGGATGTCACTTTGAAGACTAAGGTGTACCTAACCAGAAGGTCAGCAGTTTAAACCCACCAGCTGCTCTGCAGGAAAAAGATGATGCAATCTACTTTCATAAAGATTTAAAGCCTTGGAAACCCACTGAAGGTTGCTATGAGCCAGAATGGAAACAATGGCAGAGTTGTTATTTTTTTGTTTTGTTTTGTTTGTGATTTGTGTGAAAGTTTACAGAGCAAAATCATTTTCCATACAGTGGGTCATACATATTTTGTTTCATGACACTGATTGCGTATCTCCCTAATGTAACAGCTTTCTTCCCACTTCCTCCCTGTGGTTACCTTTTCCCTGTGTCCTTCTTTCCTATGCACTCCTGCCCTCTGAGATAACTCCCTGTGCAAATACTGCCCTTCTGATCTCCCATGCTTGATTGTTGTAAGGAATGTACCTAAGTGGCATGAGTGTTCAATTTATAAGTGTGTTTATTGTATGACTGGAAGCCACAAGAGTGAGTTATATTCCAAGTCTGAAGAGTGATGAGGGGCCATAGTCTTGGGGGTTTTACCAGTCTTTGTTAGACCAGTAAGTATGGTCATTTTAATGATTTTGAGGGTTTTTTCTACATTTTTCTCCCACTCTATCCATAATCTCCTGCATCCATCCCTTTCCAAGTCATTGTCAGTTGCAGTCAGGCACCATTTAGTTCTTCTGGTTTGATGGTCATGCAGACTGAGGTTCTCATGGTTCACTAGTCCTTTGGATTAATTGTTTCCATGCATCTTTGGTTTCTTCATTCTTCTTTGCTACAGATAAGGAAAGACCAATTGTTGTATCTAGATGGCTACTTGCAAGCTTTTAAGACCCCATTAGCTACTCATCAAGGTAGGCAATGGAACAATGTTTTTGTGCAGTATTGTATGACATTTGAGCTTTATGTCCCCTGTGACTGTACTCCTGAGCCATGGACCCAACAACTCATTCCCTCAGGATGGTTGGCTGTAGCTAAGAAATTATCATAACTTTTCCCCCAGTTAGTTCTATTTATATGGACATTCTTATAGCACATACAAATGTGTATGTAGAAATACCATCTTCCAAACTTATACATGGTCATGAGTAAATTTGCTTTTGCCTGAACATACCTGATCATTCAGCCTGTTTTTTTTTTTTTTTTTTTTTTAACCCAAGCCATGGTATTTTCAATTGTCTCATATGCACATGAAAGCTGGACAATGAATAAAGAATTCCTAAGAAGAATTGATGACTTTGAATTGTGTTGGTGAAGAATACTGAAAATATCATGGATTGGCAGAAGAACAAACAAATCTATCCTAGAAGAGGCGCAGGCAGAATGCTCTATAGATATGGGAATGATGAAACATCTCACTTACTTCAGTCACATGGTCAAAAGGCATCATTCCCTGGAGAAGGATTTCATGGTTGGTAAAGTGGAGCATCAGAGAAAAAGGGGAAGACCCTCCACATGATGGATTAACACAGTGGTTGCAATCATGGGCTCAAGCATTGCAGGATTGTGAGGATGGGGCACAACCAGGCAGTGTTTTGTTCTGTTGTACATAGTGTCTTTATGAGTCAGAATTAACTCAACAGCACCAATATTGTTTCCATAGCCCCTAACAGATTGTCTTGATCATAGAGCATATGCAGTTATGATTAATTGAGATACTAAGCACAGAGCATCATTTGCAGAGATGGTCTATTAGAACAATAAAGTATGCTTTTGAATAATAACAGTTAGCTATGGCACCACCTGGGTTATAACACTTCTGTTGCTGGGCTAAATAATACCCTTCAGGTGTGATATGTGCTTTGAGCTAGAACATAGCTAAGATATACAAGTCTAGGAACTGAAGGGTAGAAATGGGACTTTCTATTCTACGTTATTGTTTCCTATACTCAAGTCCTTGGGTTTTGTTTATTTAGAGGTCTAAACAAAAGAGGAAATCTTCCAAGTGACATTACAAGAGTTTTATTGATCTGGAAGTTGAGACTGACACTTGGCCACTGTGGTGTAGTGAATTACTTGGTATGGCTTTTCTAGCCATAGTCTTTATAACTTCCAATGTATTGCTGAGTGGGACCATGCAAATAAGGTGTATAGAACTCTGATGTTGGGATTGGTTAGTTTTGTCACTCTGGCAGGCTTAACATGAGCCTTCCTAGAGGCAGATGGGGGATCTCACTGTCATCAAGAGAGAAGAGCTAGAGGTAAAGTAGAGTGCATCTTTGGACCCAAGATCACTACCCTGGACCTCCTTAGTAGAGACACCTGGCAGAGAAAGACTCTCATCAGAGAGAGACGCCTGGCAGGCAGATGGTGGCGGTGGAACTAAGAGGCATGAGACAAAGCAGCAGGCTTTCCTGGCCCTCAGAGTGAGAAAGCTGAGTGCCCTTGGGCAGGAGACTTGCTGACCAAGTGGAGTTTACCCAGGTGTACCTATCAGCAGAGTTAAAAGAGTTTTGTAATGCTTGCTCAAGCAGGGCAGAGGCCGGGCTGAGAGGCAAGGGCCAGAAAGGCATGTCTAAGGGTATAGCAGAGGGGAGAGCATCCTAACCAAAGAATTGTATCCTGAGTACATTCCTGAACCTGAATTGCAGTCTGTTATTTCCCTAATAAACCCCATAATCATGAGTATTGTCTGTGAGTCATGTGTGACCATTGTAATGAATTATTGAACAAAGCAAAGAAATAGTGAGTGTTGTGGGAGGGACGGTTGGTGTTAGAATTGGTAAAAGGCTAGAGGGTGGCGGGATGTCTGGCCTCATAGGAATAAGCCTTGGGCTGCTGATGGTGATTCTGTCTTCCTCTTGTGAAGTTAGAGGAAGTCAGAAGATGCCACTTCCATGTCTTTTTCACAGCCCCTTTTTGTTCCTCATGTACTGACTTAACAGCCAGAGAAGAAGTTTATGTATTATCTATGTAACTAATTCTTACTGTGACAGGAAAATGAGCATATTATACAATGAGGTTATAACTGTCACCTCTTAGCACTCCCATGCCCCATAGTAAAAGTTGGTGAGAAACTACAATAACACAATAAAAGCAAAACCACTAACAGAAATTCACCTACCAGACAAAGAATCATAAACAGCTGGAGTGCTGGCTGTTGGCAAAAGGAAAATTAAACAGCCAGTGAAGAGAAAAGCAAATTGCAGTTATGGCTTCATGACTAGTGGCAAACTGAGAATTGGATTATTTAAGCATAATTTTCATTACTTTAACAAATATGTATTTATACATACATACATACATAAACAGAGAAAAGAGCCCTGGTGATGTAGTAGTTAAGGTGCTCAGATGCTAACTGAGAGATCTACAGTTGGAACTCACCAGCTGCTTTACTGGAGAAAGATGTGAATGGTTGGTGTTTCAAACTCACCAGTCACTCTACAGGAGAAAGATGAGGCAGTCTTGTTTCCATAAAGATTTATACCCTTGAAAACCCTGTGAGGTGGTTCTACTCTGTCCTATAGAATCAGCTCAATGGCAATGAAAGTTCTGTCTCTCTCTCTCTCTCTCTTGCTAGCTAGTTAGCTTGCAATATGTACATATACTATTTTAGGCCAGCAGCATAAGAACATCAGGTCAAAAAATACATCCACCTTCAAATTGTCCTCCAGGTGAAACTCGACTTTTTTATAATGTTTTATAAAATAAGTGTGGATGTCCATGTTTTAAGACAAGACTCTCATACTTCCTCTGGACTCTGGGATGAACCATTTTATTCTATACCAAAGAAAAACGTAATATCTCTTCCACTGTTGATTTTGTAAAAGGCAATATCTGAAGCAAAATATCTGGCTATGCTTGAAATCCAAACAAGTAAAAAGTCACCTTCAGAAACTTGTACTGCTAGTAAATGGATTGTATTTATTCTTCATGCTTCGTTTTTTCTCTCATACACATTTTGTTTCCTGACATTGACTGAGATTTCCCACCATGTAACAGCTCTCTTCTCACTTCTTCCCCTGCAACATTAAGAAATGTCTTCAGACCATCTAACTTGTTTTTCTAACATGACCTTGATAGTTATATGTTATCCTTTTGGAACCTGACCTCAGGGAAATGTTTTCCTTTGTCATATTATTTTATATTATTTTTTCATTTCAAAGAAGGCTAATATTACCAGGAAAAGTAGTTTGAGATTTAAACTTATATGATCGCTAACAGATTTGCAAGCCTACTTGCAAAAAAAAAAAAAGCTACTACTTTTGGATGAATAAGGCTAGACCTGAAAGCTTAAAAACTAATAGTTATCCCATCATTTTTCTCCTCTGTTTATGGAACAAAATAATATAAATGTATGAGAGGAAGCATCAATACTTAGTAATCGACAGAATTGGTTCTTACCCGCAGAGTAGAGGCTATTAAGGTAGGAAAGTCAGTTGGAGCTCAAGCATGGCAGTGATTGTGAGAATGGGAAAGGACTGGGCAGTGTTTTGTTACATTGCACATATGGTCACTGTGAGTCAGAACTGACTCAGTGGCATGTAACAGCAACAGCAGTAATAGATTTTCAGTGATAAAAGAGCAGAAGATCTACCTATAGTCAGGTTAAATAAATTGTGAAATCAAGGAATGCAAATACAAGGGATTCTTCTCACTGTAACACATGCCACTTAATGAATTTTGCTTCCCTTCCCCATTATCTTGTCTGCAGCAGGTTTGGAAATTCTATTGCTCAAGTAAGAAATGCTTCTACTGGGAACACAATCATGTTTCTGTAAAACTGTAAGCTGAGTTTGCCTCTTGCCATTTGAAACTCCTCATGCTACTGACTGGTACTATATACCCATATTATTAAAATAAAATTGGGCCAATCTCAGACTCCTTTGAAATTCAGGATATTCACTGGGATGTGTCTTAACCAATCATACTACTCGATAGAAAACTGAGGCCATCCAATACCATTAGTACCACCCAGTTGCTGTGAAATAATGTTTTGAACTCCAATTAAAGAAGTATTGGCAAGAGATTTTATTTTCAACTTAGGCTTTACCAGCAGCTATAGAAGTGGGGACTGTTGGATCTATAATTCTTGTTAATAGCTTTTTCAATGCCTCTCTGTGCCTCTTTTAACTTAGTACAGATGCCATTAGTGAGAAAAATATTGTGGGCTTCATGTGGAAATATGACTTAATTTATACCACTTTGATGATATGTTAGCTGGTGGGATTTTGTTTGTCTCCTCTGTGAGGAACACAATTTTTTGTGTAGGAAAAGAAACAAGAATGGATGTGGAAGGGCAAACTCAATGCTCTATGCTCCATAATGTCAATTTGTGACCCTAAGTTACAGCCACTAGTGTCACTCTCCATCCTGTTCTACCCTGCTTTTTGTTCAAGAAGGCTAAACTCTGTGCATTGCCTGAAAACTCTTGCCTCTGTTTATGTTCAACCAAATATAGGTAACTGCAAGACATCATAGAGCATGAGAAGATTTATATCCTTGAAGCTTTTCCTGTCAGCTCAGTGACTTTAGAGGCTGCATTGCTAAATTGAGGGTTAAATCTCCTCTCTGGTCACCCAAGCCTACAGTATGACTCTCATCTTATTTTGGTAACCACTCCCTCCCCGTGTCCCTTTAGGTGAGTTAATAACTGCTTTGCCAATTCCTGATGATATCCCTTAATTTTGCCAACATTTATCCAAACAGTTCTTTCCTTAAACAGTCTTCAATTATATCTTTCCAAATTGTCATTTGTTTCCTGCTGTGATTCACTTATTCCATGCTCCATCTATGCTGAAATTCTTTGTTTTTCTTTCAGTTCTTGTTATCGCTTAGCCCCAGGGTTTTTGTATGCTTTTTCTCCATGCTTGGAAGATTCTCTGCCAAATCATGCTATTAAATAGATTCTAATTGTGTATTCATCCCTAAAGTTTAACCTCAATATGGGCAGTAAGTATATCAATCTTAGTGATCCTTAAATCCACAGCATCTCCCATAGGTCCTGGCATAAAATAAGTACTCCATCAATATCTGGAATGAATGATTCTGTATTCCCAACTGCTCAATTGCAAAATGTTACCTTAGAACTTTTTTTTTTTCCCTAAAAGGTTTTTGCATAAGAGAAGTGTTGAAAATTCATTTATATAATCTATTTTGTTTTTATTGAACATATTCTTAATTCAACTGGGTTTACCTTTTTTACTCCAGAGGTAAATATGGCCCTTCTGTAGCAAACTGAATCTTCCAAGACACAAGAGATACATTCAACATGACAAACAGACAAGGTTCTAAAGGTTCTGGGTGCCCAAATTAGAGACAAATAGTAAATAGTTGACTTCTGGTTCCAAAGAGCTTGCAAGTCATCACTACCATTGTTACAGCAAGAAAAAAACTAAAAACCAACAACTTCACTTGGACCCATTAAAGAACTGAGGTTTCAGGACAAACCACTAGCCTGAAATCTAGAAAAGTAGGCACATAGATAGAGTTGTGATCTGCTTATCTAGAGCACAGATAAATGGAGCCATAAGTTAGTAGGAACATTGAAAAGGAAATTTTGATTAATTTCTGGAATGTTAGTGTAGACTAACACAAGAGTGCAAAACTCCTGGGAGGCACAATCTTAGGAAAACCTCCACACTTTTGTGCATTATACCTCCAAGAATCATGCCAGTTTCTTATGGTGAGGATCTGAAAAGGGGCCTCTGGAAGAGAAACTAAAAAGTAGTCATTATGAGCTGTACCTAGATCATTCAACATAACAAAGGCCTACCTTTCAAAGGAACGTATTTTACCAAAGCCATATCTTACATAGAGAAAGAGCACTGTGGCCATTGCAGTCCCCTCTAGCCTTCCTGTCTCATGTTAGGGGAGAAGAAAAGCTATACTAATGGAAAACACTTTTCAGGCCACAGCTCAGAATCCAAAGCCTACTAAAAGACCAAAATTTAGTTACATGGTTATAGAATGTGTTCCCTCCTCCATACTACCACACCAACAGGGGTCCAGTATAATAACAGTGGATTAAAGGTTATAGAGCTTCAAGATATTGACTCTCTAAAGAAGTGTACTTAGGAAGTACAAATTTAAGATGTTGTGAAGATGGGACAATCTACTTCCATAGTGATACCACCTCGGAAACCCAAGGAGGTTTCTCTATGAGTGGGCTCCCACTAGATGGCACATAACAACAACAACACCTGCATCTACAACAACATTAAACACGTTATGTTAATCCTACCTAGACTGATTTAAATCCTCCACTAGAGGTCTATTTTAAGGAGCTCTGGTGGTGCAGCACCTAAGGTATTTGACTGCTAACTAGAAGATTGGTCATTCAAATTCTCCTAGCACTCCACAGAAGGAAGACCGGGCAATCTACTTCCATAAAGATTTACTGCCTTGGAAACCCAATGAAGGTGTCTTTGAGTCAGAATCAACTTGATGGCAATGGGTATAGAGGTCTATTTACTCAGTTCCTAATACCTATTACCTGATACCACCACTCATCTGTCAGTTTGTCATACTGTGGTGGCTTGTGTGTTGCTTTGATGCTGGAGGCTATGCCACTAGTATTTATAATACCAGCAGGGTCACCCATGGTGGACAGGTCCAGGGGAGCTTCCAGTTTAATACAGACTCAGAAGAAGAAAGAGGCTATTCACTTCTCAAAGAATTGGCCAATGAAAACCTTATGAATAGCAGTGAAACACTATGATATGTCACTGGAAAACATTATGAATACCCCTGAAACATTGTCTGATACACTGCTGGAAGATGAGCCCCTCAGGTAGGAAGGCACTCAAAATACTACTGAGGAAGAGCTGCCTCCTCAGAGTAGAGCTGATCTTAATGATTTAGATAGAATAAAGCTTTCAGGACCTTGATTTGCTGATGTGGCATGACTTGAAATGAGAAGAAACAGATGCAAACATCCATTAATAATTAGAACATGGAATTAAAGAAATATAAATCTAGGAAAATTGGAAGTTGTCAAAAATGAAATGTAATGCATAAAGATCAATATCTTAGTCATTTGTGAGCTGAAATGGACTGGTTTGGGCCATTTTTCATCAGACAAACATAAGATCTACTATGGCAGAAATGACAAATTGAAGAGAAATGGTGTGGCATTCATCATCACAGAGAATGTTTCAAGATCTATTCTGAAGTACAATGCTGTCAGTGATAGGATATTATCCATATGTCCACAAGGAAGACCAGTTAACACTAATATCATTCAAATTTATGCACCAACCACCAAAGCCAAAGATGAGGAAATTGAAGATTTTTATCAACATCTGTAGTCTGAAATTGATCAAACATGCAGGTCTTGATTATCACTGGTGATTGGAATGCAGAAGTAGGAAACAAAGAAGAATTGCCAGTAGTTGGAAAATATGGCCATGGTGATAGAAAAAATGCTGGAGATCACATGATAGAATTTTGGAAGACTGGCTTTTGGAAGAATGACTTATTCATTGCAAATACATTTTTTTCAACATCATAAACAGCAGCTATACAAGTAAACTTCACCAGATGGAGTACATAGGAATCAGATTGACTACATCTGTGGCCAGAAGCAATGGAAAAGCTCAATATCTTCAGCCAAAGCAAGGCCAAGAGCTGACCATGGAACAGACCATCAACTGCTCATACACAAGTTCAAGTTGAAGGGGAAAACAGTTTTAAAATGTCCACAAGAGCCAAAATATGATCTTGACTATATCCCTCCTGAATTTAGAAACCAACTAAAGAATAGATTAGATGCATTGAACACCAATTACCGAAAACCAGAGGAAGTGTGGGATGACATAAGGGACATCATCTATGAAGAAAGTAAAACGTTATTAAAAAGACAGTAAAGGAAAAAAAAAAAAAAATAGATGTCAGAAGAGACTCTGAAACTTGCCCTTGATTGGAAAGTAGGTAAAGCAACTGAAGAACACACAAGATAAGAGTTGAACAGATTTCAAAAAGCAGTTCGAGAAAACAAAGCCAATTAGTATAATGAAATGTCCAAAGACCTGGAGTTAGAAAACCAAAAGGGAAGAATATGCTTGATCTTTCTCAAGCTGAGACAACTGAAGAAATAAAAAAAAAATCAAGCCTCAAGTTGTAATATTGAAAGATTCTATGGGTAAAATATTGAATGATGCAGGAAATGTCCAAAGAAGATGGAAGGAATTCAGAGTCATTGTACCAAAACAATTTGGTCGATGTTCATCCATTTCAGGAGGTGGCATATGATCAAGAACTAATGGTACTGAAGGAAGAAGTCGAAGGTGCACTGAAGGAACTGGCAAAGAAAAAAGCTCCAGGAATTGACAGCATACCTGTCAAGATGTTTATGTTTCAACAAATGGATGTCACACTGGAGGCACCCTCTTGTCTATACCAAGAAATTTGGAAGACAGCTACCTGGCCAACTGACTGGAAAAGATCCATATTTGTACACATACTAAAGAAAGGGGATCTCACAGAATGTGGAAATTATTGAACAATATCATTAATATCACACACAAGTAAAATCTTTCTGAAGATAATTGAAAAATGATTGCAGCCGTATATTGACTGAGAACTTCCACAATTGCAAGCTGGCTTCAGAAGAGGATGAGGAATGAGAGATATCATTGCTGATATCATATGTTATTGGCTGAAAGCAAAGAATACCAGAAAGACGTTTACTTATGTTTTATTGCCTATGGAAAAACATTCTATGTTGTGGATAACATTGAGAAGAATGGGAGTTCCAGAACACTTGATTGTGCTCATCAGGAATCTGTACATAGATGAGAAGGCTGTCTTTCAAACAGAATAAGGGAATACTTCATGGTTTAAAATCAAGAAGGGAAGGCATCAGGGTTGTATCCTTTCACCATACTTATTCAATCTGTATGCAGAACAAATAATCCAAGAAGCTGGACTATATGGAGAAGAACATGGCATCAGGATTGGAGGAAGACTCACTAACAACCTGAGATATGCAGATGACACAACTTTGGTTGCTGAAACTAAGGATGACTTGAAGCACTTACTGACGAGGATTAAAGATTTCAGTCTGCAGTATAGATTACATCTTATTATTAAGAACGTGAAAATCTTCACAACTGGACCAATTAACAGCATCACAATGAATAGAGAAAAGATTGAAGTTGTTAAAAATTTCATATTGTTTCCACCATCAACACCATGGAAGCAGCAGTCAAGACATCAGATGCTGTATTGCAGGGGGCAAATCTGCTGCGAAAGACCTCCTTAAAGTGCTGAAGAGCAAAGATGCTTCCTTGAGGACTAAGGTCCAACTAACCCAGGACATGGTATTTTCAATCGCCTCTTATGCATGTGAGAGCTGGACAAAAAACAAGGAAAACCAAAGGAGAGTTGATACTTTTGAGTAATGGTGTTGTCAAAGAACACTGAGAGTACCATGGATGGCCAAAAGAAGGAACAGATCTTCCAGATCTGTCCTGGAAGAAATATAACCCAAGTATTCCTTGGAAGTAAGAATGACCAGACTTCATCTTACTTACTTTGGTCATGTTTTGAGAAAGGACCATTCCCTGAAGAAAGATATCATGCTTGGTAAAGTGGACCATTGGCAAAAAAAGGGGAAGGCCCTCAATGAGATGGATTGATAAAGTGGCCGCAAGGATAGGCTCAGGTATAGTAAGGATTGTGAGGCTGGCACAGGACCAAGCAGTATTTTGCTCTGTTGTACATAGGGTCACAATGAGTCAGAGCTAACTCAAAGGCAACTAACAACAACAAATATTACCTGATACAGCATGTCTTGCTTTCAACAACAATAACAACAAAAAAGAATGCCAAAAGTGAAGGGAAAAAAAAGTCTGAAGAGACAAAGCAAGCACCAGAACCAGATGTAGATGACAAATGTTGCAATTACCAAACAGAGAATTTAAAGTAACTGTGATCAATATGTTAAAAATTTCAATGTATAAAGTAGACAACCTGCAGGAACATATGGACAATGTAAGCATAGAAATGGAAATTGTAAGAATGAATCCAAAGAAGTCCAAAAAAACTGCTAGAGAAATAAAGAATGACTTTCATGGGTTCATTAGTAGATTGGACACAATGGCGGAAAGAATCAATGAACTTGAAGATATGTCAATGGAAATTTCCCAAACTAAAAATTAAATTCAGAAAACCCTCAAGGGGAAAAAATCAACATATCATACAAGAAATATGAGACAATCCCCCAAAATGTAACCTATATGTGACAGGAATACTACCAGAAGAAGAAAGAGAGCCTGGAACAGAGGAAATAATACAGGTACAAAGATGAGTAATTTTCTAAAATTATGACACTCAACAAACCACAGATCCAGGAGACTCAGAGAACATAAAAAAAAAAAAAAAAAAAAAAAACTACTCAAACTTCCATAAAACAAAGACAATGAGAAAATCTTCAATAAAGCTGGGATGGTCACTTCACCTATAGAGCAGTGAGTTTAAGGTTTATACCTGACTTCTCATCAGAAACCATGCAACAAGAAGAGAGTGGAGGAAATATTTGAACTATTGGGGTAAGGGAGGCAACACAAAACACCACCTAGAATTTGACAATCAGTAAAGTTATTCTTCAAAAGTTAAGATGAGATAAAGACTTACTAAGAAAAAATAAAGATCAGTAAACCTGTCCTAAAATAAAAAATAATAAGTTCTTTAGGGACAAGTACATTTTAGACATAGAAATTTATATCTAAAGAAAGAAAAGAAGAGAAAAAGAAATCCATATAAAATGCAATATTTAATTTTCTTATTCTTAATTGATCTAAAATAAAATTTTATTTAAAGTAATAACACCAGTGTATTAGATGATTGATTATAGCACATGTATAAATGAAATGAATGACAGTAATGTCACAAAGCATGAGAGATGGGAATTGGAGATACTCTGTTACGAGGTTCCTTTAGTGCACATGAAGCACTAGATTATTGTTTGATGATGGATTTAAATTAGTTAAATATGTATATTGGAAATTGTAAAGTAACTACTAAATGTTTTTTGAATAAAAAAGTTAATTTGATAGACAAAGAGAAGAAAAACTATTGATTCACATGAAATACTCAGTTAAAACTAGAGAAAATGGAAAAGGAATGAGGGGGAAAGAGACAAAGAATAAGTATATCCGATACTGAAACATTGTAAATATTAATGCAAATTTATCACTTATCACTTTAAATTGTAAATGACCCAGATATATTAGTGACAGAAAGATTGTCAGAGTAGATAAAAAACAAGATCCAACATGATGTTGTCTAAAGGAAGCCCAATGAAAATATAAAGACTCAGCTTGAAAATAAAGGGATGGAAAAAAGATATACCATTCTAATATTAATCAAAAGAAATCTAAAGTAATTATGTGAATTTCAAACAAAGCAGATTTTAAAACAAATGTGATAGTTAAGGTTGTTGCCAACTTGGCTGGGCCTGGTTGAGTGGCTGGACAGCTGAATGTAGTTATCCCCCATGGTGAGATTGGTAATTAATTAACTCCAAGGTGGGATCTACGGGGTAGCTGAGTAGCTGCTTTGGGAAGTAGCTTCCAGTATATAAGAAGCAACTTTGAGGAAGGTATCAAGCACACTTGAACCTTGCATGCACCCAAGTTGTTGTTCAACAGCCTGCCATGCCCTGCCAATCTTGAGACTTCTTCTGGACTTGAATTAATGCTTGCCATGTAGTTTGGAACATTTACTTTTTAACCTTGGGCTTGTTAGCCTCAGCAGCCAGCAGCTGTCTGAGTGAAGACAAGCCTCCAGCTTCAGTGGGCTGGGAGCAGGAAGCAGAGCTGAAACTCAAAGTTGAGGGTCTTTCACCCACCCCCTAGAGCCTGGCACTTTGAACTTGGACTTGAAGTCTTCAAAATTGTAAGAGAATAAACTCTTCAAGCCGTCCCATTTGTGGTATATCTTCTGTTAGAGTGGTACTAGGTAACCAAAACAACAAGGAAGATTATCATGAATAAAAATGGTTATTCTACAGTGATAAAGCAGTTTCTTCAAGCTGCAGGTGGGAAAAGACAAATTCACTATTACACTTAGAGATGCCAACACCGACCTCTCTTTAAATAATTGATAAATCAAGCAGGCAGAAAATCAGTAAAACTATAGGTAACTTGTAGACACTATTAACCACATGATTCAGTGATAATACACATTTTTCTCAAGCTCACATAGAATATTCACAAAGAGCTACTAGACACTCCTTAACTTTTTTTTTTTTTTTTCAATAGAGAGTCTACAAAATCTGTTCTCAGACTACAGTGGAGTTACTAGAAATCAGTATCAAAAAGATAACTAGAAAATACTCCACATATTTGGAGATTAGGAACCACACTTCTGAAGTACATGTGAGTCACAGGAGAGGCCTCCCCAAAGCTTAAATATACTCTTAACTAAAGGAAATGAATATATAATTTATCAATATTTGTGACATACCATAAAAGCAATACATAGAAGAAAACTTACCACATTAAATGTGTCTTAGAAAAAAAGAGAAAGATTTAAATAAATAATCTAAACTTCCACCTAGTTGTTCATAGGAACCATGGAGTCTATTCTGATGCACAGCAATTCTATGTTCAGCGGAATGAAACAGTACCTTGTCCTGTGCCATCCTCACCATCATTACTATGTTTGAGTTCATTATTGCAGTTACTGTGCCAATCCATCATGTTAAGGGTCTTTCTCTTTTTTGCAGACCCTCTACTTTACCAAGCAAGATCTCCTTCTATGGGAACTGGTCCTTCATGATAACATCTCCAAAGACAGGAAGCAAAGTCTCCCATCTTCAAATTGTAAGGAGCATTCTGGCGATACTTCTTCCAAGATAGATTTGTTCATTCTTCCAACAGTTTATGGTATATTTAATATTCTTTGCTAACACCATGATTCAAAGTCATCAATTCTCATCACTCTTCTTTTTTCAGTTTTCTCCTGCATATTAGATGATGGAAAATACCATAACATGTGTCAGGTGCACCTTAGTCCTCAAAGTGAAATCTTTACTTTTTTAACATTATGATGAAGTCTGTTGCAGCGGTTTTACCCAATGCAATATGTCACTTGAATTCTTGATGGGTGCTTCCATAGGCATTGATTATGGATGCAAGTAAAATGAATCCTTGAGAACTTCAAACTTTTCTGTATATCACAATGTTCAGTTGTGAATACTACCCTATTACTAAAACCAAATGAATATATTACAAGAAAAACTACAGACCAATATCTCTCATGATTACAGATACAAAAATCCCTAAAAAGCCAAATCCAACAATTATATAAAAAGCTATTTATAGCATAGTAAAGCAAAATATATGCTAGTTATGCAAGTCTGGTTCAACTTTTGAAAATCAAGCAATGCAATAGCCCACACCAACAGGGAAGAAGAGAAATAATATGATCATAGCCATAGAATAAAACAAACAAACAAACAAAAATCTGGCAGTTTCAACATCTATTCATAATAAAAACTTTCAGTATATTAGAAACAGAAAGGAACTTCCTAAACTTCATAAAGAATATTCAGCAAAAAACCTACATTAACACAGTTAATGGTAAAAAAAAAAGAAAAAGAAAAAAAAAAATGGATACTTCCTAAGGTGTAGTAAAGTACATAGTGCAGCTGTTCTAGCCATAAGTCTTTGTAAAGTCCATGGTGGAATTTTCCATGAACAAGTGAATAGCTCCAGATTGTTAAATTTATCCACTTGGGGTATTCCTGTTGCAAGTGGGAAGAAGCAATCTTCTGGGAAGTTCTTTCTCTTTCAGGTGTATAGAATTCTGATGTTGGGATTGATTAGTTTGGCCACTCTACCAGGCTCAAACGGAGTCCTCCTAGAGGCAGAAGGCGTCTCTCTGCTGGCTGAGAAAGACATACTGCTGAGAGAAACAGATTACTGAGAGACACACACTGCTGAGAGAGAGACACATACTGCTGAGAGACACACAATGAGAGACATGTACTGCTAGGAGAGAGACTGACAGAGACTGAGAGAGACTATTAGCTGCAAGACAGCAGGCTGAGAGAGACT
>NW_006921611.1:663732-667124 GCF_000298275.1 Orycteropus afer afer
ATTGGAAAGAGAAATAAAACTATCATTGTTCCCAGATGACAGTTTTGTCTAGGTAGAGAATCCCACAGAATCAACAAAAATGTTTCTGGAAATACAGAAGTATAAGAAGGTTGCAGTATACAAGATGAATATATAGAAGTAAATTGTCTTCCTACATACCTGCAATAAAGATGTAGAATTTGAAATGTCAAATATAACATTTGTAATTGTGTAAAAAAACACAAGAGGCAGAAATCTAACAAAATATGTACAAGACTGTTGTTGTTAGGGGCCATCAAGTTGTCTCCAACTCATAGTGACCCTATGCACAGCAGAACAAAACCCTGCCAAGTCCTGTGCCAGCCTCATGACTCTTGCTATGCTTGAGCCCATCATTGCAGCCACTGTGTCTAACCATTTAATTGAGGGCCTTCCCCTTCTTCGTAGACTCTCCACTTTACCAAGCATGATGTCCTTCTCCAGGGTATGTTTCCTTCTGACAACATGACCAAAGTAGGTGAGATGAAGTCTGGCCATTCTCACTTCCATGGAGCACTCCAGCTTCACTACTTCCAGGACAGATTTGTTAGTCCTTTTTGCAGACCATGGAACTCTTAACATTCTTGTCCAACACCACAACTTAAAAGCATCAACTCTTCTTCGATCTTCCTTATTCATTGTCCAGCTTTCACATGCATAACAGGTGATTGAAAATGCCATGGGTTGGGTTTGGTGCACCATAGTCTTCAAGGAGCATCTTTGCTTTTCATCACTTGAAACAGTTCTTCTGCAATAGATTTGTCCAATGCAATACATAGTCTGATGTCTTGACTGATGCTTTCATTGGTGTTGATTGTAGAACCAAGTAGTATGAAATCCTTGACAACTTCAATCTTTTCTCCATCCACTGTGAAGCTGTTTATTGGACCAGTTTTGAGGATTTCTATTTTCTTTATATTGACGTGTAATCCATACTGCAGACTATAGTCTTTAATCTTCCTTAGTAAGTGCTTCAAATCATCCTTACTTTCAGCAGGCAAAGTTGCATCATCTGCATATCACAGGTTGTTAATCAATCTTCCTCCAACCCTTATACCAAGTTCTTCTGCATATAATCCAGCTTCTCAGATTATTTGCTCAGCATACATGTTGAATAAATGTGGTGAAAGGATACAACCTTGATGCATTCCCTTTTTGATTTTGAACCATTCAGTATCCTCCTGTTCTGTTCAGATGACAGCCTCCTGATCTATATGCAAGTTCTTCACGAGCACAATCCAGTGTTCTGGAATTCCCATTCTTCTCAATGTTGTGCACAATTTGTTATGATCCACACAATAGAATGCTTTTGCATAGTCAATAAAACATAAGTTAACATCTCTCTTGTATTCTTTGGTTTCAGCTAAGATCCATCTGACATCAGCAATGATATCACTTGTTCCATGTCCTCTTCTGATTTTCAGTCATTGGTGTTCAGTGCATCAAATCTATGCTTTAAATGCTCTCTAAAGGCAGGAGGGTCATTATGAAGGTCATATTTTGGCTCTTGTGAACTTGTTTTAGTTGTCTTCAACTTCAACTTTAACATGCATATAGCAGTTGATGGTCTGTTTCACAGTCAGCTGCTTGCCTTGTTTAGCTGAAGATATTGAACTTCCCCTTCACCTCTTGCCATAGATGTAGTCAATCTGAGTCTTGTATATTTCATCTGGTGAAGTCCATGTGTATAGTTGTCACTTATTTTGTTGAAAAAAAAATGGTCTTGCAAAAATCTATCATGCAATCTCCAGTGATATTTCTAACACCAAGACCATATTTTCCAACTATCGGTAACCCTTCTTTGTTTCCAACTTTTGCATTCCAGCCACCAGTGTTAAGCAACACATCTTGATTGTATGTTCCATCAATTTCAGACTGTGGAATTTGGTATAAATCTTCAATAGCCTCATCTTTAGCTTTGGTGGTTGGTGTGTAAATTTGGATAATAGTAGTATTAACTCATCTTCCTTGTAGGCATATGGATATTATCCTTTCACTGACAGTGTTGTACTTCAATACAGATCTTGAAACAGTCTTTGTGATAATGAATGCCACACCATTCCTCTTCAATTTGTCATTCCCAGCATAGTAGATCATATGGTTGTCTGACACAAAATGGCCAAAACCAGTCCATTTCAGCTCACTAATGCCTAAGATATTGATCTTTATGCCTGCCATTTCATTTTGGACAACTTCCAATTTTCCTAGATTCATATTTCTTACATTCCATATTCCAATTATTCATGGATGTTTGCATCTGTTTCTGCTCATTTCGAGTCATGCCACATCAGCCAATGGAGGTCCTGAAAGCTTTACTTTATCCATATCGTTAAGGTCATCTCTGATCTGAGGAGTCAGCTCTTCCTCAGTCAAATTTTGAGTGCCTTCTGACCTGATGGGCTTATCTTTTGGCATTACGTTGGTCATTGTTTCAGGGGTGTTTTTAAAATTTTCTACTAATATATCAGACAGTGTTTCACTGTTATTCATAATGTTTTCACTGGCCAATTCTTTGAGAAGTGGATGGCCTCTTCTTTCTTCCAAGTCTGTCTATGCCTGGAAGCTCCGCTGAAACCTCATCACCATGAGTAACCATACTGGCATTTTGCAACACTGTGGCATAGCCTGCAGCTTCATAGTAACACATAAGCCACCACAGGATGACAAACTGACAGACAAGTTCATCTCCCTTAGGTGTTCCTTACCCCTCTGCACTACCGCAGGTCCCAGCCTTAATAAAGAGCCACACCCAAGGGCAAAGCAGCCTCCAAGCCCTGGCCTGCCTACCTCAGGCCCTGGCCTTAATATAGAGCCACACTCAAGCAAAGAATATCCTCCAAGCCCCAGGCCTACGTATCTCAGGCCCCAGCCTTAATGAAGAGCCACACACAAGCAAAGAACAGCCTTCAAGTCCATGGGCTACCTATCTCAGGCCCCTGCCTTAATATAGAGCCACATCCAAGCAAAAAGCAGCCTCTAACCCCAGGCCTCCCTACTTCAGTCCCCAACCTTAATAAAGAGCCACACCCAAGTGAAAGGCAGCCTCCATGCCCTGGGCCTGTCTACCTCAGGCCCCTGTCTTAATAGAGAGTCACACCCAAGCAAAAAGCAGCCTCCAAGCCCCCGGCCTGCCTATCTCAGGCCCTGTACAAGATTAATATGCAGAAATCTACAAAACTCTAATGAAATAAATCAAATAAATGGAGAGAGTGTCTCTGTTAATGAATGGCAAGACTCGATACTGTTAAGATGTCAATTCTTCCCAAATGGATCTACAAATTAAAAGTAATAATCAAACTCCCACAAGTTACTTTCTAAATACTAAAACAAAAACTGATTTTAAAATTTATGTGGAAAGGCGAAAGACCTAGAAT
>NW_006921611.1:667277-673324 GCF_000298275.1 Orycteropus afer afer
TATATTTATATATATATATATATTATTGTGGTTTAGGTGAAAGTTTACAGAGGAAATGCATTTCCCATTCATCAATTTATGCACAGATTGTTCTGTGACATTGGTTGCATTCCCTATACTGTTACTGCATTTTTTTTTTCCATTTCCTCCCTGTTTTCCCAATTTTTCTGCCCTTCCTGCATTCTTAGTTTTGCTTTTGGGCAAATGCTGCTCTTTTGATCTCCTACGATTGATTGTTTTGAGAAGAATGTTCCTCCCAAGTGTTATTGTTTAGTTTATAAGCCTGTCTTTTATGTTGCTGAAAAGTGGTGCCTGGGAGTGGCTTCAGTTCTAAGTTAGAAGGTGTCTAAGGGCTATTCTCTCAGGCATTTCACCAGTACTTATCAATCCAGTAAGTCTGATTTTTTTTTTTTTTCAGTTGAATATTATTTTTGTTCTCTTTTTCTCCCAGTCTATCTGATATTTTCTATTGTGATTGCTGTCAGAGTGATCCCAGTCAGTGTTTGTTGGTGGTTGCCACACGCCATATATTTCTTTTTGTCTTAGGTTATTGGTGGAAGCTATGATTCATGTGGTCCTTTAGTCTTCTGGAAATTGTTTCCTTGAATCCTTTCTTTTCCTCATTTCCTTACTCTGAACGGAAATAAACTAATAGCTGTAAAAACCACTGCAAAGCTTTTAAGTCCCTACTTGGTACTCACCAACGTAAGATAAAGAAAGTTGTCTTTATGGACTATGTTATCCCAACTGACTTAGAAGTCTTCTGACACTATGGACCCTGGCCCTAAGTATCTCAATCTAGGGAGGTATTTGTTTATGGCTAAGATGTTTTTTATGACTGTGCCCCTTGTGCACTCTATTATATTGTTGCTGTTGTTAGATGTCCTCTAGTTGGTTTCAATTCATAGTGACCCTATGTACAACAGAATGAAACACTACCCAGTGTTGCGTCATCACAATCAAAGCTATACTTGAGCTCATTGTTGCAGCCACTGTGTGAATCCATCTCATTGAGCGTCTTCCTCTTTTTCACTCACCTTCTGCTTTACCAAGTGTTCTGGTTACCTAGTGCTTTTCTGACAGAAATACACCACAAATGGAATGGCTGAAAAAACAGTTTATTCTCTTACAGTTTGGGAGGCTAGAAGTCCAAGTTCAAAGGCCAGGCTCTAGGGGCTGTGTGAAAGCCCCTCAACCTTGGGCTTCAGCTTTGTCTCTGGCTCCTAGCCTACTGAAGCTAGAGTCGTCTCTCCACTCAGGCAGCTACTGGCTGCTGAAGCTAACAAGCCCAAGGTCGACAAATAAAATGGCACACTCCCGATGTTACTAAACCACATGGCCGGCCATTAATTCAAGTCCATTGTAAGTCCCAAGGTCAGCAGAACATGGCAGGCTGCTGAAAAATGGCATGGCTACATGCAGGGTCAAAGTGTGCCATAAGCTATAGACCATTCCCCAAGGTTTCTGCTTGTATACAGGAGGCAGACCTCATCCCTAAGGCAACTACTCAGCTACTCCCAGTAGATTCCACCATGGAGTTGATTATCACTCTCATATGGGGAATATTACATCCAGCTGCCCAGCCACCCAACCAGGCCTAGCCAAGTTGACACACAAACTTAACTACCACACCAAGCATGACATCCTTCTCCAGAGAATGGTTCCTCCTGATAACATGACCAAAGTACGACAAGAGATGAAGTCTGGGCTTTCTCACTTCCTTTTATTTATTTATTTATTTATTTTTACATTTCAAGATACAATAGTTTAATGGAAAAATAAATAAATATCATATTTATGATCTGAGAATAATAGCAGAGGCTGGAAATTACCAAGGAAAATAAAAGGAAACAGATACTTTTGTAGGAGAAATAGAAATGTGCTTGGATATTAAAAAGAATAAGGAATGAGTTTAACCAAAATGGTTAAATTATATTCACTTATTTCATTTAGGTATATTTGGGCCTAATTTATACATTTCTAGTTTCACAAAAAATGTATTTCCCAGTTTGTGGCCTGTATAACTTTGGGAAAAACCAAGCAAGAAACTGCTTTCCAATTATTCTTTTTATTCCATCCTCTGTTAACCTTCTCTGTATGTGAATACATCCTTAAAGTCTAGAACATGATAGGACTAATTCTGTCCATAGCTGATGAACGTTTTCTGGTAAAAGTTCTAGTAAGAACATTTCCCATGGTAACGTTCTGGTGAAAACATTACACAAAGTAAAAAACCCCAAGAATAACATACATTGAAAGGTATACAAATATACAGATGGAGAGACAGAAAGAGACATGAGATTTGTAAATAGTTTTTGGAGATCTGGAAACAAACCCATGTGGGTCAGAGGTATGGGGTTGACATCTCTTATTGAGGCTTAGATTTTCTGTGATGTATCTTCAATGGTCCACCTAAGTCCAAGTGGAGAAGCATCTTTACCCTTTGTTTACCAAACATGCCCAGGTAAAGCTGCTTCTCCTTCTATTGGTAGCTGCTGAGTTCTGACTGTCATCTGGAGATACCGCTGGACATTGGTGTCTTCAGCTGTCTGTTGATGGCAGTCAGAAGGGAGTTCTGAGCCTAGTCATAGTCCTGCCGATGGAAAAATGCCACTCTGACCATGTACAAGGTCTTGGCATAATCAGGCTGTCATCCCAGAACTTTTTCACTTTATTCCTTTACTCTTTCATAGTTCACTGGCTCCATCTGAAGAAGGCAGACAGCTACATTGTTGTAGCATTCTATCTGGATGGTGTACAGCATATTTTCTTGTTCAGGGTTAAGAGCTGGGCCCTGAGGTCCTACATTAGGTATTGAGGAGGGCAGGCTTGGGTCCAGAACTTGCAGTTATAGCAGAGCGTGATGGTATCTACTCACAGCATCTCTATACTTCTCTTCCCTCTAGTGCTGGTTCCCTTCCTCCAGCTGAGCCTCCTACAGGCACTTCCAGGTGCTTCTCTATAACTGTCATTCAGTATTCCAGGGAAAAGGGAAGTGCAAGAGCAACTGAAGCTCACCCACTCTGTGGGAGAAAGATGTGGCAGTCTACTTCCCTAAAAATTTACAGCCTTAGGAAATGTTATGGGACAGTTCTATTGTGTCCTATAGAGTTGCTGAGTTGGAATCTGCTCAAAGGCTGTAGGATTTGATTACATTTATACAGAATCACCCCTGACCTAGAAGCAGCCATTCTCACTTCTAAGGAACATTTCGGCTGTACTTTTTCAAAGACAGATTTGTTTGTTCTTTTGGCAGACCCTGGTGTATTCAATATTCTTCACCAAAGCCTTAATTCAAATGCATCATTTCTTCTGAAATCTTCTTTATTCATGGCCCACCTTCTTTATGTATATGAGACTATTGAAGACAATGGCTTGGGTCAGACTCATCTTAGTCTTCAAAGTGATATTTTGGTTCTTAACCACTTTAAAGAGGTCTTTTGCAACAGATTTTTCCAATAAAATATGTCATTGGATTTCTTGACTCCTACTTTCACGGGCCTTGATTGTGTACACAAGTAAAATGAAATCCTTGACAACTTCAATCTTTTCTCCTTTAATCATGATGTTGTTTCATTTCATTATGTTGAAGTATAACCCATACTGAAGGCTGTAGTAACTGATATTCTACAGTAACTGCTTCAAGTCTTCTTCACTTTTGGTGAGCAAGGTTGTCTCATCTGCATATTGCATGTTGTTAATGAGTTTTCTGCTAAGCCTGATGCACATTCTTCTTCATGTAGTCCAGCTTCTCAGATTAGTTGTTCAACATAAAGATTGAATAAGTATTGTGAAAGTAACAACCCTTACACACACCATTCCTGCTTTTAAAGTATGAAGTATACTCTTGTTCTGTTTGAATTACTTATTCTTGGTCTATGTACATATACCTCATGAGTACAATTAAGTCTTCCAAAATTCCTGTTCTTTGCAGTGTTATCCACAAATTTTCTTCTCCCCACAATCGAGTGCCTCTGCATACTCAACAATACACAGGTAAACATCTTTTTGGTTTCTTTGCTTTCAGCCAAGATACATCTCACATCAGCAGTAACATCCTTCATTCCATATCCTTTTCTGAATCCAGCTTGAATTTCTGGCAGTTCCCTGTTGATATGCCATGCAACAATTTTTTAGTTATTTTCAGCAAAATTTTACTTGCACATGATATTAATGATATTGTTTAATAGTCTCCATTGTCAGTTGGACCATCTTTCTTTGGAATGGGCACAAACATGGACCTTTTCCAGTTGACTGTCCAAGTAGTTGTCTTCTAAGTTCCTTGATGTAAACCAGTCAGTGCTTTCAGATTTTATCCATTTATTGAAACATCTCAATGGCATCCCTTCAATTACTGGAGTTTTGCTCTTCATGGAGTCCTTAAGTGCTGCTTGAACTTCCTCCTTCAGTACCATTGGTTTGTGATCATATACTGTCTCTTGAAATGCCTGAGTGTTGACCAATTCTTTTAGGTACAGTGACTCTGTGTAGTCCTTATATCTTCTTTGGAGGCTTTTGCATCATTCAATATTTTCCCCATAGGATCCTTCAATACAACAACTTGAAGCTTGAATTTTTCCTTCAGTTCTTTCAGTTTGATAAATGCCAAGCATGTTCTTCCCTTTTGGATTTTCTAACTCCAAATCTTTTCACATTACAACACTTTATTTTGTCTTCTCAAGCTGCCCTTTGAAATCTCCCATTTAGCTCTTTTACTTAATCATTTCTTCCTCTTGCTGTAGCTACTCTCTATTTAAAAACAAGTTTTAGAGTCTATTCTGACATTCATTTTGGTTCTTTCTTTGTTTCTTGTCTTTTTAATGACCTTTTGCTTTCTTTTTATATGAAGTCCTTGATATCATCCCCAACTTTTGTGGTCTTTGGTCATTGGTGTTTATTGGGTCTTATCTGTTCTTCAAATGGTCTCTAAAACCAGGTGGGATATACTCATGATTATATTTTGGCTCCTGTGGACTTGTTTTAATTTTCTCCAGCTTCAACTTAAACTTGAAAATGAGCAACTAATAGTTTGTTCCACAGTCAGCCCCTGGCCTTGTAATGATATTGAGCTTCTTCATTGTCTCTTTCTATATAGGTAACAAATTTGATTCCTGTGTATTCCTTATGGTGTAGTCCATGTGTAAAATTGCCATTTATGTTGTTGAAGAAAGGTATCTGTCAAGAATTACTCATTGATCTTGTATCATGCAATTACTGGTGTCATTTCTATCACCAAAGTCATATTTTCCAACTACCATTTCTTCTTTGTTTCCAACTTTTATTATTCCAATCACCAGTAATTATCAATACATTTTTATTGCATAATTGATCAGATTCAGAGGCAGAAGCTGATGAAATCTTCAACTTCTTCATCTCTGGCTTCAGTGGTTGGTGTGTAAATTTGAATACTCATATTAACTTGTTTTCTTTTAAGCATATGAATATCATCCTGCCTGACAGCATTGTACATCAGGATAAATCTTGAAATGTTCTTTATGACAATGAATGTGACTCTATTAATCTTCAATCTGTCATTCCCAGCATAGTAGACCATATGATTGTCCAATCCAAAATGGCCAATGCCAATCCATTTCATCTCATTAATGCCTAAGATAACTATCTTTATGTGTTTTCTTTCATCTTGATAACTTCAAATTTTCCTAGATTCATGAATGTAGGAAAACTATGTTATATACATGGGTATATTTTCAATATGCAGATATATATATGTAGGACTATCTACACCAACTATCTACTACCAACTCTATGTTAGTGCAGTCACATATGCCCTCCTATGTATTATTGTTTCCTATTACTGTTGTTGAAGGATTGAATATGTAATAGCATTTACCATTGTGCCTTTTAATCTTATATCCCTTTACCTTGGTTATGTTTTGCTGATATCTCTCATATTATCTTTGTATTGTCTTTCCTTTCACCAAAGTTAACATGTGCCTACTATCTATATAGGAGCTCTGGTAGCACAGTGCCTAAGGCACTTGACTGCTAACCAGAAGGCTGGCGGTTCAAACCCACCAGCCACTCCT
>NW_006921611.1:674679-676759 GCF_000298275.1 Orycteropus afer afer
TTTACTAGCAGTGTATGAGACTTCCAATCTTCCCACAATTTCAACAGCATTTCTTGTCCTCTGTTTTTCGATCAGGGCCACAATTGCAGCTATGAAATATTTTCTTTTTTTTTTTTTTTAATAGTAGTTTTGATGTGCATCTCTCTAAGGAATCCTTTCACCATACTTATCCTATCCGTATGCTGAGCAAATATCAAAGAAGCTGGACTATATGAAGAATAATACAGCACTAGGATTAGAGGAAGACTCATTAACAGCTGGCTATATGCGAATGAAACAACCTTGCCTGGTGAAAGAGAAAAGGACTTAGAACACTTATCCATGGAGATCAAAGACTAAAGCCTTACATACAGAGTGCTACTAAAGATAAAGGAAAACTTAACAATTGAATCAATAAACAACATCATGAAAAATGTAGAAAATACTGAAGTTGTAAAAAATTTCATTTTACTTAGATCGACAATCTATGCCCATGGAAATCACAGTCGAGAACTCAAACAATGCATTATACTTGGCTAATCTGCTGCAAAAGACCTCTTTAAAGTGTTAAAAAGCAATGATGTCACTTTGAGAACTAAGGTGCACTTGACCCAAGCCAAAGTATTTTCAATCACTTCATATACATGAGAAAGCTGGACAATGACTAAAGAAAACCAAAGAATTGATGTTTTTGAATCACAGTGTTGGTGAAGAATTTGAAATATATTATGAACTGCCAAAACATGAACAAATCTGTCTTGGAAGACATATAGCCAGAATGCTCCTTAAAAGAGAGTATGGTAAGACTTGTCTCACTTTCTTTCTTTCAGTATGTTATCAGGAAGGTCATTATGCTTGGTAAAACAAGGTCAGTGAAAAAGAGGAAGAGCCTCTATGAGATAAACTGACACAGTGGCTGCAATAATGAGCACTAACAGCTACAATTGTGAGGATTATGCAGGACTGGGAAGTGTTTTGTTCTGTAGTACACAGGGTCATTATGTATCAGAAGTGACTCAATGGCACCTAACAAGAGTTATTGCTCAAGAGCAACTCTTCATTCACTTTTTGGCCAAAATATTTTCCCAGTCTATGGTTCTTCTTTTTGCTCTTCTATAGCAGTATAGGAGGGAGCTCTGGTAGCGCAGTGCCTAAGGCACTTGACTGCTAACCAGAAGGTTGGAGGTTCAAACCCACCAGCCATTCCTCTGAAGGAAGGTTGGGCAATCTACTACCAGAGTAACACTGCCTTGGAAACCCAAGGAGGGGTCACTATGAGTCGGGTCTGACTCAACGGCACATAACAACAAGAAAGCAGTATAGGAGCTCTGGTGATGTAGTTAAGGCATTTGACTGCTAATCAGATTTTCAGTTGTTCAAACCCATCACCTGCTCCACAGAAGAAAGATGAGGCAGTCTGCTTCTGTAAAGATTTGTAGCCTTGGAAACCCAATGGGAGTCACTGTGAGTCAGAATCAATTCAATGGCAATGAGTTTGGTTTTGAGTATAGAAGTATTTGGATGAGCATAATTATTTGATTTTTGGGAGGCTCCCATTGTTGATACTATCTTCAGCTCTTTGTGCATTTTTATTTATGTTTCATGGCTTATTTATGACATAAATAAATTAAAGCCTTAATATTTTCCCCTATTTTTCTTTCTGTCATCTTTATAGTTTTTATTTTACATTTAGGACTTTTTGTCCATCTTAAGTTTGTTTTCATGCATGGTGTGAGGTATGGATCCTACTTCATGTTTCTGTAATTGAATATTCATTGTTACCAGAAGCATTTGTTAAAGACTATTTCTTCCCCATTTAATGGATTTTAACCTTTTATTGAAGATAAACTCTTCACAGGTGCATGGCTTTATTTCTTCTCAATTCTATTTCATTGATCTATGTGTCTATTACTATACCAGTCTAGGGTGTTTTGAATACTGTGTTTGCATAGTAGGCTTAAGATAGGGCAGTGTGAAGCCATCTACTTTGTTCTTCTTCAGTAATTCTATACTTTATCTGGGGCCTTTTTTCTTTCTGTATGAAGTAGGTAATTGTTTTTTCCTTGTCATTAAGAAAGTTGTTGGAATATGGATTGTAATT
>NW_006921611.1:700689-710975 GCF_000298275.1 Orycteropus afer afer
AAAAAAAAAAATCATGCTTATAATTATTTATGATTTGAAAAATTGTGTCCATGCTACAACCTCCATGTGAGTATCTGCAGAAAGCCTTATCCATAATTGTGGTGGCTAAGTTTGTGTGTCAATTATCTGGGCCTGGTTGAATGTCTGGGCTGCTGGTGGTAGTTATTCCCCATGATGGGACTGGCAATCAACTCCATGGTGGGACCTACCATAACCACCTAAATAGCTGTTTTAGGGATCTGGTCTGCTTCCCCTATATAAGAAACAGCTTTGAGAATGGTCTCTAGTTTATGACATGCTTGAACGCTGCATATAGCATGTCATTGTTGAACAGTCTGCCATGCTCTGCCGACCTTGGGACTTTCAAGAGACTTGAATTAATGGCCTGCTGGGTGGTTTGGTAACATCAGGACTGTGCCATTTTATTTGTTGACCTTGGGCTTGTTAGCCTCAGGAGCCAATAGCTGCCTGAGTGAAGAGATGCCTCTAACTTCAGCGGGCAGGGGAGCGAGAGGCAGAGCTGAAGCCTGAGGTCGAGGGGCTTTCACCTAGCCTCTAGAGCCTGGTACTTTGAACTTGGGCTTGTAGCCTCCTGAACTGTAAGAGAATAAACTCCTGTTTGTTAAGGCCATCCCATTTGTGTTATATTCTTGTCAGAGTGGCACTAAGAAACCAGAATAATTATCAGAAACTGGAAGCAGATAAGATGACCTTAAATATTATTATTGTTACCTGCCATTGAGTTGGCTCTAACTCATGGAGACCTTAGATGTAACAAAACAAAACATTAACCTTTTCTGTACTGTCTTCACATGGGTTGGTTTGTTTGAGTTCATTGTTTCTACTATTGTATAAACACATCTCATTGTATAAACACATCTGTGGTTTATTGATGACTCTCTACTTTACCAAACGAGATGTCCTCTTCTTGTAATTGGTCTTTCCTGTTTATATGTCAAAGTACTCAAAACAAAGTTTTAGTTATACTTGCTTCTGAGGAAAATTCTGGTGATATTTCTTCTATGACTGATCATTCTTCTGGCAATCCATGGTATATTCAGTATTCTTTATCAACACAACAGTTCAAATGTGTCAATTGTTCTTCCCTCCTTCTTATCTATTGCCCAGTTTTCAGATGTATGTGAGACAGTGGAAAAGACCATAGCTTGGATCAGATGCACTTTAGTCTTCAAAGTGAAATCTTTGCTTGTTAAAACTGTAAAGAGCTCTTTTGCAGCAAATTTGCTGTCATTTGATTTCTTGCTATTGTGTTAATGGACATTTATTGTTGATCCAATGAAATCAAGAACTTCAATTTATTTTCATTTATCATATATATATATATAAATATATTATATAATATATATATATATATGTCTAATATTGGCCCAACTACTATAAAATGAGTAATCTCTCACAGCTAAGGTACATGTTAGGGTACATGTCACACCACTTAACCCTATTTTTGTATTGTAATTTCCCTCTCTCTTCTCCTTGGGTCTCTATCTTGACTCTCTGAAATGATCTTAAAGAAAATGACTATGTTTGTTAACTTCCTTTAAATGGAAGTTCCTTGAATATAAGTCTAGGCTCAAGGTATACAACAATTAAAATTTGCTAATTAATTCACATACACACACATAGACACACACAAAAAAAATAAATAATTGATTTTCCTGGCCCAAGAGTATGCATATCACTCTGTGCCATTTTCCTGTTTGTATGACCAATTGCTTTTGAGATTTACAGGACTGGCAAAGATTAACTGACCTTTTCTGTCAGAGGACTCCATGACTCCTAATCCCTAAATATAAAACCTCAAGTATTTTTGTCCCCTAACAAAGTAAATCCTGCCAAAATATTCACACATTTTTCCTAAATTTTTCCAAAATTGAAGAAACAAAAATTTATTGGGTGAAGGTGAGGAAGTGTCATGTTCTTCCACACCTCTCTGTATTTAGAAATGCCCTTCATTCTAATCAAACCATCTACTCAATAGAGCTACTCTTAACACTTCACTCTGTCAGTTAGTTTCAAAGTGACTATTAACATACTTATCACATTGATGTAATTATGTTTACCTGTCCATATTTCATACTCTACTGTGAGACTCTCAGTAATGAAAACTGTATTTATTCACCTTTCTAGCCCCTGTAGCTTACACATTTAATATTTATCTATAAATAAGAATTAGAGTGAATGTGTGAATTAATTAATATGGCTATCATATGTATGAAAAAAATATTTAGTAGACATGATTCCCAGCGGCCTAAAATCCATAGAAAAATGACATTACTTAAATATTTCCTATAATATTTCAGAAAGTAGAAACTCTCTTAAAAGATGTCTCATAAAAATACCCCCAAACCATCTCAGTAAAGGGCTTAAAGCTTTAAATATTCCATGGATGCTACAGCCTCCCTGATTACTGTGACTTGGGCACTTTATATTCTATAATTCAACTCTATTTGTTATCATGGGTATGTCCTGTCCTCTACACAAATCATAAACAAATCTTAATCTAAAGCATAACTTATCTCTTAGAGTTACAAGCTCTCTTTGAAGTTTCTCTATATTTTATAACTATTTGAACCAATTGAAGAAGTGTTTTCATCCCTTGAAAGCTTTCATCCAAATAAATGGGAATTGCAAGCACATTGTTCAAATGACTTATATCAGGCCTCTACAGACATAACAGCATATAATTGCTTACTTCCTATTATCAGAGAACAGTAAAGTTGGACCCAGTTTTCCCTTTCATTTAACGTGTATTTGGAGCACACACCAACTGTATGCAGGCATGAACTTTAGATACTGAGACATTAAGTCTCAGCCTAACATATTCCTTTCACTTTCTTACATGTCCTCTTGGTATTTGTGACAAAAACAGGACAGGAGTCCAGAATGGGCAAATTAATCTTCCCAATCACCAAGATAGTTACAGACAAAGAAAAAATTGGAACAAGACTCCAAGATTCCTCATTTTTTCCACTTTCTATATATGAAATGTCTGGAAATTTCTCCAAATGGAAAAAAATAAAAACTACCTTCCTCTAGAGTGCCCTGAGTATTAAAATTCCCCCATTCAGTTAAGGTCTCCTTTGTCTCTCAAAATCTCCTATGAGAAGCATGCAACTTAAAATCTGTAATATCTTCAAAGAAATAAATTCTTTAGTGTGGAGAAATTGGAGCAACATAGAAATACTGGGCCCATGTCAGGGAAATAGATAATAAACAGAATAAGGAAGGGGGAAAGAAAGAAAATCTAGGTGACACACCAAACAGACAGATGCCACCTACTTCATATCTTTGCCTCGGGCCAACTTGGCCAATTACAGAATGGAGCAATTAGCTTGCTGAAGTCTGAGCTACTCATTTCTCTCCAAAGTTTTCTCAGTAGTTTATACACTTCATCCATCTACCCATGAGTAGGTAGACTTAGTGAAAAATAACCTATGACACAGAGATTGCTAGTGATTTTTCAGGTTACTTCAGGAGTGTCCACCTTGGAGTCTAAAGAACACAGCATTCAAAATGCTGATTGCAATGTTCACCCTTGTTTTTGGTTACAAACACCAGCAGGACACAAGAAAAAAAAAGTCTTTAAAAATTGTCAGTGCCAGAAGAAATTCTTGTGAAAGCCCAAATTTTCCGATAGGAGACAGCAAAAGAATGACACAATGACACAGCCGAACTGCATGGATTTTTTTTTGCCCATAAAGACTAGAAATGCTAGGTAGACCTTGAGTGAATATAAAAAAGAACAATTCTGGACAACAAAAAAGTTTAAGCTTAATAGGGAAAAGCTTAGGCATGTGGCCAGAAAGGTGAGCATATGTTGCTTAGGAAAGAATATTGAAGAGAAGGGACCAGAAATGCTGATACATTGCATTAGAGAAAGAAGACTTTTTCTCCCAGTCTCATTTAAACACTAGTCAGTCACTAAATCCTAGGACCACAAGTGATGAGAATGAACCCTGTTCGCTCTGCTTGGGGAGGTCCCATGAGCATCATAGTGAGCAGCAGTTGCTGCCAGGAGCCCTCTGCTTGAAACATTTGGCTTCAAAATGTGGTGACAGAAAAGGCTCGCTCCATGAGAGGACTCTGACAAATTGATCCTGTGTGGGTCTGCTCTGCTGCTTTCACTCCGAAACCCTGGTACAGCACTGGAAAAACCTCATTCTCAGAAAGAGTCTGGATACATTTAGAAACTCAGTCTTTATGGAGACAACAGAAAGATGGATTGGATACCCTTTGGTGCCATTTGATTTAGAAATGAGAACTTGTCTCCCAGGGAAGAATTACTTGTCAAAGAAGAGAAGGTTTAGTCTTTGAGTTGAAGCCTATGTATTTGCTTGAAGTTTTCATCAGAAATATAGCACTAGAGAACTCTGAATTATGAACAATACTGCAATAATATTGCATTTGATATTCTACTGATGCTATTTGTACTTTGTACTCTTGTATATTTGCACCCTTTTTCTTTATTATGTCCCACTCATTCTTTTTATTTTTAATTATAAATATAATTCAAATATAAAATGTAGAAAAGTGTAAAATGAATTTTCACTTACCCATCACCAAGATGCAAAATGAGCATTTGCCAATTGTGTCTCACTCCTTATCTCCATTGCGTTATTTTAAAGCAAACCTCAGACATCATATAATTTTAAATATATATTAATATTATAAATATTAAATATTAAAACACTCAAACAACTTCATTTTTGTGTCACCTGTATTTTAAAAAAACGTATTCAAATACTTCAGGATGAGTTAGCTGACACAGTTGGGGACCAAATGCTGCAATGTTAGACGGCACACTCTTTCTTGTGCCAACAGTGATTTCCTCCATTGCCAGAGACATGTTTCTGATTTGGAAACTTAGGAGGTGTAATTATGAGGTTCCAGGGTGATGTCAAGAACATTGTACATGAAGAAAGGAAAAGGTCATTAAAAAAGATAAGAAAGGAAGAAAAGACCAAAATATATGTCAGAAGAGACTCTGAAACTTACTCTTGAACAGAGAGTAGCTTGCACTGAGCAAATCTGCTGCAAAAGACCTCTTCAACATATCAAAGAGCAAAGATTTCATTTTGAAAACTAAGGTGTGTTGAACCCAAGTCATGGTATTTTTCAGTCACCTCATATGCATGTGAAAGAAAGCTGGACAATGAATAAGGAAGACCAAAGAACGGATGTCTTTGAATTGTGGTGTTGGTGAAGAATGCTGAAAACACCACAGACTGCCAGAAGAACTAACAAATCTATCCTGGAAGAAGTGCAGCCAGAAAATTCCTCGGAAGCAAGAATGGCCAGACTTCATCTCATTTACTTTGGTGACATTGTTAGAAGGGACCATTCCCTGGAGAAGGATATCATGCTTAGTAAAGTGGAGGGTCAGACAAAAAGGAGAAGACCCTCAATGAGTTGGATCAACAAAGCAGCTGCAAAGATGGGCTCATGTGTAACAAGGAATGTGAGGATGGTGCAGACCTGAGCAATGTTTCCTTCTGTTTTACATAGGGCTGCTATGAGTCAGAAGAGGCTCAACAGCACCTAACAACAACAAGGGTGATGTCCTGCTGCTGTTCTGGTCTCTTGAAGTGAATTTTAATCTCTATGGTTACTGTGAGGGTGAAAAGTGGATGGAAAAATTTTCATGCAAGACTCAGAGAGGCTGGTTAAAAGGTTAGGGTTGATATCTGGAGGAATTATTTGGCAGAATATGGAAAAGACTGGCCCAAATAAATAGTGCTTCAGTGCCTATGTGTTGCATGAGACTTGGCATGAAGTCCTTTTTCTGAGTTCCACATAGAACTCAGCAATGATCTAACATTCTGATATTTGTATTGCTAACTTAAAGGTTGTCAGGCCATGCCTAACAGTGACTCCAGAGAAATAAACTGGTGGTCTACTTCCATAAAGACTACAGCTTCAGAAACTATATATATATATATGGTTGTTATGAGTCACCACCAACACAGCAGCAGGAAATAACTTTCTTGGCAGAGTCTTAGGCATTCACACAAAGGACACTATCAGCTCTTGCAAGAGTAAATTTCCAACATTCATTTATAGTTACTGTTCTTCATTTATTCAAACATTAAGCCATTATCATAAGCTAGTAAGTGATGTCAGAAAGCAGAAGTGCTTCTTCTGAAGCAGAAATCAAGATAGGGAAAAAAAAATAATTCATATTTTAAAGAGGAAAAGTAAGCCATGAATATATAATATAGTATCAAGTAAATAAATTAAAAGGAAAGCAAACCAAGGCAAACAGAGAATAATTTCAAGATGAGTGCTGTCTTTTACACAAGATGGTAACAAAAGGCCATGAGAAAATCTTGAATAAAATGTAGGGGCAATACATTCACGGATCTGAGTGAAAAACATCTGGGTAAAAGGAACAGCAAGTATAAATGCCCTGAAATTGAAATAAGTTTGTTAAGTTCAAGAAAAGAAAGATAATTCAGGGCCACTATATGTTTGTTTGCTTGTTTGTGTCCATGGCTTCGTTCCCCTGCAACGCGCAGTACATAATCTGCATAGTCCTCGGCTATGGACTTGGGGCTGAAAATATTGAGCAAAGGAGTAAAAAAATCTGTTTATATTTTATTAAAAAGACTTTGGCTTCTTTGTGGGCAAGAGGCAGCCAAACAATTCAGTGAAAGCAGAGAGATGATTTAAGTCACCCTTTGAATAAGAATCCCTTTGAATAATCTGGCAAGAAATAAGGTGGCTAAACTGAACAAGAAGCTAATAAGGATTCTCCTATATTATTGACAGATCAGAATGGAAGAATTGAGTTATCAACCAGGGAAAATGGAGCCCAGAAATTAACATCTACAGGCCATTACTTCCTTCTGGCTCAAAGGAAGAAGGAGGGAAAGATGCTGCTAAAGCCTGATATTCAAAGAAGCTGGAACCAAAACAGTCATTTCCAACTGAGTCTGGAGCCAAAGAGAAGAATTAGCTTCTACTGGAGATCTTCTCACTTTCAATCTTTTTCTTCATGATGACCTAACACTTATTAGTTGAACAGTTGTTCAATGAGCAATGACTGTCAGCAATTTACATATGAATCATCTTTGGAAGGATTTAGGAAATTCTCATACCTGGACTGAAACCCAGAACTTTTAAATAAAAATCTCCAAAAGAAGGAGACTAGGTTTCAGTATGTGTTACTTGTTGCTGTTGTTGTTATGTGCCATCGAGTTGGTTCTGATTCATAACGACCCTATGTGCAACAGAATGAAACACATCCCAGTCCTGAGCAGGTCTCACAATTCTTGCTATGCTTGAGCCTACGGTTGCAACTACTGTGTCAATTCATCTCATTGAGGATCTTCCCCTTTTCTGCTGACCCTCTACTTTACCAAGCACAATACCCTTCTCCAGGGAATAGTCAGGCACACCTTAGTATATGTTATAAAATTACTATATGTTATAAAGCTCCCCAAATGATTCTCATGTATAGTCAGTTGAGAACCAGTGTTCAAAATTCAGCTTTATAACAGACCAGTCTGCTCTGAATGCTGTCTCCAGTACTTTAATCTAGTCCTAAGGTATACATCAGAGAAACAATTGGTGAAGGTCCCAAACCTCTATGTACCATTGATTTAATTTCCTTAATAAAATAGTCTTCCTGAAACCTCTGTTCCTTTAATGCTCTTTTAAGGTTGTGAGAGAAAAAGATGAAAAGCCCAGGGGTGACATTCTTTATGTTTCCTTTCATTGTAAACAGAATAATTAAGTGATGTGGTTACCCACATGACTGTGAGAGACACATTTTCTATGACACTGTAAGTTACAACAGGTAGAGGTAGAGAGGAATATTCTAGGCACGTGGAGTGAGGAATTAACACATCTGATCTCTTTTCAAACCACTAAAATGCCTCTCGAAGCAGCTCATGTTTGTGCTTCTCTAATTTAGAATGTATTATGTACCTCATAATTAGGGCTTCTTTCTTTCTTGAAGCCTGGAATGTTTGATACTTTTAGAGAACTGAAATCTTGAGTCTGTGGATCAGAAATAAGCTCCTAGTCTTTTATTGAGAAGCCTGCATTTCAGGTAAGTAATTTCCCCAAGCAGCTGGGATTTAGTATGTGTTCTTAGTTATAATTAAATGATAAATCTTGGTGTGGAAAGAAAGCATCCAACACCAAATATGTCAGTTCCATTGAAGTGGAATAGGGCACAAGATACATTTACCTAGGAAAAAGATTCCATTTTGGAAAACTATATTCTCTTGTCAAAGCGAGATGACAAGCAGTTGTCTGGGAATAGGCAATAACAAAAGGCCCGTTAGTGACTTACTGTGTATCATTCCCTTTCCTGTATCCATGTAGTTTTCTGTAAATAATGGGTGGCTTCCTCTCTGTTGACATTTCCTATTGGCATCTACATCCCCAATGTCCAGATAGTCTTAGTCCTTTCCGTTGATCTAGGGAGTGTTGTTCTTGTTGTTGTTATGTGTCTGCGAGTCGGACCCGACTCATAGCGACCCTTCCTTGGGTTTCTGAGGCAGTATCATTACGGAAGTAGATTACCCCATCTTCCTTCCGAGAAGTGGCTGGTGGGTTTGAACCATCAGTCTTCTGGTTAGCAGTCAAGTGCCTTAGGCACTACACTACCAGAGCTCCTTGATCTAGGGATAACAATCTTGATCTAGGGATAGGAATCCTCTATTGTTCAGCTGGGATGTGAAGCACATCACAGTGTTTCTTGGGGCACACAAATGATTTACTGTTCACAGCTATGATTTATGCTGTTGTGAAACTTCTTCATTAAACAAACTTTTACTAAATACTTACCATGAGCTGAGAGCTATACTAAGCAATATAAGAGGTATAACATTGAATACGACCTGGTCACTTTTGGCTACTTGTCCAGTCAAGGAGTTCATTAAGGTGAAGGAGAGGGAAGAGGTTGAAGATGGGGAATAAAAATGTCCCCTCCAAATTGAAAATTAAATTATTCTGCTTATAAATGTTTGTGTTGGTAATAGGTGTCATCAGGTTGGTTCTGGAAAATAGTGACTCTATATACAACAGAACAAAACACTACCCAGTCCTGTGCCATCCTTACATTCATTGCTTTGTTTGAGCAAATTGCTGTAGCCACTGTGCCAATACATCTCATTGAGAATCTTCTTTTCGTTAACCTTCCACTTTACCAAGCATGATAAAGTTCTTCTTCAAGGACTAGTCCTGACTGATAATATGTCCAAAGTATATGTGATGAAGTCTTGTCATCCTTACTACTAAGGAGCATAGTAACTGTACTTTTTCCAAGATAATTTGTTTGTTCTTGTGTCAAGCATGCTATATTTGATATTCTTCATCAACATCATAATTCAATGGCATCAATTCTTCTTTGGTCTTCTTTAGTCACTGTCCAGCTGTTTCATGTACATAAAGTGATTGAAAATACTAAGGCTTACCTAGTCTTCAAAATGGTATCTTTGTTTTCTATCACTTTAAAGTAATATTTTGCAGTAGATTTGCCAAATCAACATACCAATTGGTTTCTTCACTGCTACTTCTGTAAGCATTGATAATGGATCCAAGTAAAATGAAATCCTTGATAATTTCAAACTTTTCTCCATTTATTATGATGTTGCTTACTGATCCAGTGGTGAAGATTTTTATTTCCTTTATATTGAGTTGTAATCCATTCTGAAGGCTGTTATTTTCAGTCTTTATCAGTAAGTGCTCCAAGCCCTCTTCACTTCCAGCAAGCAAGGTTGTATTATCTGTATATCACCGGTTTTTGATGAGTCTTCCTTTGATGCTGGTGACATATAATTCTTCATATAGTCCAGGTTCTTGGATTATTTGTTCAGCATGGTGTTGTAGTTGTTATGTGCCATCAAGTCATCTCTGACTCAAAGCAACCCCTCCTTGGGTTTCTGAGATGGTATCTCTACAGAAGTAGATTGCCCAACCTTCCTTCCAAGGAGTGGCTGGTGGGTTTGATCTGCCAAACTTCTGGTTCGCAGTCACGTACCTTAGGCACTATGCCACTAGAGCTCCTTGTTCAAGATACAGGTTGAAAAGTATGTTGAAAGATAACTGAAGCACACTTTTCTGGATTTTAAACCATGCAGCATGCCCTTCTTCTGGTCAAATGACTGCCTCTTGGTCTATAACAGGTTCTGCAAGAGCATAATTAAGTGTTCTGGAATTCCCCTTATTCACAGTGATAGCCATAATTTGTTATGATTCATACGATCTAATGCCTTTGCAATGGCAATAAAACATACGTAAACATTTTTCTAGTA
>NW_006921611.1:711542-713565 GCF_000298275.1 Orycteropus afer afer
TCAGTTCTTTCAGCTTGAGAAATGCTGAGAGTGTTCTTCCTTTTTGGTTTTCTACCTCCAGGTCTTTGCACATTTCTTTTTAATACTTTGCTTTGTTTTCTGGAACCATCCTTGGAAATCTTCTTTTCATCTCATTTACTTTGTTTCTTCATTTTGCTTTAGCTTTTCTACTTTCAGGAGCAAGTTTTGTAGTCTCTTCTGACATCCATTTTGATCTTTTTATTTCTTTCCTGTCTTTTTAATGACTTTTTGTTTTCTCCATGTATGATATTCTTGATGTCAGCCCATAACTCATCTGGTCTTTGGTCATTAGTGTTCAATGCATCAAATCTATTTTTGAATCTGTCTCTAAATTCAGGTGGAATATACAAAAGGTCATACTTTGGCTCTCTTGGATTGTTTTAATTTCCTTCAGCTTCAATTTGACCTTGCATATGAGCAATTGATTTTCTGTTCCACATCAACCCCTGGCCTTGTTCTGATTGATGATATTGAGGTTCTCCATTGTCTCCTTGATGTTATTCCTGTGCATTCTATCTGGCAAGGTCTATGTGTTTAATTGCCATTTATGTTGTTGAAAAAGGGTATTCACAATGAATAACTCATAGGTCTAGCAGAATTCTATAATGAGATCTCTGGCATTGTTCTATCATCAAGGTCATATTTTCCAACTACTGATCCTTCTTCTTTGTCTTCAACTTTTGCATTCTAATTACCATAAATTATTAATGCATCTTGATTGCATATTTGATCAATTTCAGGTTGCAGAAATTGTTAAAAATCTTCAGTTTCTTCATCTTTGGCATTAGTAGTTGGTGCATCAATTTGAGTAGTAGTTGTATTAACTGGTCTTTGTAAGCTTATGGAGATTTTCCTATCACTGACAGCACTGTACTTGAGGATAGATCTTAAAATGTTCTTTTTGACAATTCATTTGATGTCATTCCTCTTCAATTTGTCATTCCCACCATAGTAGACCATATGATTTTCCAATTCATAATTGCCAATACCACTTGCTTTCAGTTCACTAATGCCTAAGATACTGATCTCTATGCATTCCATTTCATTTTTGAGAACTTTCAAATTCCTTAAATTCATACTTGATACCTTCCACATTCCAATTATCAATGGATGTTGGTAGCTATATCTTCTCATTTTGAGTCCTGCTCCATTAGTAAATGAATGTTTCTAAAGTTTTATTCCAACTGTATCATTTAAATTGATTCTGCTTTGAGGAGGCAGCTCTTCCCCAGTTGTATGTTGAGTGTCTTCCAACCTGAGGGGCTCATCTCAGCACTATACCAGACAATGTTTTGCTGCTATTCATAAATTTTCACTTGCTAATTTTTTTCAGTAGACCACCAGCTTTGTCTTCCTAACCTGTCTTAGTTTGGAAACTCTATGAAACCTGTCCACTATTAGTGAGAGTGCTGGTGTTTGACATATTGGTGGCATATTTTCCAGTATTACAACAACATTATACTGACACAGTAGGACAAACTGACAGACAGCAGTGGTTGGGAGTTATGTTAGGCTGGGTTCTCTGGGTTTTCCTGATTAACTAAATTGGGGAACCAAAACAGAATCAGTAAGAACCAATTTAGGAAATCCATCCTTATGATTTTGTCTCTCTAGAACCACTCCCAGTACCAAATGCATTAGGCTAAGTTCTCCAGAGAAGCAAAACCAGTAAATCTTATATATATAGAGAGAGAGAAATTTATCTTAGGAAAATTGGTCACACACTTATAGAAGCTGGCAAGTCCCAAATTCCTGGATCAAATGTCAAGCTGGAGGCTTTTTCCAACTCACACAGCTGTAGGGGCTGACGAGCTCAAGATCAGCAGGCAGTATACCAGCTGTTGACTCCAACAGATGACAAATCCAAGATCACCAGGCCAAATGGTGGATTGTTCACTCACAGACAGTTAGAGGCAACACAACAGGATCCAAATCCACTGAAGTTGTTGTTGTTGTTATGTGCCGTCGAGTCAGCCCTGACTCATAGCGACCCCTCCTTGGG
>NW_006921611.1:713845-719856 GCF_000298275.1 Orycteropus afer afer
CAGCCCCAAATATCACAGGAGTGATATAATTTTGGTGTGGATTACACAAGCATTTGGGTGGTTGAAACCTTCTTAGAATTCTGTTATCACAATATGTTTATAAATACTCAATGAGAACAAAGGTTTGAATGAACTTCTTGACTCTTTTCACTTTCAGTAACCTGTGTATCCATGTTTTCAACAATATCACAAACTACAGATTATTGTAATTTCCAGAAAGCCCTTGATATCAAGTACTGTGTGAATTCTCCAAAGCTTTTATTTTTTATCAGAAATTGTTGCAGTTATGTAAGTTTTAGAATGAGTTTTTCATTTTCTGCAAAAACAACAACAACCAAACAGCTTATGTGATTGTGTTAAATCTATAGATCAAATTGAAGACAGTTAAATTATAATAATATCACATTTTGCAATCCATTAATATAGTATATCTCTCCACTATAAATATCATTTAACTGCTATAAGCAATAGCTATTAGTTTTTATCATACACATTTTGCAAATATTTGATTAGATTTATAGCTTATTATTTAATATGCTCCATTGATATTGTAAATGATACTGTTTCAATTTCCAATTTGTGATGCTTGTATAGAAAAATGGGCTGGATTTCTGTATTAAACTTGTAGCCTGCAACTTCACAAATCTCTGATTAGTTCAAGTAGTTTTTTGGTGAATATTTAGAAATTTTCTGTGTAGAAAATTATGTTACTGTTAATAGACATGGTTTTATTTCTTCTTTTCCAAACTTTAAAGCTTTTATTTCTTTTTATTGGCAATATTGCACTATGACTTCCATTAAATGTAGAATAGGATTGATGAGAATTTAAATCTTTACCTTGTTCACAAAGTTAAATGGAAGATATTGAACACTGAACCATTAAAAATTCAAGTAAAGGTTTTTTGTGAAGAACTTTTCTTTAATTTCCAGTTTTCTGAGAATTTTTATCGGAATGAATATTGAATAGTAGTAATTTTGTTTGTTTGTTTGTTTGCTGTTGGTGGTGGTGGTGGCTGTAGGTTGGTTGACTAATATTTGCTACCTTACTGACAGGATCATATTATTTTTCATCTCCATTTTCTTGATAAGGTGAATTATATGAATTGATTTTCAATGTTAAACCTACTTTACATTCCTGGGATGAAGTCCAATTGATCATGATATTTTATCCTGTATTACTAAATCAGTGTGTAATTTTGTTGAGGATTTTTGTATTTATGTTCTTGATGAATATTGATTTGCTGTTTTCTTTTCTTGTAAAGTCTTTTTCTAATTTTGATATCAAGAAAACGGTGGTACATATAATGAGTTCTGAGGTATTCCAACTTCTTCCATTTTATGTTCTTCCAATTTGCAATTGGTTTTCTTTCTTAAATGTTTGTTAGATTATCAGATTTTCAGTAAGATGAAAGACTAGGCAGAAAAATGACACAGACTCTCTTCAAGAAAGAAAAGAAAATCCAATTGACAGAGATACAGAAGATAATCCTGGAGCCCTGAGCTTTGAAAGGAACTATACAGAAGTGGATTAGGCACCAACTAGTAGAAAAACCTGAACCAAAACAGAGATCGTCAGACCTGCAGACTGTCAGCTATTCTGACAGGACCAACAGCCTATTTCCAAGTGGTGCTGGGACCTGAGAATTGATCTAAAGATCAGCCCTGCTCACCAGCGGCTGCAGGGATGACTGTGCTGGTAGTACATGACTAAGAAGGGAATGACAGTTTTAAAAGAAATGGCGTGGCATTCATCATCACAAAGGATGTTTCAAGATCTGTCCTGAAGTACAATGCTGTCAGTGATAGGATAATATCCATACGCCTACAAGAAAGACCCGTTAATATGACTGTTATTCAAATTTATGCCCCAACCACCAAAGCCACACATGAGGAAAATGAAGAATTTTATCAGCTTCTACAGTCTGAAATTGACCAAACATGCAATCAGGATGTGTTAATTATCACTGGTGACTGGAATGCAAAAGTTGGAAACAAAGAAGAATCACTGGGAGTTGGAAAATTTGGCCTTGGTGACAGGAATAATGCTGGAACTCGTATGGTAGAATTTTGCAAGACCAACGACTTGTTCATTGCAAACACCTTTTTTCAACAACACAAACGGAGGCTGTACACGTGGACTTCACCAGATGGAACACACAGGAATCAGATTGACTACATCTGTGGCAAGAGGCGGTGGAAAAGCTCAATATCTTCAGCCAAAACCAGGCCAGGAGCTGATTGTGGAACAGACCATCAACTGCTCGTATGCAAATTCAACTTGAAGTTAAAGACAATTAAAACAAGTCCACGAGAGCCAAAATATGATCTTGAATATATCCCTCCTGAATTTAGAGATCATCTAAAGAATAGATTTGATGCATTGAACACCAATGACCGAAAGCCAGATGAATTATGGGAAGATATCAAGAACATTATCCGTGAATAAAGCAAGAGATCACTAAAAAGACAAGAAAAGAAGAGAAGACCAAAGTGGATGACAGAAGAGACTCTGAGCCTTGCCCTTGAGTGGAGAATAGCTAAAGCAAATGGAAGGAATGAAAAGGTAAAAGGGCTGAACAGAAGATTTCAAAGAGCAGCTCAAGTAGACAAAGCCAATTACTCTAATGAAATGTGCAAAGACCTGGAGTCTGAAAACCAAAAAGGAAGAACACGCTCGGCATTTCTCAAACTGAAAGAACTAAAGAAAAAAATTGAAGCCTCGAGTTGCAATATTGAGAGATTCTATGGACTGCTAAAAGAACTAACAGATCTGTCCTGGAGGAAGTGCAGCCAGAATGCTCCTTGGAAGCAAGAATGGCCAGACTTTGTCTCACCTATTTTGGTCATGTTGTAAGGAGGGACCATTCCATGGAGAAGGATGTCATGTTTGGTAGGGTGGAGGGTCGACGAAAGAGGGGGAGTCCTTCAACCAGATGGATTGATACAGTGGCTGCAATGATGAGCTCAAGTATAGCAGGGATTGTGGGGCTGGCGCAGGATCAGGCAGTGTTTCGTTCTGCTGTGCTGTGTGATGAGAGAGATAAAGTACTCATTGGTTTGAAGTGAAGGGAAGAGTGTGACTTCCAAACTTGCAGCTGGTACCCAAGACCTAGCTGGGAAGACTAGGGCTGAGCTGACCAGAACCTGACCAAGTGAAGAGGAAGATGTTTGACACTTAGCTGGTGTTAAATTGCTGCAATTTGATGACTTGTGCTGGGCTGGACATTAGTTATTTATGGATGCAGATACCCAAAGTTCCAAGCAGAACAGAAAATTCTTCAGAGAAAAAGGAATATGTTTATCTCCTCAGTACTGGCTTGGTAAGAATGGGCAAATTAGAAACTGGCTATCCAAAAAGGGTTGGGGAGGGTAGATAAAGGCATGAAGTGTCTGGCTTACACACTTTCATGAGTATGGTTATTCTTAAACTGTTAGTGAAAGGGATGTTAATTTTTGAAGTTGAAAAGGGAAAATGGTTAGAAAAGCAGGGGGTGGCCTGCAATGTAGTAAATTACATGGTATGGCTTTTCTAGCCATAGTCTTTGTAACTCCCACTGGATTACTGGGTGGGACCATGCAATTTAAGCTCTTGATTGTTAAAGTCATCCACCTACAGTATTTCTGTTGAAGCTACACAAAGTAATCTTCTGGGAAACTTCACTTTCTCTCATGTGTGTAGAACTCTGATGTTGGGATTAGTTGGTTTTGCCATTCTGTCAGGCTCAAAATGAGCCCCCCACCCCAGAGGCAAAAGAAATCTCACTGCCAGCTTAGAGAGACACCCAGCGGAGAGAGATGCCTGGCTGAGAGATGGTGGCAGTGAAACCAAGAGGCATGGGACAGAGCAGCAGGGTTACCTGGCCCACAGAGGCAGAGTCCAGGCCCAGATTCCAGCCTGAGACTCCAAGGGCCAGAGAGGCATGTCTACAGACACAGCAGAGTGGATACTGTCCTGATCAAAGAACTGCATCCTGAGCATGTTCTTTAACTTGAATCATAGCCTGTTGCTTCTCTAATAAACCCCATTATCTGTGAGTTCTGTGTGGCCAATGCAGGGAATTATTGAACCCAGCAGAGAGGTGGTGGGTGTTGCCAAAGGGACAGTTGATGCCAAGGATGGTAAGAGGGCTGGAGGGTGGCAGCATGCCTGGCTTCATCGGAACAGGCCTTGGGCTGCTGATGGTGATTCTGTGCTCCTCTTGTGTAGTTAAAGGAGGTCAGAAGATGATGGTTCCCTGCCTCTTTAGCAGGCTGGCTTTGTGTTCTTAGAGAATGGCCTAGGATATTAAGAGATGTTTTGTCCTTCATGTTTCTGCTGAGCCCTCAGCTTTTGGCTTTCCTTACATGCCTATGTGACAAGGTGAACCTCTCTTCACACTCTTATTCCATTTGCTGACAGCTTTTTTTATTGTCATTTGGTGATTTCTGTGCTTAGAATTGGGATGGAGTAGGTTCTCTCTTATCGTGGTCCAATCTCAGTTTTAGTCAGGTCCTCTGTTACTAGCCCTCACATGTGTGGTTTTCTCAGCATCCCTGTTTCTTCCACGTATAACAGCCAAACTTTGCCTTGAGTCTGTCATGAATCTTGTGCAGAAGAGTTTCATGCCTCTCCTGTAAGTGGTAGGATACCACTAACGATAAAGTTTAGGATCTTCAACCAAGTATTCTTTCTGTTGTTCCTTCAGGCATAAAGGTTTTTCTCTTTTATACTTTCCCTAGAACCAATAATATTAACTGCCCTTTCTGAGACATTTAAATTTTTTATTTCATATGTAAAAGAGTTTGCAAAAATGTGTGGTGTCTCATTCTTTCTCCACAATGGCAGTTAAACCCCTCCTCCTGCATACTTACACCACTGTAAAAGATTGTCTAGTCTCCTATTCTGCTTCCAATCTTTCTCATGAGCACCTGGAAGAAGCCCATAGAAAAGAATCTATTAAAGTTTCTGAAATCTCCTAGTATTGGGGACTCCTAGGGGATCTAATATCTGTCAGCAGACCATTCTCAACTGTTCACTGTTAGTTTTAATTTCAGTCAATTTCTCCTTACCTATTTGTATAGAATCTGGTGTGTTTTCTCATGCTCTTCCATTTTTGTCTAATTGAAGGATCCTGTCCTTGAGATTTAGTATACATATGCAAAATGACTGACATCTAATGAGATCTCAGTAAATACTTTCCATATGAATGGAAAGTATTGATGGACAAGAATGATAAATATGCTATGATGAACAAGTGTTTCAGGCAAGTTTTTAAGTTTTCTTAAAAACTTGAAAAGTTTTTCAGTAAGAAAAAAAATGCTTTATTCTAGGAGCTCTAGTAGCATGGTGCCTAAGGCACTTGACTGCTAACCAGAAGGTTAGTGGTTCAAACCTACCAGTCATTCCATCGAAGGAAGGTTGGGCAACCTACTTCACCTTGATAGTGATATCGCCTTGGAAACTGAAGGAGGCGTCACTATGAGTCATGTCCGATTCAATGGCACATAATAGCAACAACAACATTTCTCATTCTAAGTGGAAACAAGTAGTAAGACAACATATATATTATAATTAAATTCCCATAAATGAGAAGGTCAAAATAGTAGAATACAATATGCATTTTTCTATTTTGGTGGTATTTTTTAAACTATGCAAAGAATTTTCCTCTAAAAACACATAAAAGTTACAAGAGTTTATCTATGAGGGGATACTAGGGCACAAGTGAGAATCAGCATGAGTCAGAGATTTATTTGCACTGAACACACTTGGTACATGAGGCACTTTTAATCATATGCATGTATAACCTATTATAAATAAATAAAACCCAGTAATCCCATTAATAGCTATTTACATGAGACAAATTTAAGCATATATCCATGAAAAGACTTGTACAAAAGTGTTCACAACCCTTCATTATTATTATTCATAATAGACAAATCTGGAAGCCTTGCAAATGTCTGTTAACAGGATAATGTATAAGTAACTGTGGTTTATTTATACAATGGAATATTACTCATAAAAATGAACAAAT
>NW_006921611.1:720250-721523 GCF_000298275.1 Orycteropus afer afer
CCAAAATATTTTCCATTTCAATATTTTCATATGTACAATTCAAAACATTAATTATGTTCATAATACTATGCAATCATCACCAGTATCCATTTTTAAAATTTTCCATCACCTTTGATAGAAGCTCAGTGCTCCCTAAGCAATGACTCTTTCTTTCCTGTTGTTATTGTTGCTGTTAGCAGCTATCTAGTCAGCCTTCACCTCAGTGCAAGCAGTTTGTAATTTGTCACTAAACTAAAGATTGGTGATTTAAATTCACCCAGAAGCTCTTTGGAAGAAAGGTCTAGCCAAATACTTCCATAAACATTACTATACTATAGTACTATACTGCAGTACATGGGTTGCCTCTTCATAACCACTAGTGAGCTTTGGTCCCTATACATGTGCTTATTCTGGATGTTTCATATAAGAGGGATCATACAATACATGTCTTTTGTGACTAAATTAATCTCGCTCAGTATAATGTTTTCCAGGTTTATCATTGTTGTACCATGGTTGAGTAATATTTTATGGGTTTTCTTGGTTGAGTAATATTCTATTGTATATATATACTACATTTTGTTTATCCATGTATCTATTTACAGACATTTAGCTTGTTTTCATCTTTTGGCTAAGTGAATAGTGCTGCAATGAACATTGATGTACAAGTTTCTATTTGCATTTTGGCTTTCAATTATTTTGTATACAGACATAAAAATGAAATTGCTGCCTCATATATTAAGTCTACGTTGAACTTTTTAAGGAACTGACAACTGTTTTTCTCAGCATCTTTACCACATTACAATGCCACCACCAATTAATGGGGGTTCCAAATTCTCCACATCCTCACCACCACTGTTGTTTTCCATTACTTTGATCATGTCTGTCCTAATGGAGGAGCTCTGGTAGAATAGTGTCTAAGACACTTGCCTGCTAACCAGAAGGCTGGCGGTTCAAACCCACCAGCCACTCCTCGGAAGGAAGGTTGGGCAATCCTACTTCCGTAGTGATACTGCCTCGGAAACCCAAGGAGGGGTCGCTATGAGTCGGGGCCGACTCGACGGCACATAACAACAACAACAACATATACATATCAGTGGGTTTAGGGTTATTTTAGGCAGTTTACCTGGCTAGTACCTGCAATACAGATAAATGATCTTGTTTAGTTTAAATAACTTTTTGATTTGCTTCCACTATAGTAATTCCCGGGAGCTCTGGTAGCATAGTGGCTAAGACACTTGCCTGCTAACCAGACGGCTGGCGGTTCAAACCCACCAGCCACTCCTCGGAAGGAAGG
>NW_006921611.1:721623-733179 GCF_000298275.1 Orycteropus afer afer
AACAACTGTCCTAATGGCAGTGAAGTGATGGATGGGGTATAGTCATTAAGTTTGTGTCAACTTGGCTGGGTCTGATTGAGTGGCTGGGCAGCTGGATGTAGCATTCCCCATGATGAGACTGGTAATCAACTCCATGGTGGAATCTACTGTAAGCAGCTGAGTAGCTGCCTTAGGGATATGGGGAACAATCTCTAGCTTATGGCACGCTTGAACCCTGCATGTAGCCATGTAGTTGTTCAGCAGCCTGCTGTGCTCTGCTGACCTTGGCACTTTCAATGGACTTGAAATAATTCCCTGCCATGTGCTTTGGTAACATCAGGACTGTGTCTTTTTACTTGTCACCCTTGGGTTTGTCAGTCTCAGCAGCCAGCAGCTGTCTGAGTGAAGAAATGCCTCTAGCTCCAGTGAGCTGAAGCGCAAGGGTGAGGAGCTTTCACCCAGCCCCTAGAGTCTGGCACTTGAACTTGGACTTAAAGCCCCCAAACTGTAAGAGAATAAACTCCTGTTTGTTCAAGCCATTCCATTTGTGGTATTTTCCGTTAAAGCACCACAGAGGTAACCAGAACACAGAGCCACTTTAAAATTAAAAACTTGTATACATCAAAGTACTTTATTAACAGAGTGAAGGCAGACCCACATATTGGGAGAAAAATTTTGGGAACCATATATCTGATAAAGATTTAATATCTAAAACACATGAAAAATTTCTACAACTTAATAATAAGAGGACAAATACCAATAAAAATAACGTCAAAACATTGAGCTGCATAGAAGAAGTCTTATGTAAAAGCTAAGGTATGATTCCATTTATATAGAGTTCTTGAACTGGAAAAATTAATCTGTAGTGAAAAACTCAGAATAGTAGTTTGTGTCAGAAAATGAGGGTACATATTTTTTAAAAAAAAGATCATGAAGAAAAGTTCCAAGATGATGAGAATGCTTTAAACCTTGAAATGGATTTGGCTTTTACCAAATCCAATAAATGATAAACCCAAGTAAAGATTTGTGCATTTTGTTACAAGAATGTTTACTTTAAAAATGATTAACACATATTGAATACAACTTGATCATATGCATGCTTAAGTATTTTGAGGTAACTACCCACCAGCCACTCCTCAGAAGGAAGAGGGGGCAATCTACTTCTGTAGTGATACTGCCTCGTAAATCCAAGGAGGGGTCGCTATGAGTGGAATCTTACTCCACGGCACATAACAACAACAACAATCACTTAAACAGGAGCTCTGGTAGTGTAGTTGCTAAGGCACTTGACTGCTAACTAGAAGGCTGGTGGTTCAAACCCACCAGCCACTCCTCGGAAGGAAGGTTGGACAATCTGCTTCCCTAGTGATACCGCCTCTCCTCGGAAGGAAGGTTGGGCAATCCTACTTCCGTAGTGATACTGCCTCGAAAACCCAAGGAGGGGTCGCTATGAGTGATACTGCCTCGAAAACCCAAGGAGGGGTCGCTATGAGTCGGGGCCGACTCGATGGCACATAACAACAACAACAACAGTGATACCACCTCAGAAACCCAAGGAGGGGTCGTTATGAGTTGAGACCGACTCTATGACACATAACAACAACAACAACAACAAACACTTAAACATGCATATCATTACATAGTTTACTATTTCTTTACGGTCTACAACCTATTTTAAAATACATCAAAAAGTAAGATAGTTTTGTGGATAAACAGTGAATATATAATGAGCAGTTATATAATGAAGAAAATACAGTAAATATTATAAGATACCAGTATTCATGGTTCACTTCTATATTTCTCTATACTTGAAACCTTTTATAATAAAATGTTGGGGAAAACAAATAAGCTAATAATTTAAAAAAATATATCTTCTTCTTATTAAGTCAGTATAATTGGACACCTTTTGTAAAACTGGAAAGTCATTTTCCTAATTATTTTACATTCAAATAAAACAGACATGCAAGAAAAAACTGCAATAATTTTTTCAAGTACCTCTTTCAATTCTATTTCTTCCTGCATGGAGAACAAATTGTAGTAAAAACTAAAGTAGTGCTTTTGAGGAAATACACATGAATATTTCCTTCAGCCAGGCATGAAAGGAAGAATCTTAAAGAAAGGTTGATGATGCTCTCACCTACCTGTTTCAAATGTATTATTGTTGTTGATATTGCTTAGTATTAGAACTGTAGACCTATGAGCCATGGCACATTGTATTGTAGCATTGATAATAAAACATTGTTTTCATCACTGGAATTGTCCAGTTACAGAGCTCTGAGTTCTTTGGGTTTAAGGGAAATGATATGTATCAATAGTTTACCCTGACCCCTGACTGCAAAATAAAAGGCTGACATCTACCACAAGTTTGATTGCAATTTGTACAAGCCAGTCAGTGATTTTTCAAAGTAATACTTTGGAAAAAGAAATGTTAAAATTTATTCTAACTTTCCGACAGCAATTTCTGATGTGAAAATAAAACATTACCTATGTCAGTGTAAATTATATTGTAGCAATAACTTCACATTTAATTATGATGAACTCAACTGTAGACACCACCTATCATCATCAAACAGGAACTCAACTATTTCTTCAAAATTTGAAGCTTTATAGATCTTCTTCCCACTTTTACTGCTCTCTGTTATCTCACTTCCCACAGTGTTGTCAGCCGGCAGACATAGGCTGGTAATGTTAAAAAAGTATTTTCCGATATCAGCACATTAATGCCCTTTCATTTACATAGTGTCTTATCATTGTATTGTGCTTTTGAATATGCAGCTCACTGAGATTTGCTAAAGTGATGCTCTCTATAGCACTAGTTTTCAAAGTGTTTCTCAAATACAGTGCATGAAAAGCACCTGCGTTGCTTATATTACAAGCAAGTTTATGGGACCTACCCTAGAACTGTTGTTGTTGTTGTTAGGTGCAGTCGAGTCATCTACGACTCATTGCGACCCTATGTACAGCAGAACGAAATGCTGCCCGGTCATGTGCCAGCACCATGATCCTGGCTATACGTGAGCCCATGGTTGCCGTCACTGTGTCAGTCCATCTTGTTGAGGGGCTTCTCCTCTTCTTTGTACCTCCACTTTACCAAGTATGATATCCTTCTCCAGGGAATGGTCTCTTATAGCATAGCCAAAGTGGGTGAGACAAAGTCTGGCCATTCTTGCTTACAAGGAGCATTCCAGCTGCACTTCTTCCAGGACAGATTTGTTAGTTGTTTTAGCAGTCCATAGTACTTTCAGTATTCTTCACCAAACCATCTGCCCCAATAAAGGCATACCCTTAGCCTCACTTGGTTAGCATTCTAACTAATTTCTAGGAAGAATATATTAGTCATTATAACCAGAACCACATTATACATTACACTGTTTCCTGTCTCTGCCTCTATCTTCACCTCTATTTTTTTTTTTTATTTCTACATACACCTACTCTAACAAATCAATCTCATATGGATATGAATGCATTTTTGATGAATAATTAAGTCCTCTTTGAATCCCAGAGTTCAAAAGTTCTCTTTATATGGTTACAGATCTCTATCTGAATTTGTTGGAAGTGACAACTGAAATTCTTATGCCCAGAATGGACGGAATTGGTAAAAACACAATAATTTTTACATTTTATTTAGCAAAAGAATCATTTAAAGAGTACACTTAAAAAATAAAAAAATAAAAAAAAAAGCCACTGCCATCAAGTAGATTACAACTGATAGCAATGCCCCATTGGGTTTCCAAGACTGTAAATCTTTATGAAAGTAGATTGCCTCATCTTGCTCCTGCAGAGCAGCTAATGGGTTTGAACCTCTGGCTAATTTGTTTGCAGCCAAATGCCTTACCCACTGTACCACCAGAGCTCCTTAAGAAAAAAGAAAAGAGTGATAATGATAACATTCTGGACATCATCTCAGAGAACTCTAGAATTCTGTTTGAATAGTTCTAGTAGCACCACAAGGAGCTCTGGTAGCATAGTGCCTAAGGCACTTGACTGCTAACCAGAAAGCTGGTGGTTCAAACCCACCAACCACTCCTCGGAAAGAAGGTTGGGCAATCCACTTCTAGTAATACTGCCTCGGCAACCCAAGGAGGGGTCACTGTGAGTCGGGGCTGAGTCAATGCAAATAACAACAACAACAACAACAGTAGCACCACAACTCAAAAGCATCAGCTCTTCTTTGGTCTTCCTTATTCATTTTCCAGCTCTTACATGCATATGAGGTGATGGAAAATACCATGGCTTGGGTAAGGCACACCTTAGTCCTCAAGGAGGTATCTTTGCTCTTCAGCACTTGAAAGAGGTCTTTTGCAGCCTATTTGCCCAGTGCTATACATTGTCTGATACGTTGACTGCTGCTTCCATTGACATTAATTGTAGAACCAAGTAATACAAAATCTTTGACAACTTCAATCTTTTCTCCATTTTCATGATGCTGCTTATTGGTCCAGTTGTGAGGATTTTTGTTTTCTTTATATTGATGTGTAATCCATACTGCAGACTATATTCTTCAATCTTCATCAGTAAGATTCTTCACATCACCCTCACTTTCAGCAAGCAAAGTTGTGTCTTCAGCATATCACAGGTTGTTAATGATTCTTCCTCCAATCCTGATGCCATGTTCTTCTTCATATAGTCCAGCTTCTTGGATTATTTGCTCAGGGTAGAAATTGAGCAAGTATGGGGAAAGGTTACAACCCTGACACACTCCCTTCTTGATTTTAAACCATATAGTAGTGTCCCTTTGTTCTGTTTGAAAGGGACCGTAAAACTACTCAAACAGAATTCTAGAGTTCTCTGGGATGATGTCCAAATGTTATCATTATCACTCTTTTCTTTTTTCTTAAGGAGCTCTGGTGGCACAGTAGGTAAGGCATTTGGCTGCTAACAAAATTGTCAGAGATTCAAACTCACTAGCTGCTCTGCAGGAGCAAGATGAGGCAATCTACTTTCATAAAGATTTATAGTCTTGGAAACCCAATGGGGTATCACTATCAGTTGTAATCTATTTCCTGGCAGTGGCTTTCTTTCTTTTTTTTTAATGTGCTCTTCAAATGATTCTTTTGCTAAATAAAATTTAAAAATTACCATGTTTTTACCAATTCTGTTCATTCTGGGCATGAAAATTTCAGTTGTCAGTCCCAAAAAATTTAGATAGAGATATGTAGCAATATAAAGAGAACTTTTGGACTTCGGGATTTAATAAAAAATTCACTCGTATCCACTATGAGATTAGTTTGTTAGAGTAGGTGTATAAAAAAAAAAAAAAGAAATAGAGGCAAAGATAGAGGTAGAGACAGGAAACAGTGTAATGTATAATGTGGTTCTGGTTATAAAGACTGGTACCTTCTTCCTAGAAATTAGTTAGAATGCTAACCAAGTGAGGCTAAGGGTATGCCTTTATTGGGGCAGAATGTTTTGTTTTGTTTTGTTTGTTTTTTCTGTTTTTCCTCATCCTGCGTCACTGTTTTCATTCTCTGATCTTTAATGGGATTGTGGCTTAATTATATCAGCTGTGAAATTGCAATGTTGGTTATAATGTTTCCACATGGATTTCAAACAGACTTTTTTTTTTTTTTTTTTTCTGAGCAATCTTTTCAAAATATTTGTATAGCCTTCAAAGATACAGAGAGTGTCTCTCTCAAGAACAAAGGACAGATTTGTTTAGTGCCTAGTATAAAAGATTCAGGTTCTTTAAGCTCAGTGTTTCTCTCCTCTAATACAACCCACTAAACTGTGCAGATGTCACTTGGTCCTCTTCACACCACCAGAGGAAACTAAGCTTAGGGATCTAGTACAGTAATATGCTGATTCTCTGGCCACTGCTAGTACTGTGAGTAATTAAAAATTCTTTGTAGCTGCTCTGGTGGTGTAGTAGTGCCTAGGGCATTTGACTGCTACCAGAAGTCTGGTGGTTCAAACCTACCAACCACTCCCCAGAAAGAAGTCTGGGCAATCTACTTCTGTAGAGATAAAGACCAAGCTCACTGTCCTCAAGTCCAATCCGACTCATAATGACCCCTCCTTGGATTTCCAAGGTGATATCACTTTGGAAGTAGATCTCTCAATCTGTATAACAGCCTCAGAAACCCAAGGAGAGGTCACTATGAGGTTTTTTGTTTGTTTGTTTGTTTTCCCTCTGGCCTAGGCATTGTGTATTTTCTAGAAGCGTTCATCTAACTGTTGGTAGAGTAATTCCTTAACTTGAAAGTAGCATAAAATCTTGGGAGCTTCATCATTTTTGAAAACTAATTGCATTAACACTTTTAATTTCTCTCTACTTATTTAAAGTGTAGACTAAGCAGTAAGCCCCTGACAGCTTTATTGCTATAATTCTAGTTATCTCTGTGAGTAATTTGTAGGATTTCAGGGAGCATTCCCAGCTTCAAAAATCACCCTAAAATCCCTTCTACAAGTAATTTGTAATATCCAGATTGTGTCACTCTTTCAACTAGTTCTACACACTAATACTGTCTCTCCTGAGACTTCTGATATGTGTTCTTCTGTAGGGCTGGCATTTTATCCCATCATGACCTCTGTATATACAGCAAATTCCAGGTGGAATCTGAACTGAAAAGTGCTCCTTTATTGAGTTTATGACTGATAAATAATGTCTTTGATAAATCTGATCAAAGCTGTCTATACAAGTGAGGAAGAAGGATAAAAGTAAGGACTCCTTAATCATTTCAGGTCTATGATCATATTTTTAACAGTAATCCCTGATTCATACAAATGTAAGATCATAGACTTAGGTAATTTTTAAATTGAAAAAGATCTTAGAAACTATCTATGTACAACCTAACACACAAAGCAGGTATATGTGCTACACAAACACAAGATCTTGCTTAACCTACAGTTATGAGAGTTTATGGTAGTCACAGTAAATTTCTCATTTAATATTTAGAAATATCTGATTATACTGAGGAAAAATCAGTTGTACTAATCATCTCCAACCTTCAGTCCAATGACCATCTCCTGGAACAATCACTGCATTAGTCCATCCTCTTCCAGATATCATAACTAATCCCTCCCCAAAACTTAGCAAATAACAACAATTATTCCAAAATAAAATAGAATGCCTTCAAAATCTTAAAATATTCTGCCAAAATCCACACTAAAATTCATTTCAGATGGCTCCACTCAAGACAGCACATAATAGCAAAACCTACTACTGTTATAATCGTTTTTTGTGCAGATGCATTATGTTGATATATATTATGTTTGTACTTAACTAGAAGTGCTGAGCTTTTTTCACATGAATTCCTGACAGCCAGGTTCATCATATTTTATATTTATCAAATTGATTTTTTTTAAAAAAATCATGTAAAGGAATCTACATGTATTGTGCTAAATTAATTTGATAAATTTTATTCCATTTTTTTCCATCCTTTCAGGATTCTTTTTGAATCTTCTTTCTGTCATCAAAATCATTTTTACCTTTTCCAAATTTCATCTTGTGAAAATCTGAAACAAATGTCTTTTAAACCTTTATCCAAGTTATTGATTAAAATATCAGATAGAACAGGTCCAGTCAGCTGTTTGATCTTCAAGTTTAGATTCTCTTAAAATTAACATGGTTCTAAAAATCCATATCTTTTATGTGTAGTTATTTAAAAGACTTCAAATATGCATTATAGGGCTGAGAGCTAGGATCTATTTTTTAATGCCATTCATAAAGTTAAAATAGCTTGATATTAAATAAGAATATTACTGAAATTAAAAAAAAACTAACTAAAGTCTTACTGTAAACCTTATAAAGATTTCCTGTACAAATTTTAGGAAAACAGAGCAATATTGAGAATGCTGTTGGTCCCTGGACACAGATGCAGCCTAAATCAGAATTGTCCTTCCCATCTTAAAAAATAACATATAGACATACAAAGAACTATACATAAAGGCACACATGCACAAACCATCATCATAATTAGAAAACAGAGAACACTACAATTTTATATTATATATACACAGAAAAAAAAAAAAATCCTCCAAACTCACTGCCATTGAGTCATTTCTGATTCATAGTGACTCTTTCTTGGGTTTCCAAGGTGGTATCACTATGGAAGTAGATTGCTCAATCTTCCTTCTGAGGAGTGGCTGGTTGGTTTGAACAACCAGCCTTCTGGTTAGCAATCAAATGTATTAGGCACTATGCCACCAGAGCTCCCATATACAGAAGAATATATATAAAATGCCAGCAGAGCTATTAGACTTCTCATGCCACCTTAAGCCATTGTGTGGCTAGAACAAGGCTAAGTTTGAAGAGACTGAATGAAAATAGAAAATGAGGGAAAAAAGGCACAGATAAAGTAAATATAAAATCACAGGGGGCGAAAAACGTCAAGCTGAATACAGGCAGAAAACATATAGTTCAAAGCACTAGCTATAGGTAAAGGATTCGAAAATATATAGATCTTGGGATGGTATTCTTGGACTGACATTTTGTAGGTGGAGATACATAGACGGTGTCAGTATAACTGGTACTGACAATGAAAGTAGATTTAAAAAATAAAAAATAAATAAATAAAAGAACATCTCACTGGCTTAAGCCTATCGGAAGGAGAGGGGGCTAAAAAGAGCTTGCAGAAACCCAAAAGGGAAAACCATCAACATAGCTAAAACTTATCAAGCACTTTCCTTGTTCCAAGCACTATTTTAAACTCATTATATGTATTTACTTCTCACAATAACTCTATGAGGTGGTTTTTATTAATTATCTCCATTTTATAAATGAGAAAATGAAGACATAACAAGATTATTTAACTTGGCCAAGATCACATAACTAATATGTGAAGGTGCTAATTGTACCTGGAATGAGGAATGACAGACATTTTAAATGGCTGCCCAAATATCTAACTGTCGCCACTCAGCCCTCACCTTCTCAATTTCTGTTATTCTATTGTTGAGTCGGTCACAAAATATCATCAACTAATTGTAAAATTTCGGCTTGTTTAAGGCTGAGTGTGCACGTATGAGATCTCTTAGCTTAAAATCTCTTTCTGAAGGTTATATTGTACTTTAACCAGTCATGTTGTTGTTGTTGTTATGTGCCGTCAAGTCAGACCCTACTCATAGCAACCCCTCCTTGGGTTTCTGAGGCAGTATCACTACGGAAGTAGATTGCCCCATCTTCCTTCCAAGGAGTGGCTGGTGGGTTTGAACCACCAGCCTTTTGGTTAGCAGTCAAGTGCCTTAGGCACTATGCTACCAGAGCTCCTTAGCCAGTGATAGGATCATGGAAAGGGAGAGCCCAACATATGCTGCTTATCTAAAATCTGTGGCTTAGAATTTTCACCCAAGATGTGAGAGATATGGGTTCAATTCCCAGGCACTGTGATTCTTGTAGAGTCACAACCAGTATTTCAGTAGAACCTTTTGTGTTACTATGATGCTAAACAATTTTCAATGGGACTTTTTGACTAACATTGAGTAGGAAGAAAGAGCTGGCAATCTACTTCCAAATGTCAGCCAATAAAAATGTTATGCATCACAACTGTCCAATCATCAGTGCATTATGGGGATGACATAGGACTGTTGCTGTTGTTGTTGTTAGGTGCCATCCAGTTGTCTTCAACTCATAACGACCCTATGCACAGCAGAATGAAACACTGCCCAGTCTCATGCCAGATCCATCATCCATGCTATACTTGAGCTCATTGCCACAGCAACTGTGTCAATCCATCTCATTGAGGGCTTTCCCCTCTTTCATCAACCCTCCACCTTACCAAGCACAACATCCTTCTCCAGGGAATGGTCCCTTCTGACAACATGACCAAAGTACACGGTGACACGATGTCTGGCCATTCTTGTTTCCAAGGAGCATTCTGGCTGCACTTCCTCCAGGACAGATTTGTTGGATCTTTTAGCCATCCATGGTACTTTTAACATTTTCCTCCAGCACCACAACTCAAAAGCATCAACTTTTCTTCAGTCTTCCTTATTCATTGTGCAGTTCTCACATGTATATGAGGCAATTGAAAATCCCATGGCTTGTGTCAGGCTTACCTTAGTCCTCAAAGAGACATCTTTGCTCTTCAGCACTTGAAAGAGGTTCTTTGCAGCCAATTTGCCCAGTGCTATATGTTGTCTGTTGTTGGGAGCTCTGGTAGCATAGTGGCTAAGACACTTGCCTGCTAACCAGACGGCTGGCGGTTCAAACCCACCAGCCACTCCTCGGAAGGAAGGTTGGGCAATCCTACTTCCGTAGTGATACTACCTTGGAAACCCAAGGAGGGGTCGCTATGAGTCGGGGCCGACTCGACGGCACATAACAACAACAACAACAACAATATGTTGTCTGATGTCCTGATTGCTGCTTCCATTGGTGTTAATTGTAGAAGCAAGCAACGTGACGTCTTTGACAATTTCAATCTTTTCTCCACTTATCGTGATGTTGCTTATTGGTCCAGTTGTGAAGATTTTTGTTTTCTTTACATTGAGATGTAATCAATATTGCAGACTGTATTCTTCAATCTTCATCAGTAAGTGCTTAAAGTCATCCTCACTTTCAGCAAGGAAAGTTGTGTCATCAGTGTATTGCAGGTTGTTAATGATTCTTCCTCCAATCCTGATGCCACATTCTTCTTCACATAGTCCAGCTTCTTGAATTATTTGCTCAGCATACAGACTGAATAAGTATGGTAAAAGAATACAACCCTGACACACTCCCTTCTTGATTTTAAGCCATAAAGTGTCCCCTTGCTCTGTTCAAATGACAGCCTCCTGGTCTATGTACAAGTTCCTCATCAGTACAATTAAGTGTTCTGGAATTCTCATTCTTCTCAATGTTATCCATAATTTCTTATGATCCACACAATCAAATGCTTTTGTGTAATCAATAAAATAAGTAAACATCTCTCTGGTATTCTTTGCTTTGAGCCAAGAACCATCTGACAGCAGCAATGATATCCCTCATTCGATGGCCTCTTCTGAATTCAGCTTGCATTTCTGGAAGTTCTCTGTCAATATACTGCTGCAACCATTTTTGAATTATCTACAGTAAGGTTTTACTTACATGTGATATTAATGATATTGTTTGATAATTCCCACACTCTGTGGGATCACCTTTCTTTTGAATGGGTACAAATATGGCTCTCTTCCTGTCAGTTGACCATGTAGCTGTCTTCCAAATCTGTTGGTGTAGCCAAGTGAATTCCTCCTGCATGGCATCCATTTGTTGAAACATGTCAATGGGTATTCTGTCAATTCTTGGAGTCTTGTTCTTTGCCAATCCCTTCAGTGCAGCTTCAACTTCTTCCTTCAATACCATTGGTTCTTGATCATATGCAACCTCCTGAAATGGATGAATATCAACCAGGTCTTTTTGGTACAGTGACTCTGTGTATTCCTTCCATCTTCTTTTGATGCTGCTTGCATCATTCAATACTTTCCCATAGAATCTTTCAATATTGCAATTCAAGGCTGCAAAAACGGCAAGGAGGCCACATGTTCTGACCTCCTCTAATCTCACAAGAAGAAGACAGCAGTAACCCAAGGCCTATTACTGCAAGGCCAAACATGCTGCCTCCCTCCAGCCCTTTCACCAACCGTTCCTCCCAAAGCACCCACCACCTCTCTACTGGGTTTGAT
>NW_006921611.1:733574-751629 GCF_000298275.1 Orycteropus afer afer
TTTGCCACTCCCAACAGAAATACTCCAGGTGGACACCTTCAGCAATCAGGAGCTCCTCAGTTGCTCATAGCAAATTCCACCTTGGAGTTTACAAAGACTTATGGGTAGAAAAGCCACACAAAGTAATTTACTACACTGCAAAGGCTTAAAACTTGCTCAGTTCTTTAGGCTTGAGAAATGCTGAGCATGTTCTTACCTTTTGGTTTTCTACTCCAGGTCTTTACACATTTCATTATAGTAATTGGCTTTGTCTGCTTGAGCTGCTCTTTGAATTTTTCTGTTCAGCTCTTTTATCTTGTCATTTCCTCCATTTGCTTTAACTACTCTCTGCTCAAGGGCAATTTTCAGTCTATTCTGACATCCATTTTGGTCTTTCCTTCCTTTCTCGTCTTTTTAATGACTTCTTGCTTTCTTCATGGATGACGTTCTTGATGTCATCCCACAATTCTTCTAGTTTTTGGTCATTGGTGTCCAATGCATCAAATCTATTCTTTACATGGTCTCTAAATTCAGGAGGGGTACATTCCAGGTCATATTTTGGCTCTCATGGACTTATTCCAATTGTCTTCATCTTCAAGTTGAACTTGCATATGAGCAGTTGATGATCTATTCCACAAGTCCCTCCTAGCCTTGTTTTGGCTAAAGATATTGACCTTTTCCATCACCTCTTGCCACAGATGTAGTCGATCTGATTCCTGTGTACTCCACTTGGAAAAGTTCATGTGTATACCTGCTGTTTGTGTTATTGAAAAAAAGTTACTTGCAATGAATAAGTTGTTGGTCTTGCAAAATTCTATCAAGTGGTCTCCAGCATTATTTCTGTCACCAAAGCCAAATTTTCCAACTACCAGTGATTTTTCTTTGTTTCCAGCTTTTGTATTACAGACAACAGTGATAAGCAACACATCTTGATTGCATGTTCAGTCAATTTCAGACTGCAGAAGTTGATAAAAATCTTCAATTTCCTCATTTTTGGCTTTGGTGGTTGATGAGCAAATTTGAATAATCATAGTATTGACTGGTCTTCCTTGTAGGCATGTGGATATTATCCAATCACTGACAGTATTGAACTTCAGGACAGATCTTGAAATATCCTTTGGATAATGTATGCCTTGCCATTCCTTTTCAAATTGTCATTCCCGGCATAGTGGATCATAAGGTTGCCTGATTCAGAATGGCCAAAACCAGTCTATTTCAGCTCACTAATGCCTAGGATATCAATCTTTATGCATCCCATTTCATTTTTGACAACTTCTAATTTTCCCAGATCCATACTTCATACATTCCATGTTCTGATTATTAATAGATGTTTGCATCTGTTTCTCCTCAATTTGAGTCATGCCACATCAGCAAATGGAGGTCCTGAAGTATAGTCTCTAGACATAGGACTAGATGGTGTTTTGTTCCATTGTAGATGGGGTCACCTTGAGTTGGGGCCATTTTGGATAGCAACTATTGGTAGATAAAGTTATGTGTCAACTTGGCTGGGCCTGATTTTGCGTAGCTTGGAAGCAGGATGTAGGTATTCTTCATGATGAGACTGGTAGTCAATTCCATTGTGGAATCTGCTGTGAACAGTGTAATAGCTGCTTTAATATATAAGGAGAAGCTTTGGGAATGGTTTTGAGCTTTTCAGTATATTTGGAACTTGTGTGTAGCCAAGTCTTCATTCAACAGCCTGCCATGTTGTCTGCTGATCTTGGGATTCTTCCTGGACTTGAACCAGTTGCCTGTCTGATATTTTGGAAACCATGACATTTTGCTTGTCAACCTTGGGCTTGTTAGCCTCAGCAGCCAGCAGCTGCCTGGGTGAAGAGATGTCTCTAGCTTTAGTGGGCTGGGAACAAGAGGCAGAGCTGAAGTTCAAGGTTGAGGAGCCTTCACCCAGCCCCTAGAGCTGACATTTTGAACTTGGGCTTCTAGCTTCCTAAACAGTAAGAGAATATATCCCTGCTTGTTCAAGCCTCCCACTTGTGGCATTTCTGTTCAGAGTGGCACTTGTTGTTGTTGTTGTTATGTGCCGTCGAGTCAGACTCGACTCGACTCATAGCGACCCCTCCTTGGGTTTCCGAGGCAGTATCACTACAGAAGTAGGATTGCCCAACCTTCCTTCCGAGGAGTGGCTGGTGGGTTTGAACCGCCAGCCTTCTGGTTAGCAGTCAAGTGCTTTAGCCACTATGCTACCAGAGCTCCCTGGAGAACCAAAACAGTAACTAATAACAACAGCAAACTAAACTCTGTAGGTGTAACCAGATCACAGCAAATTGTAGACAGCCAAGGAAGCTATACAAAACAGAAGGCAGACACAATGCAGAAGATATTTATATAAAATACTAGAAAAAACAAACAAATAAAAAAGACAAATCTAACGTATACTGAAAGAAATCATGTCAGTGGTTGCCTAGAGCCAGGGACTGGGGTGGTGTCATGGTGCAATTGTATACACATTGGGAGTACTGACTGAAAGAGCATATAAGGGAACTTCCTGGGGTTATGAATAATCTTGCATCTTGAATGCAGTGATGTTTTATTGTTGTTGTTAATGTTCTATTTTTAACTTAACATTTTTCATGTATACAATTTAGTGATATCAATTACATTAATCATGTATGATCATTCCAATATCTGTTGCCAAATCTTTCATCATTATAAACAGAAACTAACATGGTGAATTTTTAAAAAAGTAGATTGCCAAACCTTTTCTCCAAGATTCCTCTTGTTAGAATAGAACCTCTGATCTTTGGAGCATGTTACATGTGTGTACTACATACAGAGATTCTGTATGTAAATCATTTTGTTAGGTGCCTTCCAGTTGACTCCCAACTCATACTGACCTTGTATATAGAAATTGTTCTTGTTTTTTGTGTGCTTTGAATCTTTCCTGACTCTTAGCAGCTCTATATGACAGTAGAACTGCTCCACAGAGTTTGCTGCACTGCAATCTTTTACCTGGCAGATCACGAAGTCTTCTCTCTCAGGAGCCACTGGTGTGTTCAAACTGCTGACATTTCCATTAGCAGCTGAGTGCTTTAACCATTACATGTCAGTAAAGCTGAGTCTGGGATGTATTAAAAAGAACCACTGTTCTCTACAATAATTCATCTAGAATGCTGAACTCCGTGATGTAATCTGGTAAAACTATTACAATTTAAAGATAAACAACAAATTCATTTAGAGCTTACACACTAAATGAAAAGTAAGAAAATAAGGTTGAGTTTAGACCTGTCAAAGTCAACATAGAAAGGAAGGCAATAGTGGAGTATCATTTTATAAAAACTCAAAGAAAGAATGATCCAAGGATGTTGCACCCCACTAAGCTCCCATTGCATTATCAAGACCACTGATGATGAGTTCATACCTGAAAAAACTCAGGCTGCTCTCATGTGTCTTTCCAGACAAAACTATAAGGAATGACCTTCATTCAACCAGGATATAACATGAAATTTTTGGCAAAAGGACTGGTAGTGGCATTTAATATAGTTAATTATATTTGTAAGACTAAAACAAGGATGAGGAAAAGGATAGAAAAGTAGTACGTAAATATTAATCTCACAATGTATAAAGAATTCAACTTTAAAGATGGGAAGAGGGAATGAAAATGGGAAAAGTAAAGAAAGTTCATTGATTGTTAGCGTGAGAGTCAAAGATAACATTTAAACTGCCAAACCAAATAGTAAAAGGTAAAGTAAAATAAAGGAGGAAATAAGGGCACTATAAAAGGTAAATATACAAAGATAGCTTCTAAAACAGGTAATTGTTAAAAAGAAGAAACTAAAGTTATATTTTAAAACTCTCATATTTTACCTTTTAAAAAAAATCTTAATTGAGAATTATTTTCTCTCTGTCATTTCTGTCTTTCTCCCTTCCCATGTGTTATTATTACAAATGTCAATGATTAGCTTGTATTTTCATTTAATATTATATCATAAATGTTATCCATCCACCAAATGTTCACTAAAATATGACAAATAATACATTCTTATATGTTCCAAGTAATGGATGACTTGATAACGTTTTTGTTTTAAAATCTTTTTTGTTCATCCTGTTTTTTTTTTTTTTATTTGTTGTTGTTTGCTTTTTTATCAAACATTGATCTATTTATTCATTCATTAAAAAATATTAATAAGATGTCTATTGTATATAGTACATCCATAATCTATCAACAGGACAGAAGTATTATCTCTCCTCTTAGGAGCACAGTTAGAAAAATTATATGTGTGATTGTTGTTAATAATGTGAAATTTGAGAGTGATGTGGAAATATAGTTGAAGGGGATTTATTTCAACCTTGAGACAAACTCTAGCCCTAGTTTAGGTGTACTTGTAAAATGAAGTAAAGTTTCAAATTGAAACAAACAAACACTGCGATCTAGTTGATTAATGAGTTGATTAATGCTGTCTCATATTGACCCTAGGAAACATGAACAATGTGAAGTGGATATCAGAAAGGGAGATGAGGACCATCCAGTTCTAATTTTTCTCTGATTTTGTTTCTCCATATATTTAACAATAAATTCACTTTTTAACTTTATAAATCTTTATGTTTTTATAAAGCATATAGTACCTATTCTTTTCTCTATCAGTGGAAGGATGTTAATGGTATCTATTAACTTTTGTGTGGAACTGAGAAATAATCTAACTTTTCTCATTTCTTCTCTGTTGCTCCACGATTATCAGTTGTGTTGCAAACTGGGAGTTTAGATACAGTTTTAATGAAAAATAGTCTATTTTTCATTAAATGTTTTGTTTAATGAATTCTTTTAGACATTTCCTACATTCTGTAAGTGTATTAATAAACATTAACTCTATGAGTAACATTTTTCCATTTATAAGTTATTTTATACCAGGAGTTGCTCAATTTTTAGTCTCTTATGTAGATTAATTTGTTGGCTTTCTGGGGTCTGTCATTTTATTACATTTTTAAGAAAAGTAATATCTTTGCTGATATTTACATATATCTTGCACATAACATTTTAAAGGGAGATTATAGTGATTTAAGCAACAAATGAAACCAGGATGTTTTGACAAGGTTAGATATTGATAAATGAAGTGATGATCAATAAGAATTAGTTTCTGATTCATAGTGACCCCTCTTTGGGTTTCTAAGGCAATATCTCTGCAGAAGGAGATTGTCCAATCTTCCTTCTGAGGAGTGGCTGGTAGGTCTGAACCTCCAGCCTTACTATTAGGAATGGATCTGAACAACTAATACATATTGTTGTACAGAGGCTCTTAGTATAACCTCCAGAAAATATAACATGCCATAGAAACCTCATCACAGTGGCCCAAACCATTAAGCCAAGGAGCAAAAGTTCGAATGGTGGCATTTAAGACAAAAAAAGAGATTATTGAAGCTTTTGGGATTTTCAAGTACAATGTAATCAACACACTTGTGTGACTGCTTGGCGGGTCTTCTGTTTTTGTTTTTTGTTTGTTGTTTATTTTGACAACTTAGTAATTTTCATGTGTATGATTCAGTATATCAGTTACATTTATCAACCAGTTCTTGAGTGCCCCTGATCTGTGCGACCACACTCAGCGTCATAGTCCTTGGGGCCATTGAGGCCGGTATTTCTCCAAGAAATTCCTCTTATCTAACCTGGATAGTTAAAGGACACCTTTATATTTAGTTTGCTTTATCTTCTCTCCTGTGGCCCTCTTCCCTGAAATTATAGATGGCAGATATTTAAGGCCAGTGCTGTGAGGAAAGTAATAAGTTCAAATAATTCCTTTTTCATTTATGTTACTTTATTGAAAGCTTTTTATGAACTTTGGCATTTTCCTTCCCTTTGTCTAACAGAATGCTGGCAATACTTAAAATTTCAAACCAGACACATATGAAGCCTTAGAAAGAAAAATACAACTTAAGAAAAACATGAAAATGCTTCTTCAGATGATTACTTATATTCTCTTTGGAAAATTTATCAGTAACTAGAGGGAGGAGGACAAAAAAAACCTACATAAAGTTATTTATAAATTAATTAAACACCACTTAGCAGCATCTGGAGGCCTGTGGAAGTTACATCAACATAGGATGATACCTCCTGGTGAACATCACCACAAATACTAGTGTTGCCCTCTTGGTCGCTGAAAGAACGAATGACTGTACAGCTTTGGAAGAGCCCTCCAATGCTCTGCCTTTCCAACAACAAAGTGTTGGAATGTTCCCCACTCCAACAACAAATGCCATATCCATGTAAACTAACGTAGGTAATAATAAAATAATTTTTCATGAGAAAAATAATACTATCACCCTTAGTAATCCACTGATGATGAAAATGTAAATGATAATTGAATATTTTGTTATTTTCAGTCTATTGTTACATTCATTACCTTCAGCATAGACTCCCTCCCTCCCTTTCTGTGTCCAGTAGAAGTGAACATCTGTTGTCTTTTTCTGGACTTCAATGTTTATTGTTGTTTTCAGGTCAATTAGTGTATTTTCCCACTCTTTTTATCTTCTTTGTCATTTTTTAGGGGGTTCTTCAGAGAATTTACTAAGAAGTACCTCTAACTGAAGCTGTGGAGTATAAAACTACAAAAAGTCTTCTTCTAGAGCCAGTGGAGTTCCTGGGTGGTGCAAATGGTCAAAACACTCAGCTGCTAACAAAAAGTTTGGTGAGGTTTACGTCTACTCAGAGGTACTTTGCAAGAAAGGCCTGGTGATCAACTCCTGGAAAATCAATCATTAAAAACCTTATGGGATAAAGTTCTACTCTGACACATGCTGGGTAGACATGAGTCAGAATAGACTGGATGGCAACTAGTTGGTTGGTTAGAGCCAATATTCTGATGGGCTCACTTCCAAGCACCACAGAGATTTTATATCCTCACATCAGATTTACTATTTAAGCTCTGAATTCTGGCTCACATTAAGCTAAAAGTTCACCATGACCCCACAGTCCTCACTCTCCCTGTATCAATAAAATTTTATTTGACTTCATAAGCAGAACTTTTTCTTTGGTTCTTGTGCCCTTTTGCAGCTTTTCAGAGAGACACATATGTCAGTTGTTGAGGCAGTTTTTAATTATTGACTCATCAGCCTTGGCCTTCCCAGAGGAAAGGAAACCTGTGTTTTCACATTTGTGCTATTGAGAGCAATGTCTAAGATATGATAAATAAATAACAGCACATGATGAATATCTGATCCTCTATAGGCCACAAGAGAAAACTTCTGTCAAAGCAGCCATGCTTCTTTTTCTTTTTAATAAGACGTGGTCACTGTAGTAGCCACAGCTGCACTGTGGAACAAAAAGCAAATGCTTACCCATTTCTTTTCTACATTTAAGAAGGCGGCAGGTTTCATAAATTCTGAGTTGTAGGTCTTGTCTATTTTCACCATTTCTTGACCTGTTTTCAAGGAAGAGGAGCAGAAGTCTTTCTGGAGACGTGGATATATGACCTTGCTTCATTACTGTGGGACTCTTAGAAAGCCACCAACTCTTTGGTCTTCAGTTTCCGTATCTATAAAACAGAGACAATATTGTTTAATTTTTCATACATTGCAATGTTGTTATCAGATCCTGATGAAAAGAACCAAGCATCAAAGAATATGTTTTTTATCCTCCATGTTAGCCATTTTTTTTTTTTATCTTTCACTTCTTTCATTTAACAAATGTTTATTTTCCGGTGTATGGTTCTGGGGCTTTGTTTTGGTTTGCTTTTAACTACTAACTGAAAGATGGCAGTTTGAACCCATCCAGAGGCAGCATGGAAGAAAGGCCTGGTGATTTGCTTTTCTAAAGTTTACAGCCAAAAAAAAAAACCCCTACAGAGAACAGTTTACTCTGACACATGGGCTTGCCCTCTGTATGAATCAACTTATAGAGAGTGGGGGGTTTTGTGTCTGTTTGTTTTAATATTACCAGTACCTAAGACAGCACCTGACATGTAGTGGATTGCTTATTAAATATTTGAGGAATAAATGAAGAAATGAATGAAAACATGAGTTTAGTATCCATCCAGTTACTCAGCCTGATATTGCCTAATGTAAAGGTAAATAGAACAGGTAGAACCTCTGCACTTGGGGGATTTAATGTCTCCGAAGCTATAGAAAGCTTAGAGAAAACATACTGAGCTTCCCATCAAGACATATGGGACTGAAAGGAAAAAAAAAAAAAAACTGAATTAAGTCTAAAATTAGGAGAATTTTTGAAGTTCATCTTAAGAATCCTTGTTTTCTATTGTGCTTTACTCTTCACTTAATGACTTCTTCAGCTCCACTGATTTCTTTCAGGTTGCCCTTCCGGCCAATTCTGTTTCTTCCCTATTTTCAAACTCTTCTTAGGAAAATACTTTATATTAGTGATTTTCATACTATTGATGCATTTCTCAAACTAGTGCACTTGGAGCTGTCAATATATACTTCAAGTGGACTTTGATATTGAATAAGTCTGGAAAATGCTGGGTTAAATAATGTGAAACAGGATGGAATTAAATGAATTTAGCAAGAATTGACTTCTTAGAATGTTTTTCCTCCACTAACATGTGTATAAAGAGTTCTGGTGGCATAGTGCCTAAGGTATTTGACTGCTAACCAGAAGGCTGGAGTTTCAAACTCACCAATCACTCCTGAGAAGGAAAATTGGGCAACCTACTTCCATAGAGATACTGTTCAGAAACCCAAAGAAAGGTGGCTATGAGTTGGGATAGACTCCACAGCAGTGAGTTGTTTTTTGTGTTTTTTTTTTTAATCTCCATTTACTTAAAGTTGTTTATTTTCATTAAGTTTTGTTGTTCTGCAGCTGTTAGTATAGGAGCTTTGTATCATACTTACAAATAATTCACAAGTATTTTATGTTATTGACACTATTTGAAATAATCTTTTAGTTCAGTGTTAGTATTTTCTCACTAGTAAGTACAGATACAATTTATTTAGCATATTAAGTTAATCTTCTAAATAACTCATTTTGAGTAATTCACTAATTTCTAGTAGTTTTTGCACACTTGAGGTTTTTCTATCCTGATGATCATATATCTGAGAATAAAGAACACTTCCTTCTTTTTTTTCCAATCACTATGCCTTTTATTTCCCTGTCTTGTCCTATTGCAATGGTTCAGACTATCTGAAAAATGTGGAAATAAATTGGTGGGTGTGGACATCATAAAGATAATGTGCTGAATGTTTTATCCTTATGTATATAATAGAGTGTTCCCTTATCTATGTTCTTAAAATATTTTTGTAAGATTATAGTACTTCTTTCCTTAAATATTTGATGAAATTTGTCACTAAAATAATCTGGGCTTGAAATATTCTTTCTGGGAATTTTTTTATATATAAATAATTGAATTATTTTAATAGATATACAAGACTTTGGGTTTTCTGTTTTATCTCATGTCAATTTTTCTAAGTTTTTGTTTCAAGGAATTTTTCCACTTCATTGAGTTATAAAAGTTAGTAGCATAAATTGCTCATAGTAATCATTTACTGTTGTAAATCAATTCCAATATAACATACTTCATTGCTGACACAATACTAGAAATTTGTGATTTCTGTTCTAGTCTTTATTGTTTCTTTGTATGTACTTTTTGGTGTTTACTTTGCTGTCTTATTTTCTTAAGGTCTAAACAGAAACCAGTCCTATTAAAACTTTTTTGTATTCAAATATAAGCATTAATGCTATAAAGTTTCCTTGTAGCTTCATTAACCTTCATTCTATTCAATTTGATCATTTATATTTTCTTTATTAAAATAATTTCTAATATCATTTGTGATTTATTCTTTGACCAATAGGTTATTTTGCTTTTGTTATGTAGCTTTTCTGCATTAATTTATAATATAATTCCATTTTTGTCCGAGGGTATAATATGTAAAATTCCAATCTTTAAGCCATATTGAAACATTATTTATTTATTTATTTATGTTTTGCCACATGCAACTTGAACCCAGAATATGATCTCTCTATGTATTAGGTGATAGGAACATACGTAATACACTTGAATAGAAATTATATCCTGCAGTAATTAGATATAGTGTTTTGTAAGCTATAATCAATTCAAGGTGGTAGACAGTGTTGTTCTGAGCATTTATGACTTTTCTGATTCTTTAGCTAGTTGTTCTGTCAATTACTGAAAGAAGGGTGTTAAAATTTCAAACTAAACATATGGATTTTTCCATTTCTCCTTTTAGTTTAGTCAATATTTACAGCATGTATTTTGAAGCACTGTAATTCAGCACCTACATATTTATGACTGTTATATCTTCCTGAAGAATTAACACATTTATCATTGTCTTTTTTATCTCTTGTAATACTCCTTGTCTAGAAATCTATCTTGTTGTTGTTGTTGTTGTTGTTATGTGCCGTCGAGTCGGACCCAACTCATAGTGACCCCTCCTTGGGTTTCCAAGGCAGTATCACTACGGAAGCAGATTGTCCCATCTTCCTTCCAAGGAGTGGCTGGTGGTTTGAACTGCCAGCCATCTGGTTAGCAATCAAGTGTCTTAGCCACAGAAATCTATCTTCTCTAATATTAATATAACCTTTCCAATGACCTTATACTCACTGCTGGTGTGATAATTTTGTCTCTTTCTTTGTTTTTCAACTTCTTATTTGATGTTAATATAGCCATTGCAGCTTTGTTATGCTTATTGCTAGCATAGTTTTTTTTTTTTTTTTTTTTCAATTTTTAACCTCTTTTCTTTATATTTGAATTATGTCTCATGAACTAAAGTTGAGTCATGATTTTTTTTTTTTTCTTTTGACACTGACAATATTTTTATTTGTTTGGAATACTTAGTCTGTCTCCTTGAAATGTCTCTTAGTTTTTCATTTTTCTTAAGGTATTTTTATTTTGCCTCAATTCTTGCCTGATATATTGGCAAGATACAAGATCCTGAGTTGATAGTTTTGTTCTTTCATCACTTTAAAGATATTGTTATACTATCTTCTAGATTTCAAAATTTCTTATTAAAAAGTCAGTTCTCATTCAAATCATTGGTCCCATTCATGCAATTTCATTTTTATCTGGCTGATTTCAAGATTTTTTTCTTTTCTTTGATCCTCAGTGGTTTTACTATAGTGTACCTAGGGTGATTTTCTTCATAACAACTCCACTTAGACTTCACTGTGCTTCTTAATTCTCTAAAATCATGTCTTTCATCTATTTAGAGACCTTACAGTCTTATCTTCTTCAAAATTTTCTAATCCTTATCTCTTTCTCCCTCCTCTAGTATTATGGATATAAGGTTGGACAATCTACTTCTGTAGTGATACCACCTCAGAAACCCAAGGAGGGGTCACTATGAATTGGTACTGACTTGAGAGCAATGTGTTGCATTGCATTCTTGTAAGTTACTTGGTATTGTCTCATGCATTTCTAAGTCTCTTCATTGTTTTTCAGATTTTCTTAATGTTTTTCACTAATTAGCTTTGCAGTTTCTTTACTCTTTCTTTTGCCGTCTCTAGTCTGCTGCTATGAGTCGGGTTTGACTCGACGGCACATAACAACAACAACAACAATCTGCTGTTAAGCCCATCAAGTGAAGTATTTTATTTAAAATTTCAGATTTTTTATTTTTTTTAAATTTTAAAATATTCATTTGGTTTTTGTTTATAGCATTTATTCTCTGTGGAAATTTTCCTATCTGTGTACTTATTAAATGCATGTGTTCATTTAATTCTTTGTTGTTGTTAGGTGTTGTTGAGTTGATTCTTAAGTACAACAGAATAAAATACTGCCCAGTCCTGTGCCATTCTCACAATTTTTGCTATGCTTGAACTCATCATTGCAGCCACTGTGTCAATACATCTGTTTGAGGGTCTTCGCTGACCCTCTACTTTACTAAACATGATACCCTTCTCTACGGTCTATTCCCATCTGACAACATGACCAAAGTAGATGTGAAGAAGTCTAGCCATACTTGCTTCTAAGGAGAATTTTGGCTGCACTTCTTCAAGGACAGATTTGTTTGTTCTTCTGGAAGTCCACAATATTTTAAGTATTTTTCACCAATACCACAGTTCAAAGGCATCAACTCTTCTTTGGTCTTCTTTATTCACTGTCCAGCTTTCACATATGTATGACATAATTGAAAATATCATGGCTTGGGTTAGATGCACCTTAGTCTTCAAAGAGACATCTTTGCTTCTTAAAACTTTAAAGAGGTCTTTTGCAGCAGATTTGTCAAGTGCAACATGAAGTCTGATTTCTTCATTGCTGCTTCCATGTATGTAGATTGTGGATCCAACTTTGAGGTTGGACTTTTCTTTGTACAAATGAAGAGTAATTGATCAGAATAATAAATTAAGCAAGTATGAGGCATAAGTGTGAATGAAATCCACTTTGTATTGCATTGTTCTTAAATAATTGTGACTAAACTGCATTATCAGTGATGGAATACATTGATCTACAGGTGGATAGGTGGGTGGACAGGCTGAATAATTAGGTATGTCTATGCAGGGGGTTCTGTGTCCATGACCATGTGAAGGGTTGGCAGACAGTATTTCTACAAGTGTATTTGTATGTTCCATAAGAATTCCAAGGTATATGGTAGGGCTGACAAGGGGCAAGTTTGTAGTAACTTCTTGACCACAGCCAGCTACCCAGAATGAATGAGCAGTTTGACCTGTGGGCTTGGGACCATGGTCATAGGGGACATCAAGCTCAATTGGCCTGACATACTACACAAAAGCATTGTTGCACATCCTACTTTGGCAAGCAGCATCTGGGATTTTAAAAGCTTGCAAGCAGACATCTAGATGCAACAATGCATCTCTCCTTTTCCAGAGCAAAGAAAAAAAAAGAAAAATTCATGGAAACAATTAGTCCAAGGTACTGGTACATCTATATGATTATGAGACCAGAACTAGATGGGACACAACTACCACTGTCAACCACTCAGAGGGGGATCTATGTAGGAGATCCTGGGTAGAGTGGGAGAACAATGTGGAACTAAACTCAAAATCATAAAAAAAAAAAAAAAAGGACCAGGTTTGTTGGTCTGATAGAACCTGGTGGGAACCCTGAGACTATGGCCGCTAACTGCCATTCAGGTCTGGAACTGAACCCACTCCTGTGGCTTCCAGCCAAAAAAAAAAGACAGGCATATGAGCTGAACAATTACATTACATAGATACACTCCTTGGAGAGATCAATCATGGGAGAATAGAAGGGCTGTGTATGCCCAAGGAGACACATGGTGGGGCAAAAGTGCACGGGAGGGAAGGACTCAAGGAAGAGGTGGCTAAGAGAAAGTGGGAGGAGAGCTGTTGTATTGTGGCAGATTACAGTCAATGTCATGAGCCAAAATGTATGTGACCTGCTGTATGGAAGATGAATTTGCTCTGTAAATTTTCAGCCAAATCATAATAAAATTTAAAAAAAAAAAGAATTGTGACTGAGCATAACAAAATAGACATGTTTATAAAGTACAGATTTCTGTATCCTCTCTCAAATTTTATAAGTACACAGGAATTATTTTGCATCTACTTACTAAATATTATTAGGAAATTAAAACAATTTTTATTTAATCAGAAATTAAAATACATGAAACAATCTCCTTTCTTCCATGCAGATTTTCATATTCACTTCCTTCTGTGAATTAATTTGGTAAACAAAGATATATTGTGCATATATGTTTAGGTAGTGGAGAGAAAACTTTTTAAAAAATCTTTTGAGGGCCATAACGTAGTAGGTCAAAAGATCACTCTTTTTCAACCTGTATTTTTTCTCGTGCCGTCTAATTAATTATTACCTTGTCTAATGTAGTGAAGAAGATTTTGGTTTTTTTTGACTAGCAAGAGTAATTTGCAAACAGTCTAATTAATTATTTTAAAACTCAAATGCATGAACCAACCCAATTAAGTATTCCTAACACTTTTAAAAATAAAAAGGAAAAGAAAAATCACTTTATTTGGGGGCAAATAGAACAAAGGAACAATTGGAAAGAGCAATTTTCATTCTCCATTTTCCCACTTCTATATCAAGAGTATAATTCTCTTAGTGTGGCCATTCTGCTGATGGATAGCATATATCCTACAGCATTTATGATGCCTGTAAGTCACATATAGTTTAACTATGAGTAGAGTTTGGTCTTAGTAGTAACTTCTGAACAGGGTAGAAACAATGATAATCTCAGTTTTATTATGGCTTCTTGTTGTTGTTGTTATGTGCCTACGAGTCGGACCCGTCTCATAGTGACCCTTCCTTGGGTTTCCAAGGCAGTATAACTACGGAAGTAGATCGCCCCATCTTCCTTCTGAGGAGTGGCTGGTGCGTTTCACCCACCAGCCTTCTGGTTAGCAGACGAGTGCCTTAGGCACTATGCTACCAGAGCTTCCTACTATGGCTTAGCTGTTTTTTACACCCCATAGTAGCTACCATGCTGCCACACACACTCCTGTCTATTGAAACTGAGCCATTTTATCCTCTTCTCCAAGATACCTCAGAAAGCAGAGGTTATCTTTTCACTGGTGCACCCTGGAGGTGCAATGGTTAACCAGTTGGCTGCTAAACAAAAGGTCAGTGATTCAAACCTTTAAAAGGGAACCTAATTTCTCAGTTTAATAAAACAAGTTATTTTTCTGTGTATGTCTAATTAGCAAATAGATGTCTACTCTCGGAACAATCAGCATGATATATTGACCTGTGTTTCTATACCATAGGGAAAATTCCATGTTGGGTATCAGGAAATTACTACATATAAATTGTGCCTGCTGTATCTTTTGAATCTCAAACCTCAGGATTAAATAATCAAACATTACTTTAAAATTTTATATGGTATTTCTTAGTTATCTTAGTAAGTAAGATATAATAAGTTATCTGATCATTCTTATGGAAACCCACCCTGCTGGTGCAATGGTTAAATACTTGGCTGCTAAACAAAAAATCAGTGATTCAAACCTACCCAGTGGGTCCACAGAAGAAATGACTTGATGATCTGCTTCCATAAAGATGCAAGGAATAAAAAAAAAAAGAAAACTCACTGCTGTCAAGTAGATCCCAACTCATAGTGACCCCTCCTTGGGTTTCTGAGGCGATATCTCTATGGAAGTAGATTGCCCAATCTTCCTCCTGAGGAGTGGCTGGTGGGTTTGAACCACCAGTCTTCTGGTTAGCAGTCAAGTACCTTAGGCACACCACCAGAAATTCTGTGGGGCAGTTCTACTCTGTGATATAAGGTCTTCATGAGTCAAAATCAACTCAACAGCACTCAAATAGTTAATAACTGAATCTTATTGAGACAATGAACTACTTTAATAAAAAGTATTTGGGGCACTTTTGTGGGGTTTACCCACAAAGTATAATCAAATTTTTAATATTTAATACTAAAGCAAAACGAAGTGATTAATAAATATTCATTGTTTACTGAATCACAGATTAATGAAACATAATGAAATTGTATTATTTCCAGAATGGTAAACATTCACCAATAGCATTTTTTCTCTCTTTAACTCTCTTTCTGGAAGCTATGGTGGCATAGCTCTTTCTAGGTGTTCTGGTGGTTAAACCATTTGGCTACTCAGCAAAAGGTTGGTGGTTTGAACCCATTAGACACTCTGATGGAGAAAGATGAGGCAGTCTGCTTCAATAAAGATTTATAGCTTTGGAAACCCTATGTGGCAGTTCTACTCTTTCTTGTAGGGTTGGTATGAGTCAGAATCCATGCGATGGCAGTGGGTTTGGTTTTCTTTCTCAAAGACCACAGCACCTTGCTGAGAGTCTTTGTAAAAGTGGAGTGGGAGGTTCATTGTGGATCAAATCTTAAGTTTGGAGATTAGTCTACCAAAGAGATATACCTCTTTATTCTTTGAGACAAATATGAGGAAAAATCATATTTGCTTCTGAAAATGTGGTAAACAAATAAAACTGAAGAAAAAAGGAGAGGGATTGATTGTATTTTGAGAACTTAAAAAATTCTACTGGGAGGAAAATGGAAGAATTTAAGGCATTTAAATACAAATGGGTCCAGGCACCTTAAAAAGGTCCAGGCTTGACTGTACCTTTGAAAAGAGACTCCAGTTATTTACTAAACCTCACTTTAGAATTGAAAACAAACAAATTTTCCATGTCTTTTCTTGATTCTAGTTCCTCAGTCATGACTGAAACTTTCTGAGGTCTGTCTCAATATAGGGATTTCACTGCTTCACTTTTCTGGTGGAAGTCAATGCTCTTCTAATCAGCATTTCACTTAATCTAGTTCATTAAGCATTCAAGGCAATCAGAAGGTTAAATTACATAGAACAAACAACAGTGACTGGTGTACATGCCATAGTGTGTGTGGGGGGATCCCTGGAGGGCAGCGAGTGGCATGGCTGGTAATTTTGTGAATTATATCATTAATAAAATATATTTTATTCTATTTGATGCTGACTTTAGGAAGGTTCCTGTGTGATGATTACATTTTTAAGCAGGCTTTTTATTTATTTATTTATTTATTTTATGGCTTTACCCAAGGCTAAAGGGAAATCTAATACAAAATTCAAAAAGACTTAGTCAAAACGCCCATTAAATTTTTAGTTGTGTCCTTTTAAGAGTTTTTAAGAGCTATAAATTCAAAGCTGCCTAAGATAGAGAAAAATGTAACTTTATTGCATAATGTGTGATGGGAAAACCTACCAAGAAAAAGTACTGGTACTATATGGCTCTACACTTTTAATCCAAAAAGATTTTAGAAACTTCTTTTCCTGATTAATAATATTTAAAGGAAGCTGTGTTTAGAAATAGGCAGCTCTCTTATTATAGACAACTGGATTTGTATTCCAGGTAATTGAAAGACAAGTTTATTTATATCGTCTTTTAATCACAATAACCTAGTCAAGTGCTTTGCTATTAATTAGTTAATTAATTAGGAGGTACTTAATCTACATAATTATAGTTTTGTTGACATCAATCTCTTCTATTTTTGAGAACAATTCTGAAAATCATATACCAAAGAACATTTGGAAGAAGATAAATTTGGTATTATCTGGAAATGTATTGTTTCTAACTCCTGGCGTACAGTGGATTCTAAATATGATTTGAATTGAACAGGATGGAAATTGGTAAACTTCCCTGATTTTCTAGAATCAAACCTTCATAACGCAAAATTACTGCTTTAACATTAATCAATTATCAAACTGTGATTTAAATATATTTTATATGTGTCTTAATCTAACATTTAACTTAGGTCCTTCCATGTGCATTATCCTGCTCTGAATACTAAAGAATATACAAAGATAACTACAATGAGGTCTCTTGCATAGCATTTGTAATCTTTATAAGAAATACATAACATCTTTTTCTTTGAAAAAATATCTATGTAGTGGAATTGAATATGATACATGCAAAAGGCAAAACTCAGAAGGAGCGTCTAGCAGAATTCCAGATCCATGCCAAATATTACTATGGTGGTTAAGAGTATAAGCTCTAGGTTTGGGTCATCTGGATTCAAATACTAATTTAAAAGTTGTTTGACTTTGAACAAATCATTTAACCTCTCTTCCTTTAGTTTCCTCACCTATGCATTTGGGGAAGAACAGAGTAGCTAGAGCAGAGTAAGTGAAAGGGAGATCAGAGGTTTGAGTCTGTAGAGATACTGAGGGCGATGATTGTGTTTGTTGAGGCTGTTGAAATTTCTTTCATGCTTGTTTCGGGTTGGACGGGAAGCAGTAAGAGGGTTTGGAGTGAGAAGTGGCATGATATGACATACATTGTAAGGGGACCACTCTAATAGCATATTAAGAATAGGTTCCAGATTGGCAAAGATAGAAAAGGGAAACAAGTTACAAAAATATCTCAGTAATTCAGGGAAGATAAAATGTCTATAGTAGAGGTCATGAAAAGGAAGATTCTGAATATATTTTATAATAGAGCCCCCAGGTTTTCCTTAAAGATTTCCTGCCATATTTTCCTAAGTAACTGGATGCCGGCAGTTGCTATTAACTGTGATAAAGAAAGCTGTGTGTGGAGCATGATAGAGGAGAAGACAGACAGAGTCAAATTTGGCTCAATTAAATTTGAAATGCCTATCTCCAAACGGGAATAATGAGAATAACAGAGTTGGGGGAGTTGAATATAAATGTCGATGGCAGTGAGCTTGGTTTTTGGATTTCTTTTTTGAAATTCAAAAGAGAATA
>NW_006921611.1:752225-801523 GCF_000298275.1 Orycteropus afer afer
AACATTTTTTTAATTTATTAAAATTTTATTAAATTTTCCTGCAAAGGACTACAGAGAAATAATAGCTGGAAGTGATTATGAGTTAAGAGTGAGGGCTCGTGTGTATGTGAGTGAGAATGATGCATTAGAAAGAAAATTATTTATGATATAGGGTAAAGTTGAATTACTTCAGCAGCATCCTTATGGAGATAGGGTGAATTCTACTCTTTGGAGGACCCAAGATAATAGATGCCATGGCAGTACCTTGTGGAAGTTTTATTCTGATCATTTCTATTTTCTCTAAGAATTAGGGAATGGGAGACTCATAGAATATTTTCTTCAAGGATGTTACTTTTTCCTATTCTTTTCATAACTATAATGAGTTGTCTAGTATGTAGGAACAATGTGCTACACAAGATATTGGTAATGCCTGTTTATTTCAAATTGACAGTTTCTCTGTTTGCTGAGATAATTCGGAGACTCAGTTTTGCCACTTAAATACTTCTTGAGAACAAGGTTCATGTACTTATATCCCAAGCAGAATGAAATTGTGCTTGGTCCTGGCCATCCTCACTATCATTGCTATGTTTAAGCCAGTTGTTGCAGCCACTGTGTCAATCTATCTCATTGAGGGTCTTTTTCATTTCACTCATCCTCTACAAGTATGATATCCTACTCTAGGGGCTGGCCTTTCCTGACAATATGTCCAAAATTTATGAGTGGAAGTCTCTCCATCTTTGTTTCTAAGGAGAATTCTGGTTATTCTTCTTCCAAGACAGATTTATTCTTTCTTCTGGAAGTCCATGGTATGTTAAATATTCTTCACATTCTTCAAAGGAATCCATTCTTCTTTGTTCTTCCTTATTCATCTTCCTCCTTTCACAGGAACAGGATTTGATTTCAGTCAGGTGCAGCTTAGTCTTCAAAGTGACATCATTGCTTTTGCAAAGCATTCGCCAATACAATACATCTTTTGATTTCTTGACTACTGCTTCCATAGATGTTGATTGTGGGTACAAGTAAAACTAAATCATTACTTTATGTGTAATCCATACTAAAGACTGTATAGTCTTTGATTTTCAATCCTGATGTCACATTCTTCTTCATATAGTCAAGTTTCTGGGATTGTGTTTGCAAATAATTTCTCAGCAGAAAGTATTCAACAATATAATTAATATCACACACAGGTAAAATGTAATACAAAAACTATTGCAGCAGTACATCATCAGGAAATTGCCAGAAATTCAAGCCAGATTCACAAGAGAACATGGAACAAGACATATTATTGCTGATATCACGTGGATCTTGGCTGAAAACAGAGAATACAGACTAGATAACTATGGTAAAAGGATACAATTTTGACGTACACTTTTCCTTATTTTTAAACCATGCAGCACACCCTTGCTCTGTTCAAACAACTGTCTCTTGGTCTATGTTCATGTTCCACATGAGCACAATTAAGTGTTCTGGAATTCTCATTGTTTGTAATGTTATCCATAATTTGATACGCTCCACACAGTCAAATGCCTTTTCATAGTCAATAAAACACAGAGAAACATCTTATGGGTATCCTCTGCTTTCAGTCAAGATGCATCTAACATCAGCCATGATATCCCTCATTCTACGTCTTCTGAATCTTGCTTGAATTTCTGACAACTTCTTGATGATGTATTATTTCAACACTTTTTTAATTATCTTCAGCAAAATTTTACTTGAGTGTCAATCAATGATTATTCTAGAATTTTGTTGGATCAGCTTTCTTTGGAATGGGCACAAATATGTTTTTTTTTTTTTTTTTTCCTGTTGTTTAGCCAGGTAGTTGCCTTCTGAATTTTGTGGCATAAATGAGTGAGTGTTTCCAGCTTTGCATCCTTTTATTAAAACATTTTAATTGGTATTCCAGAAATTCTTAGAGCTTTGTTTTTTGTCAATGCCTTCAGTGCAGATTAGACTTCTTCTTTCAATACCATTGGTTTTTGATCATCATATACTACCTTCTAAAATGGCTGAATGTTAGCAAATTCTTTTTGCTACAGGGAATCTGTAGTTCTTCCATCTTCTTTTGATGCTTCCTGTGTCATTCAGTATTTTGTTCATAAAATCCTTCAATACTGCAACTCAAGGTATGACTTTTTCCTTCACTTCTTTTAGCTTGAGAAATGCCTAGCATGTTCTTTCCTTTTGGTTTTCTAACTCCAGGTCTTTGCAGACTTCATGGTAGGTATCTAATTCATTGTAACGAAATAACCTGTGTTGGGACAGTCTGTTCTTATTTTTATGACAATTTATGATTAAAATTGTCTAATTGGAGTCTATATATGTATATATGTATATATATATGTGTGTGTGTGTGTGTGTGTGTGTGTGTGTGTGTATATATATATATATATATATATATATATATATATATATATATATATATATATATATACATATGTATATATATGTATATATACCTTATAGTCACCCAATAACCTAGGGGAAATGATTGTGGTCAAAGTGTTTTATATAACTAATCAAATTCAATGGTTGAGTTTTTAATAAAGAGACAAACAAAAGCATTCCAATGAGAGAATGGATCTTTACCAATGAATAACCCCTAAGATATCTATAGGGGTTTGGATCAGAAAGAACATCATCATATAATTGAACCATGTACTTACAGACTGGTTGGATCAGTTCTTTACTGATTGGCAAGTGTAGAAGATTCAGCAGTAGAAGAAACACTCTATTGGATTTTACATATTCTTATTCTCTTTTCTCTTGCTATAATGCACTTGGACAAAGTAAGCCTCTTCTGTTTCACAGACAATTCTGCCAAACTGACAAATGGAGACCCAAGTCAGTTTTAATTTGAATTTTTTTAAAGATGTAATTTTATTTGATATTAGCTAATATATGTCATTAAAAAAGATGGGAAAGAGATAAAAAGTGAAATAAAATATCAGAAGAGACTCTGAAAGTTGCTCTTGAACATAGAGTGGCTAAAGCAAATGGAAGAAATGATGAAGTGAAAGAACTGAACAGAAGATTTCAAAGGGTGACTTGTGAAAACAAAGCAAAGTATTATAAGAAATATTTAAATAAACTGAGTTAGAAAACCAAAAGAAAATGCTCAGCATTTCTCAAACTGAAAAAAAAAAACAAAAAACTTAAAGTTGCAATATTGAAAGATTCTATGGGCAAAATATTGAACAATGCAGGACATATCAAAAGAACATAGAAGGAATACACTTTCACTGTATTTCAAATAGAAATGGTTAATGTTCAACCACATCAGAAGAAAGAATGTAAACAAGAACCAATAATACTGAAGAAAGAAGTCCAGGCTGCTCTCAAGTCATTGGTGAAAAACAGCTTCAGGAACTGATGGAATAACAACTGAGATGTTTCAACAAATGGATGCAATACTGGAAGTGCTCACTCATCTGTGCCAAGAAATTTGGAATGAAGCTACCTGTCCAGTTGACTGCCAGAAATCCATATATTTTCTCATTCCAAAAGAAAGGTGATCCAAAATCTTTGCATATATTTCAAACAATATCATTGATGTCACACGCAAGTAAATTTTTGCTGATTATAATACAAAAACTATTGCAGTAGTACATCATCAAGAAACTGCCAGAAATTCAAACCAGATTCAGAAGAGGCCATAGAATAAAAAATATCATTGCTGATATTGAATGGCTCTTGGCTGAAAAAGAATGCTAGACAGATGTTTACCTGTGTTTCATTGACTATGCAAAGGCATTTGACTGTGTGGATCATAACAAATTGTGGATAACATTGCAAAGAATGAAAATTCTAGAACACTTAATTGTGCTCATATGGAACCTATACATAGACCAAGAGACAGTCAGTTGAAGGGGAGCAAGGGGAAAGTGTGTGGTTTAAAATCAAGAAAAGTATACATCTAGGTTGTATCCTGTCACCATACTTCTTCAGTCTGTAAGCTGAACAAATAATCCTAGAAGTTTGACTATATGAAGTGAAATATGGCACTGGGATTGGAGGAAGACTCATTAACAATCTGGGATATGCAGATGATACAACTTCACTTTCTGAAAGTGAAGCAAATTTGAAGCACTTACTGATGAAGATCAAAGACTGCAGGCTTTGGTATGGATTATATCTCATTGTAAAGAAAACAAAGATCCTCACAGCTGGACCAACAAACTAAATTATGTAAAATGCAGAAAACACTGACATAGCCAATTACTTCATTTTATTTAGATCCAGATCAACACCCATGGAAGAAGCACTCAAAAAATCAAACACATTGCATTGGTCAAAAGATCTCTTTACAGTATTAAAAAAAGAAAATTATCACTTTGAAGACTAAGGTTCACCTGGTAAAACTACAGTATTTTAAATTGCCTCTTTTGTGTGTGAAACCTGGACAATGTATAATAAAGACTTCAGAATAATTGATGCCTTTGAATTATGGTATTGGCAAAAGTATTGAATATACCATGGACAATCAGAAAAAAAGAACAAATCTGTCTCTGAAGAGTATACTTGGATGCCCTTTAGAAGTGAGGATAGCAAGACTTTGTCTCATGTACCTTAAACAAGTAATCAAGAGGGACCACTCCTTGGAGAAGGACATCATGCTTGATAATTAGAGAGTCCACAGAAAATTGGAAGACCCTCAATGAAGTGGATTTACACAGTCTGCAATAATGGGCTCAAGCATAGAGAGAATCATGAGGATGGTGCAGGACCTGATAGTGTTTTCTTCTGTGGTGTTACTGTTAGGCGTCATGGAGTCAGCTCCGAATCATAGTGACCCTATGTACAACAAAACAAAACAATGTCTGGTCCTGTGCCAGCCTCACAATCCTTGCTATACCTGAGCCCATCATTGCAGTCACTGTGCCAATCTGTCTCATTGAGGACCTTACTCTTTCTCATTGACCCTCCACTTTACCATGCATTATATCTTCCTCCAGGGTCTGGCCCTTTCTGACAATATGACCAACATAGGTAAAACAAAGTCTGATCATTCTTGCTTCCAAGGAACATTCCTGTGACTCTTCCTCCAGGACAGGTTTGCTAGTTCTTTTGGTAGTCCATGGTACTTTCAATTTCCTTTGCCAACACCACAACTCAAAAGCATCAACTCTTCTTCAGTCTTCCTTATTAATTGTCCAGCTATCACATGCATATGAGGCAATTGAAAATATTATAGCTTGAGTTAGGCACACTTTAGTCTTCAAAGAGATATCTTTGCTCTTCATCGCTTGAAAGAGGTCTTTTGCAGCAGATTTGCCCAGTGCTCTATGTCAATTCAATGGCACATAACAACAACAACAACAATATATGATGTCTCATGTCTTGGCTGCTGCTTCCATTGGTGTTGCTTGTAGAACTAAGTGATAGGAAGTCTTGAACACCTTCAATCTTTTCTCCATTTATCATAATGCTGCTTATTGGTCCAAATGTGAGGATTTTCATTTTTTTTATGGTGAAATGTAATCCATACTGCAGACTGTAGTCTTTAATCTTCATCACTAAGTGCTTCAAGTCATCTTCACTTTCAGCAAGCAATGTTGTGTCATCTGCACATGGGAAGTTGTTAATGAGTGTTCTGCCAATCCTGATGCCACACACTTCTTAAAGTCCAGCTTCTCAGATTAGTTGCTCAGCACACAGATTGAATAAGAATGGTGAAAGGAAACAACCCCAACACACTCCCTTCTTGATTTTAAACCATGCATTATCCCCTTGTTCTGTTTGAATGACAGTGTCCTGATCCATGTACAGTTGTCTCACGAGCACTATTAAGTGTTCTAGAATTTCAGTTTTTCTCAATGTCATCCATAATGTGTTATGATCCACACAATCAAAAGCTTTTGCATAGTCAGTAAAACATGAGTAAACATCTTTCTGGTATTTTTTGCTTTCAGCCAAGATCCATCTGACATCAGCAATGACATCTCTCATTTCACGTTCTCTTTTGAAACCACCTTGCAATGCTGGAATTTCTCTGTCAATATACTGCTGCAACCGTTTTTCAATTATCTTCAGCAAGATTTTACTTGTGTGTGATATTAAGGATATTGTTCAATAATTTCCACAGTCTATGGGATCATCTTTCATTGTTGTTTTTGTTGTTGTTATGTGCTGTCGAGTTGGCCCTGACTCATAGCAACCCCTCCTTGGGTTTCTGAGGTGGTATCACTATGAAAGTAGATTGCCCCATCTTCCTTCCAAGGAGTGGCTGGTGGGTACAAATATGGATCTCTCCCAGTCAATCGATGAGGTAGCTGTCTTCCAAATCTCTTGGCGTAGAAGAATGAGTGCCTCCAGCACAGCATCCATTTGTTGAAACATCTCAATGGATATTCTGTCAATTCCTGGAGTATTGTTCATCAGTTTCTTCAGTGCAACTTTGACTTCTTCCTTCAATACTATTGGTCCTTAATCACATGCCACCTCCTGAAATGGATGAACATCAGCCTATTCTTTTTGATACAATGACTCTGTGTATTCCTTCCATCTTCTTTTGACATTTCCTACATCATTCAATATTTTGCCCATAGAATCTTTCAATGTCCTATTCAATATTCAAACTCAAGACTTAAGTTTTGTCTTCAGGTTTTTCAGCTTGAGAAATGCTGAGCATCTTCATTTTTTGTTTTCTAACTCGAGGTCTTTGCACATCTCATTATAATAATGGATTTTTTTCTTCTCGAGCTGCTCTTTGAAATCTTCCATTCAGCTCCTTTATCTTGTCAATTTTTCCATTTGCTTTAGCTACTCTCTGTTCAAGTGCAAGTTTCAGAGTCTCTTCTGACATCCATTTTGGTCTTTTCTTCTTTTTTCATCTTTTTAATGACCTCTGGCTTTCTTCATGGAGGATGTTCTTGATGTCATCCCACAATTCTTCTGGTTCTTGGTAATTGGTGTTCAATGAATCAAATTTATTCTTTAGATGATCTCTAAATTCAGGAAGGATATAGTCAAGGTCATATTTTGACTATCATGGATTTGTTTTCATTGTCTTAAGCTTCAAGTTGAACTTGCATATGAGCAGTTGATGGTCTGTTCTACAATCAGCTCCTTGCCTTGTTTTGGCTGATGATATTAAGCATCTCCATCGCTTCCTGCCAGATTTAGTCCAACTGATTCTTATGTACTCCATCTGGCAAGCCGCCATTTATGTTGTTGAAAAAAGGTGTTTGCAATGAATAAGTTGTTGGTCTTTCAAAATTCTATCATGTGATCCCCTATGTTATTTCTATCACCAAGGCCATATTTTCCAACTACTGATAATTCTTCTTTGGTTGCAACTTCTGCATTTAAATCACCAGTGATAATTATCACATCTTGATTGTGTGTTCAGTCAATTTCAGACTGCAGAAGTTGGTAAAAATCTTCAATTTCTTTGTCTTTGTCTTTGGTGGTTGGAGCATAAATTTGAATAATAGTAGTAATAGTAGTTGTTATTATTTGCCGTCGAGTCAAACCTGACTCATAACAACCCCTCCTTGGGTTTCCAAGGCAATATCACTACAGAAATAGAATGCCCCACTTTCCTTCTGAGGAGTGGCTGGTGGGTTTGAACCGTCAGCCTTTGGTCAGCAGTCAAGTGCCTTAGGCACTATGCTACGAGAGCTCCTAAATAGTAATAGTATGTGTACAGATATTATCTTATCACTGACAGCATTGTACTTCAGGATATATATTGCTGCATTATTTGTTACAATGAATTTCATGGCATTCCTATTCAATCTGTCATTCCCAGCATAGTAGATCATATGATTGTCTGATTCAAAATGGCAAAAACTAGTCCATTTCAGCTCACTAATGACTAGGATATTGATATTTATGTGGTCTATTTCATTTTTGACAACTTCCAATTTTCCTAGATTCATACTTCATTCATTCCACATTCTGATTATTAATCTATGTTTGAAGGTGTTTATTCTCATTTTGAGTCATGCCACATCAGCAAATGGATGACCCAAAAGTTTTACTCCATTCACATAATTAAGGTGGGCTCTACTCTGAGGAGGCAGCTCTTCCTCAGAAGTATTTTGAGTGCCTTTCAGCCTGAGGGGCTCAACTTTTGGCACTATATTGGACAACGTTTCAGGGCTATTCATAAAATTTTCCAGTAATATATCAGAGAGTATTTCACTACTATTCATAAGGTTTTCACTGACCAATTCTTTGCTAAATGGGTGGCTTCTTCCTTCTTCCAAGTCTGTCTTAGTCTGGAAGCTTTGCTGAAACATGTGCACTATGGGTGACCCTGCTGGTATTTGAAATACCTGTGGCATAACCTCCAGCCTCACAGCAACACTCAAGCCACCATAGTGTAACAAACTGACAGAGGAGGGTGGTTGTTCTGTTGTAGTTAGCATCATTATGTGTCATAACAGACTCAAAGCCACCTAAAAACAACAAAGTAAATCATGTCATACTAATATCATTACCATTACTAATAATAGGAAACTTATTACCTGCTGATAACCTCACAGATCAATGCAAAGGAGATACAGATTGGACCACGCTTCCCTTCTAGTCTGATTCTCTCTTGTGACATTTTTTTCTCTTAAGCTGTTTTATCTTAGGTAATCAGCTAGGTCCAACATGCTTAACATGTTCCAGCCTATCTGAATTCATGTTCTCATGAACTTTCAATTAATTCTTTCACCCTGTTCCTGCCCGCCCCCCAGTATATTTCTTGGACAGCAAAAAGTAACTAGGTAAGTTTACATACCCTTTGGAGGATATGCCAATTTTTCTTTCCTTCAAAAAACCATAAGCTGATGGTAGGTAGGTACTACCTTATGTTTGATTTAAGATTCTCCATAATACCCAGAACAGTGAGTAGATTTATGATTGAAGGATTGGTTAGTTGTGAAAACACATTTTCTAGTGCATAGTAAACCTAGGAATGGAGAAAATTCTCTGTCATAGCTGGAGTTTCCAATATTCCTGTAGTGCTAATTATGGCTTTCCTGTTGTTTTGCTTATTTGACATAACTATTTCTCATCAACCTTCACCAATTGCTGCTATTGATGTGTTGTCCTTTATGTCGACTTTCTGTTGTCTCTCAAAACTGTGGAAACATTTTTATGTGTCTTTTTGGTGGAAAATGCCAAGTCTCTGAAAATGTAGTTTATATAAAGGCAAAAAAAAAGGGAGTTTGTATAAGAATTTGACTTTACATTTCCTTTCTTCTGCCATTAACACCATCTCTTTTGAGCCTTTCCCTGGTTTTTATTATTCTATGCTATGACTGCATCTATATTTAGTACCTTGGGCTATCTCCATACTTAAGAATGAAAAAAAAATATTAATTGACTCTAAGGCTAAAAGTCATTTAATTACACTTTTTAAAGTATGTTAAGGGCATTGAAAATATTTAACCACTAGGTGAACTTCAATAAAGTAGCAAGATTAGGCAGTACAGTGCTCCAATTCAATAAGCAGCACCTGGATTTAAAGAGTATAAGTGAATAGAAGAGAAAATGTGATTAAATTGTCAGTCCTTCCAATGGTCAATTACTTTTCCCAAAATATACTAATAGAGTTTTTGAAACAGTTTATTATGTTGCTTATCTCCACAATCACCTTTCTCTTTGGGGAAAGTAAGGCCTTCAATATGTTTTCCCAAATAGTTTCTTGCTATTAAAGCAGAAGTTAGCCTTCAAAATTATGTAATTATTATTTGACAATGAGGTGCTTAAATTTTCTGTCCTAGTTTATTTTCCTAATAGGAATGCCAGCCTTAAGATTTTCAGCCAATCTTTTCTCTGCTCAGGTTCCCAGCAGAGTAAAAAAATCAGTATGTTTGATGAGATAAATGGGATATAAATAGTGCATAAGTGTTCAAACTATAGAAAGGTGGGGTAAGAACTGATATTTCAATCATGTCTAAGGTTAAACTAACAGATATTCATTTTAATCTCTTTATAACTCTAAAAATTTTAAAAGAAAACATGGAAGAAAATTTTAGAGGCATTACGTTTTTCAACAGTTTTTTAAATAGGTGACAGAACTATGAACAATGAATGGAAAAATAAATAATTTGACCTTCATCAAAATCACTTTTTCTCTTCAAAAGACACTGCTACAAAAAGAAGAATACCCAAAATTAACAAAAATGACCTTAGTTATTGTTAGTGACGTTGTGGAACAATTGGAACTTGGCTGGGCTGAGATTCTCATTGGTTTATCAGTTACATAATGATGCAATTTTGCAGTTATTTAATGTTGTAATGATAACCCACAATGTGTTCTAGTGTGATAAGCCAATCAATTGCAAGGAGGTTAGTGTGGGAGCTCTGGTAGCATAGTGGATAAGGCACTTGACTGCTAACCAGGAGGCTGGCGGTTCAAACCCACCAGCCACTCCTAGGAAGGAAGATGGGGCAATCTACTTCCATAGTGATACTGCCTCAGAAACCCAAGGAGGGGTCGCTATGAGTTGGAGACAAGTCAATGGCACATAACAACAACAACAACAACCCTTACTCAGATGACAACCCTGATCCAAAGTAAGGGGAGTTTCCCTGGTATGTGGCCTGTATCACCTTTTATTTTACAATAGATAAAAGGAGACAGAAGTGAGCAAAGAAGAAAGGACCTGACTAATACCAAGAAAGAAGATCTGGGAGCGGAATTCATCTTTTAGATCCAGGATCCCTGCAGTGATTAACTCCTAGATCAAGGGGAAGACTGACGCTAAGACACATAAAAATCTCCAAGGAATCTCAGACAAAAAGATATTGAAAAGAGACAAATACTTTCCTTAGAGCTGAGAGATAAAGTTTTCTCCTAGGGTTGGCACCCTGAATTTAGACTTCTAGCCCCCTAAAGTGAGGAAAATTAAATTTCTGTTTGTTAAAGCCATCCATTTGTGAAATTTTTGTTATAGCAGCTCAAGATAAATAAAATAGAATTTGGTACTGGAAGAGTTGGGGTACTACTCTAACAGATACCCAAAATCTGGAAGCAGTTTTAGAATTAAGTAATAGTTAAAAGCTGGATGGTTTTTCTTCTTTATTTATTTTTTTTTTTTTCTTTTTTTCTTTTAAAAAGCCTACATTGTAAAAAAGTAAAATCCTATATTGCATTGAAGAGACCGTGGTGGAATTATGAAGATCAAGACAAATTGTAAGGAGGGTTCAGAAGGAAGTGAAGAGAACTATAACATTGGGGATAGCACAGACAGAGAAAAGGTTCGACACACAAATGGTAGCATCAGAACCAGGAGACTACCATGAGATGACATGGGAGTCAATCCATGCAGCATGAGAGCTGTGTGCCTTCAAGCAGAGGATTTCTGATGGAGTGAGGTGCCTCCAGACTCTTATTGATGGAGCTTGCCAACACAGAGAGCAAGAGAACTAAACTCCTTTGGTCTAAGGCTTACTGGCAGAGTGGGGTAACTCTGGGAACTTACACTTAAAGCCAAAGAGCTTTGTAACATGTCTGAGCAGGACCAAGGCCAGGCCAGCCAAAAAGGTGTGAGGGACCAAGAGGCCAAGGAACTAGGAAGCAGAAGCTGAAGAAACAAGAGCTTAGGAAGCAGAACTGCTTCAGCTTCAAAATTTAGGGCTATGGCCTCTGAAGTTTCAGAGAGTGAGGCCACAACCTCCTAGGTTTCAAAGAACCAGATCTTCACCAACTGGATTGTAGAGTGTGGGGCTGCTATTCCTGAGTACTTGGGGGAGTGTGCCAAACACACTGACCAAAGCTGAGGTAGAGAGGCTCCAACATTCAGCTGAACTAGAATGGGGCCACCCAAAGTCTCTCAGATTTGAGCAGAGTTGCCATCCCAGTGGGCCTAAAGCCAAGGAACCTCCACCCGGAAGCCAGATAGAATGGCCAACACCTGGAATCTGGAGGTCAGGGCCATTGCCTAGATGGTGTCAGAGAAGAGAGCGTTGTTTAGAAGGCTTGAGAGCCAATGCAATTTGTTCTGCTAAACTTTTTACTTGCTTGATGCCCATTATTCCTTATTTCCCCCTAAAACCCTCTAAAACCTCCCATTAGTAATAGAAATATCTACCTTGTGCCTATTCCACCATTGTACTTTGGAATGTACATTGTACTTTGGAAGCACATAAACTGTATTTAAGATTCACAGATGAAGAAGTTTTTTTGTTTTTGTTTTTGTTTTTTTGTTTTTTTAGTTTTTGCTGTGATTTGGGTGAATTATTGCAGATCAGATCCATCTTACATTCAACAGTTCATACACATTTTGCTATATGACACTGGTTATATTTCCCACAGGGTAACAACTCTCCTCCCACATCTTCCTTATGGTTACCCTTACCCTGTGTCCTTCTTGCCTGTGGATTCCTGTCTTCCTGCCTTTCTCTCTGTGAAAATGCTGCCTTTCTCATCTCCTATGGTTGATTGTTCTACTACTGAGTTCAACTTCCTGGTGCAGGTGTTCAGCTCATAGGCCTGTCTATTGTTTGGCTGAGAGTTAAGCCACAGAGTGAGTTCAATTCCAGGCTGGAAGCGTGACTCAAACCGTAGTCTCAGGGGTTTCAACAGGAAGCCTGGTCTTTTTTATGATTTTGACTTGTGTTCCACATTTTTCTCCCATTCTATCCAGAATCTCCAATTTTTATCCCTTTCCAAATGGTAGCCAAACAACATCTAGTTCTTTAGGTGTCATGGGTCATACAGTCTGAGATTCTCATGGTCCATAAGTTCTTTGGATTATTTTCCATGTGTCTTTGATTTCTCTCACTGTTCTTTGTTCTGGATGAGGAAAGACCAATAATTGCATCTTAGATGGATGATCACAAGGTTTTAAGACCCTAGTCACCACTCACTGAAGTAATATATACAATAGTTTTGTATTGCATGTTGTGCCAATGGAACTTGATGTCCCCAGCGACCATGGTCCCCAGCCTGCAGACCCATCAACTCACTCCCTTAAGGTGCTTGGTTGTGGCTAAGGAATTATCCTAACTTTGTTCCATTAGCTTTAATCTACATATGGACATTTTTATAGTACATGTGGGGAGCTCTGGTGGCAGAGTGTCTATGCATTTGACTACTAACCAGAAGGCTGGCAATTCAAACCTGCCAGCCAATCCTCAGAAGGAAGATGAGACAATCTACTTCTTTAGTGATACTGCCTCAGAAACCCAAGGAGAAGTTGCTATGAGTCAGATCCAACTCAATGGTAGTGAGTTTGGTTTTTGGTATCCATACCTGATCTTTTTTTGCCTGTCTATCTGGTGATGTAGTGGATAAGACACTTGACCGCTAACTGCTAGAAGGTCAGCAATTCAAACCCACTACCTGCTCTGTGGAAGGAAGACTGGGTGAGCTATTTCCGTAAAGATTTACAGCCTCAGAAACCCAAAAGGGGTCATTATAAGTCAGAAATGACTTGATGTCAATGACTTTTTTGTTTGTTTGTTTACCTATGTATCTACCCATAGATTAGTGTTTGCTGTTACTGATAATGCAGTATTGTGTATGCAATAGTATTTGCCTTTAATGTCTGCATATCTTTTACATCTCTCTGTGCCTTCCTTTTCCTTATTGATATTGTACTGGTTAACTGCTTTGGTTATATTGGCTTTCTCTTCGTCCAAATCATTACCTGTCTCTTAACTAGCCAGCAATTTTTCCTCCCATCCCTGGTAACCAACAAAGAAAATTTCCTTCCCTGTGTAAACCTTTCTTTGACTTTTTGTAATAATGGACTCATACAATGTTTTTGCTTCTGTGATTGAACTTATTTCACTCAGTACAATGTCCAAATTCATCCATGCTTTCAGGGGATTTGCTGATTTTTCTTTATTCTTTAATGTTGCATAGTATTCCACTGTGTGTAGGTACCATAGTATGGTTATCCATTCATCTGTTGATGGACACTTTTTCTTTGCTATTTTTAGTAGTGCTGTGATGAACATGGGTGTGCATATATCTAATTGTGTCCCAGGTGTCACCTCTTTAGGGCATATTTCTAGTAATGGGATTGCTAGGTGAAATGACATTTCAATTTCTGACTTTTTAGGGAAGTTCCGTAACATTTTCCACAGTTGTACTATTTTACAATCCCACCACCAGTGTATGGGAATTTCAATCTCCCTGCATCCTTGCTAGCATTTGTTGTTTTCTATCTTGTTGAACTCTGCTATTATTGCTGGGGTAAGATAGTATCTCATTATTGTTTTGATATGCATCTTTCTAATGACTAAGGATCATGAACATTTTTTCATGTGTTTGTTGGCTACCTGAATATCTTCTTTGGTCGAGTGTCTGTTCATATTCTTTGCCCACTTTTGAGTTGGATTGCTTGCCTTTTTGAAGTTGAGGTGTTGAGATATTCTATAAATTTTAGAGATAAGTGCCTTGTCAGATATGTCATTGACAAATGTTTTTCTCCATTCTCTATATTCTCTTTTTATTCTTTTGGAAGACTCTTTTGATGCACATAAGAATTTAATTTGTAGAAGCTCTCAGTCTAGTTCTCTTCTGCTATTTGTGCATTTTGGGTTATGTTTGACAGTCTATTTATGCCATAAATTAGGGACCCTAAATGTGCTCCTATTTTATCTTTGATGAACTTTATAATTTTGAGTTCATTTTGTGTATGGTGTAAGGTATGGATCTTGTTTCATTTTTCTGTAAATGGATATCGAGTTTTGCCAACAGCATTTGTTAAAGATACTGTATAAGTGAAGAGGAATTTTGCTCTAATATAGAATTTGTATTTGGATTAATTTAAGGCTTTTAAGACAATATGACAGAGTGAAAGTGTTTTGAAGGTGGCAAGGGTAAGAATTTTTGAGGCCCAAAGGATAGAATGACATGGATTGAATTGTGTTCCCAGAAAATATGTGTCATCTTGGCTGGGCCATGATTCTCAGTGGTTTAACAGTTATGTAATAATGTAATTTTCCAGTTATGTAATGATGTAATCATCCCTCATGATGTTATATGATATCATCAACCAATCAGTTGTGAGGGGATTAGGGTGGGATACAACATGTTTACTCAGATCACAGCCTTGATCTGATAAAAGGGGAGTATCCCTGGTGTGTGGCATGCATCATCATTTATTTTACATTTATTGTAAAAGGGGAAAAAAGTGAGCAGGGAAAGAGGGACCTGGCTACTACCAAGAAAGAAGATCCAACAGCAGAGTTCATCTTGATCTTGATGCATGATCCCACACCTAAAAACCTCTTAGATTTAAGGGAAGAATGATGCCAAGACACATGTAGATCCCCAAGGGACGTCAGGGCCTAGATACTGAAAGAGACAAGGAAATTCCCCTAGAGCTGACACAGACAGAAAATCTTCCTCTAGATTTGGCACACTGAATTTAGACTTCTAGCCTCCTAAACTGTGAGAGAATAAATTTCTGTTTGTTAAAGACATCCACTTGTGGATTTTCTGTTATAAAAGCATTAGATAACTAAGACAGGCAGTAAAAGAGGAAAGCCAATAATCTACCAAGAGACCAGTCAGAGCATGGATTTGTCTTTCAAGCTTCAGTCACTTCTCACCAGGACCCAGTACAGTACCATATTTGGGTGAGAACCCAAGAATTTTGCAATGTTGCTAGGGCTAGGAGCATTTCTACCAGCACTGAAGATGTACATATCCCAACAAACTCTTTTTGTTTGGAACTAAACTCATACTGTTATATATTAGAAGTCACAGAACCAAAAAAGATTACTGTGAGACACTTGTAGCAGCCCCTCTACAAAGTCAATCCTGAGCCTTTTCCTGCCATCTAGAAGTTCATTTTCTGAAATGTTTATGTTTCCAAGTAACTTGATAGTAGAAACATATCATATAGGCCACAATAAGAGTTACTACAGTGAATTACAAAGATCTTTAGTAAAATGTATCTTCATTTAGTTCAGCTGAAATTGGAATGTACTAACTATGTAAAATGAAGAAGATCAATTTTCTGTCTTTATTTGAAGACAAAACATTTACCAAATAAGAATGAGTATAGACCTCTGTCTTTCACCAGGCCTCCTAAGCTTTACACACTGAGAGTACCATCTGCAGACTCAGCTACAAGCCACTCTTGATCATGAATAGAAGTATATCTGAATATCCCACCTCACCAGCAAGGAGCAGGAGCCTGAAATGTATCTGTTTGCATTAAACTAGGAATCACGTTTGAGCACTTGTGTAGTCACTGACTTGTAGATTCCTATCACCCATCTGCAACCACCTCATGTAGTGCTAAGGTTTGATTTTCTTTTTATTTGATTATATTCAAATTTACTTCAGTAAATTAGTAAATTCATTAACACCTACTCTTTGATTTGAATGCTATTAAATCAATGGACTATAAAGATAAATTTTGACAGAAATTTCACCATCTCATGAATATAGACACCCAGAAAACACACAGATCTTGATGATCTCAATGAACTCTTAATGCAAAATGAGAGTTTGAATGCTAAATTTCTTACTAATCCTAGCCATACATCTAGTTATTTTTTGCTTGTTGACTTCTCCTCCTGGAGCCATTTTTTTTTTTTTTTTTTTCCTTCTTACTACAATATCAGTGACCATCTTGTACTCCATTGGATACTGATTCACAATGCATATATTTTACAAAAGCTTGAACACTGTATTTGTAATGATTGGAGACTCATCTTGGGGTTATACCTTCAATTACCACTGCCTATTCCTCCCTCCACCAGTTGTCTGTGAGTTTGTTGTACAATGGTGGCTTGTGTGTTGCTGTGAGGCTGGAGGCTATGGCACTGGTGTGTCAAATACCAGCAGGGTCACCCATGGTGGACAAGTTTCAGTAGAGCTTCCAGACTAATACAGACTCTGAAGAAGGAAGGAGCCATCCACTTCTCAAAGAATTGGCCAGTGAAAACCTTATGAATAGCAGTGAAACGCTATCTGATATATTACTAGAAAGCTTTATAAATAGCTCTGAAACATCGTCCGTCCTTTCCAGTACCAGGCTCATAATCTTCAACAGTAACCAACTCTCCGTCATTTTCTCCTACTTCATCTAATCATTAATGTCATCAGAATGATACCTCATGAATGCCCCTTCCGATGTGCAAGACATCAATGGAACAATAGTATAAACATTTACTCATGATCTTTTTCCTTTTTTTTCCTATCTAAACTGTTTTAAGAACTGTTTCTTTATTTTTTTTTTTAATAGTACAGACAATCCCTAGCTTACAAACCACCTATGAACAAGTTCTATTTGCCTTTTAATGTTATGAAAATTTGCCCTCACTTTTGAACCTATTGTACCAAGCCCTACTCATAACAAATTCTTCATCATGGTTACCTTCACTTGCTGTATGTGCAGTTTTTAAATCATTGAAAAGGCTTCAGTCTTTTCTTGCACTAAAGAAAGGCTAAATAAGAACTGTACACACTAGCTCCAACTCAGCTACTAATTTCCACTTAAAGACTTCAAGACAAAGTTAGGAATGGATCTTATTTGTAACCTGGGGAATGTCTGTAGTGTATGCCTACACACACACACACACACACACACACACACTTCTCTTTTTTCAGCATAGTACCACATGTAGTTAATTTTATGATTACTGTATTATTATATACTATATTGTTATGTTTAAGACATTTTAATGTATTTGAAAGTGTTTCTTAAGTGTTTTATATGAATAAAAAAGGTAAAATATATACTATATACTAAGACAAACATGTGACTGACTGACAATAAACCAGAATCATGTACATCTGTTCTGACTTACCCACAAATCGAACTTAAAGACAGACTTAGGAACAAATCTCCTTTGTAACCCAGGGACTGCTTGTACCATAATGTTTCCATTGATCACAATTAAAAGGAGATAGGAGAAAAGATGGAAATGTGGAACACTCATAAGGCAGAAAGAGTCTAACTTAAAGTACCAGTGGGAGTGTAGAAGACAGGGGGAAAAAGATTTGTTCCTGGATCAGTAAGTGCTGATAATTGGCAAGAAAATAGAGGCAGAAAGTATACTAGAGGATGCCTACTAAACAGAGCATAGCACTGCTCAACTTTTCTTTGTTAAATTCATTGCACTTTCACATTACTATTTACAGGTGAGACTTTAAGACTGAAAAATCAAAGAAATCATTGTGAGTTAGAGGAGAAGAGAAAGGTAAAAAACATAAAGTGGAGGATAAATTCAGAATTCAACCAATTCTTAGTTTAAGGAGACTGACTCCAATGAGGTTAAATAAGTTTTCCAAAGTTCTGCAGCTTGGAAATAGAATTAATGTCTTTTAATAATTTTTATTGTTAGGTGCTGTTCTGGTTACCTAGTGCCACTCTTATAGGAATATATCACAAATGGGATGTCCTTATCAAACAGGAGCTTATTCTCTTACAGTTCTGGAGATCAGAAGTCCGAGTTCAAAGCACCAGGCTCTAGGTGATGGGTGAAAGCCCCTCGACCTTGGGCTTCAGCTCTGTCTCCTTCTCCCGGCCCAATGAAGCTAGAGGCATCTCTTCATTCAGGCAGCTACTGGCTGCTGAGGCTAACAAGCCCAAGGTCAACAGATAAAATGGCACAGTTCCAATATTTCCAAACCATATAGCAGGTCATTAACTTAAATCCGTTGTAAGTCTCAAGGTCGCCAGAGCATGGCAGGCTGCTGAACAACAACATGGCTACATGCAGGTTTAAGGGTGCCATAAGCTAGAGACCATTCCCAAACCTGTTTCTTATATATGGGAAGCAGACCACATACACAAAGCAGCTACTCAGCTGCTTGTGGCAGATCCCACCATGGAGGTGATTGCCAGTCTCATGGGAAATACCTACTACTAGCTGCCCAGCCCCTTAACCAGGACCAGCCAAGTTGACACACAAGCATAACCACCACAAGTTGTATCTATTTGGTTCTGACTCAGAGTGACCCTATGTATAACAGAACACAACACTGCCTGTTCTTGCACCATCCTCATAACCATTGCTATGTTTCAGCCCATTGTTTCAGCCACTGTGCCAATCCATTTCACTGAGAGTATTCCAGGGACTGGTGTTTTCTGACAACATGTCTAAAGTATATGAGATGAAATGCTGTCATCCTTACTTTCAAGGAGCATTTTAAGTGCACTTCTTCCAAGACTAATTTGTTCATTCTTCTGACAATTCATATTCTTCACCAACACCATAATTCAAAGTTATCAATCCTTCCTCAGTATCCCTTATTCATTGTCTATATGCATCTGAAACAACTTAAAATACCAATGCTTGGTTCAGATGGAGTATTTTAACAGTACTGTAGTGCCTGAGACATTTGACTGATAACCAGAGGCTGGTGATTCAAACTTTCCAGCCACTCCTCAGAAGGAAGACTGGGCAATGTACTCCCCCACCTTGGAAGCCCAAGGAGGGGTCATTATGAGTTGGAACCAACTCAATGGCATTGAGTTTGGTTTTTGGTATTTGTCTCCAATTAACTGTCAATTGAAAGACTTATATTTTAGTCCCATCTATTAGCTTGGGCAGCATTAATTAGCTGGGAACAGCTAGGGCAGGCCAGGGAGCCACAGCCAGCAGTGGTTTGGAACAGCTAGAGGAGGCCAGGAAGTGAGAGCTGAGTGGTGTGGAAGAGCTAAGGGAGATGAACCTGTCTGCCAGTTTGTTGTACTATTGTGGCTTGAGTGTTGCTGTGAGGCTGGAGGATATGCCACTGGTGTTTCAAATGCCAACAAGGTTACCCATGGTGGACAAGTTTCAGTGGAGCTTCCAGACTAAGACAGACTCAGACGAAAGAAGAGACCACCCACTTATCAAATAATTGACCCGTGGGAACCTTATGAATAGCAGGAAAACACTGCCTGATATATTACCAGAAATCTTTAAGAATAGCCCTGAAATATTGTCTGATACAGTGCTGGAAGATGAGCTCCTCAAGTCAGAAGTTACTCAAAAGACAACTGGGAAAGAGCTGCCTCCAGAATAGAGCTGACCTTAATGAGGAGGATAGATTAAAGCTTTCGGGACCTCCATTTGCTGATGTGGGACAACTCAAAATGAGAAAAAACAGATAATCAGAACATGGAATGTATGAAGTATGAATATATGAAAATTGAAAATTGTCAGAAATGAAATGGAATGCATAAAGATCAATATCTTAGGCATTAGCGAGCTGAAATTGACCAGTTTGGGACATTTTGAATCAGACAACCATATGATCTACTATGCCAGGAATGACAAATTGAAGAGGAATTGTGTGACATTAATCATCACAAAGAATGTTTCAAGATCCATCCTAAAGTACAATTCTGTCAGTAATACAATAATATCTATATGGCTTCAAGGGAAACGAATTAATACTACTATTATTTGAATTTATACACCAACCACCAAAGCCAAGGACAAGAAAATTGAAGATTTTTACCAATTTCTGAAGTCTGAAATTGACTGAAATGCTATCAGGTTGTGTTGATTATCACAGGAGATTGGAATGCAAAAGTTGGAAACAAAGAAGAATCACCAGTAATTGGAAAATACTGTCTTGGTGATAGAAATAATGCTGGAGATTGCATGATAGAATTTTGTAGGACCAACAAATTATTCATTGCAAATACCTTTTTTCAACAACACAGATGGTAGCTATACTTGTGGACTTCACCAGATGGAGTACACAAGAATTAAGTTGACCACATCTGTGGCAAGAGGCAATGGAGAAGCTCAATATCTATAGCCAAAACAAGGCCAGGAGCAGATTGTGGAACAGACCATCCGCTTCTCATATGCAAGTTCAAGTTGAAGCCAAAGACAATTAAAAGAAGTCCACAGTAGCCAAAATATGACCTTGATTATATACATTCTGGATTTAAAGACCATCTAAAGAATGGATTTGATGCATGGAACACTAATCACCATAAACCAGAGAAATTGTGGGGTGACATCAAGAACATTATCCATGAAGAAAGAAAAAGGTCATTAAAATGACAGGAAAGGAGGAAAAGACCAAGATGGATGTCAAGACTCTGAAACTTGCCCTTGAACAGAAAGTAGCTAAAGCAAATGGAAGAAATGACAAGATAAAAAAAGCTAAACAGAAGATTTCAAAGAGTAGCTCAAGAAGACAAAGCCAGTAATTATAATGAAATGTGAAAAGACCTGGAGTTAGAAAACCATAAGGCAAGAACATGCTCAGCATTTCTTAAGTTGAAAAATGAAGAAAAAATTTAAGCCTTGATTTTCAATACTGAAAGATTCTATGGATAAAATATTGAATGATGCAGGAAATGTCAAAAGAAGATAGAAAGAATACACAGAGCTACTGTACCAAAAATAATTGGTCAATATTCATCCATTTCAGGAGGTGGCATATGATCAATAACCAGCAGTATTGAAGGAAGAAGTCTAAGCTGCACTGAAGGAGTTGGCAAAAAACAAGGCTCCATGAATTGATGAAATACTCATGGAAATGGTTCAACAAATGGATGTCCCACTGGAGGTACTCACTCATCTATGCCAAGAGATTTGGAAGACAGCTACCTGGCCAACTAACTGGAAGAAATCCGTATTTGTACCCATTCCAAAGAAAGGCGATCTCACACAATGTGGAAATTATCAAGAAATATCATTAATATCGTGTGCAAGTAAAATCTTACTAAAGATAATTCAAAAAGGGTTGCAGCTATATATTGACAGAGAACTTCCAGAAATGCAAGCTGGATTCAGAAGAGGACAAGGAATGAGGGATATCATTGCTTATGTCAGATGGATCTTGACTCAAAGCAAAGAATATCAGAAAGATATTGTGTTTTATTGGCTATGCAAAAGCATTTGATTGTGAAGATCATAACAAATTATGGATAATACTGAGAAGAATGGGAATTCCAGAACACTTAATTATACTCCTGAAGAACGTGTACATAGACCAGGAGGTTGTCATTCAAAGAGAACAAGGAGATAATACATGGTTTAAAATCAGGAAGGGCGTGTGTCATGGTTGTATCTTTTCACCATACTTATTCAGTTTGTTTGCTGAACAAATAATCTGAGAAGCTGGACTATATGAAGAATGTGCCATCAAGATTGGAGGAAGAATCATTAACAACCTGTGATATATTGAAAACACAACTTTCCTTGATGAAAGTGAGGATGAATTGAAGCACTTACTGAGGAAGATTGAAGACTATAGTCTGAAGTATGGATTACACCTTAATATAAAGAAAACAAAAATCCTCACAACTGGACCAATAAGCAGCATCACAATAAATGGAGAAAAGATTGAAGTTGTCAAAGAGTTCATTACTTGTTTCTCTAATCAACACCAATGGAATCAGCAGTCAGTATTTCAGATGACACATTGAATTGAGCAAATCTGCAGCAAAAGACCTCTTTCAGGTGCTGAAGAGCAAAGATATATTCATGAATACTAAGGTGTTCCTAACTCAAGCCATGGTATTTTCAATCACCTTTTACACATGTGAGAGCTGGACAATGAATAAGGGATACTGATGAGGACTTGATGCTTTTGAGTTGTGCTGTTGGTGAAGAATACTGACTGCTAAAAGAACAAAAAAATCTGTTCTGCAGGAAGTGCAGCCAGAATGCTCCTTGGAAGCGAGAATGGCCAGACTTTGTCTCATCTATTTTGGTCATGTTGTCAGAAGGGACCGTTCCATGGAGAAGGATATCATACTTGGTAAAGTGAGGGTTGATGAAAAAAGGAAAGGCCCTAAACAAGATGAATTGGTATGGTGGCTGCAATGATGGGCTCAGGTATAGCAAGTATCATGGGGCTGGCAGAGGACTGGGCAGTGTTTCATTCTGTTGTACATAGGGTTGCTATGAGTTAGAGCAGACTTGACAGCACTTAACAACAACAACATTTGCTAGTTATTGACGATATCTGGTGGCATAGTGGATAAGACATTTGGTTTCTAACTAGGACAGCAATTTTAAACCCACCAGCTGTTCTGCAGAAGGAAGGTAAGGTCATCTACTTCCATAAAGATTTGCAACTTCAGAAAGTCAACGGAAGTCACTGAGAGTCAGAATTAACTCAATGGCAGTGAGTTTGTTTATTTTTTTTTTAATTAGCTGACTATTAGCTCTCTTTTCTTTTTATTTTTAACCACTATTTACTTTCTTTTATTATATTTTACAAAAAGTCAATAAAAAGGCAACAAGCTTGACTCTCCACATGTCTCTCAGTGGTAGGATAAGCTCAGTCTGGGAGCTTGTACTAACAATTCTGCATGAGGCTTCATTTCCCTTCTCAAGTAGGATAAAAGGTTGAAGTTTTGAATTTGAAGTTAGAACTCTCTCATTTCCACTAATAATTTTGACCAAAATCTTACTAAAATTTCAAATACTTATGGGGTTTTCTTTGTAACCTTCTCTTTTTACTTTATAATATTCTTTCCCTGTGAAATAATTTGTAAAACATTAATACACTTGCTAATGACAAAATGCTTTAAATTACTTGAGTCATTTCTTCTTTATGGGCCTCTAAGTAACTTATAGAAGAAATGAGAGTGTTGCACTACACTGTTCCACAAGTTATGAAATAAGATGTAAGAATTTGCCATTAAATGATTCATCTTTCCTATTCTTTTTCCCTTTTGCCCACAAGCTCATGAGGAACCTGTACATAGACCAAGATTCTTTCATTCAAACAGAATAAAGGGATACTACATGATTTAAACTCAGGAAAGGTGTGTGTCAGGGTTGTATCTTTTCACCATACTTATTCAATCTGTAGTTTGAGCAAATAACCTGATAAACTGTATAATATGAAGAAGAGCACAGTGTCAGGATTGGAGGAAGACTCATTAACAACCTGTAATATACAAACAATACAATCTTGCTTGCTGAAAGTGAAGATGACCTGAAGCACTTCCTGACAAAGATTAAATACCATAGTCTGGAGTATGGATTACGCCTCACCATAAAGAAAATGAAAATCCTAACAACTGGACCAATAAGGAGTTTCATGATAAATGGAGAAAAGATTGAAGTTGTCAAAGATTTCATTTTACTTGGATCCATAATCAACACCCATAGAAGCAACAGTCAAGAAATTACAAGTCCTATTGCATTTGGCAATTCTGCTACAAAAGACCTCTTTAAAGTGATAAGAAGCAAAGATGTCACTTTGAAGATCTAGATGCCCCTAATCCAAGCCATGGTGTTTCCAGTTGCTTTATATGCATGTGATAGCTGGACAGCGGATAAGGAAGACCGAAGAAGAGTTGAGCCTTTGAATTGTGGTGGTGGTGAAAAATACCAAAAATATCATTGTTTTGGTTACTTCATGCTGCTCCAACAGAAAGGTACCATAAATGAGATGGCTCAAACAAACAGGGATTTATTCTCTTACCATTTAGGATGCTAGAAGTCTGAGTTCAAAGTGCTAGGCTCTAGGGACTGGGTGAAAGTAAACCCCTCAGCCTTGGGCTTCAGCTCTGCCTCCTGCTCCTGGGCCACTGAAGCTAGCTAGAGTCTTTTCTTCATTCAGCCAGCTGCTGGCTGCTGAGGCTGACAAATCCAAGGTCAACAAGTAAAAAGGCACAGTCCCAATATTACCAAACAACATGGTACACTAGTAATTTAAGTCTAGAAAATGTCCCAAGATCAGAAGGGTGTGGCAGGCTGCTGAACAATGACTTGACTACTGCAGGGTTCAAGCATACCAAAAAGCTGGAGACCTTGCTCAAAGCTGCTTCTTATATACTAGAAGCAGACCACATCCCTGAAGCAGCTATTGACAGCTGCTCCAGTAGATTCCATCATGGAGTTAGTTACCAATCTCATCTCGGGGAATAACTACATCCAGCTGTGCAGCCACTCAAAACTACTCAAAAGCCCAGCCAAGATGACACATGACCTTAACTACCACAGCCACGGATTGTCAGAAGAACAAACAAATCTGACCTAGAAGAAGTACAGTCAGAACACTCCTTGGAAGTAAGAATGGCCAGACATAGTTTCACCTACTTTGGTCATGTTGTCAGAAGGGACCAGTCCCTGGAGAAGAATATTATGATTGGTAAAGCAGAGGGTCAGTGAAGCAAGATCCTCAATGAGATGGACACAGTGACTGTAATGATGGGCTCAAGCATAACAAGCATTGTGAGGATGATACAGGATCAAGCAGTGTTTCGTTCTGTTGTACATAGTGTCACTATGAGTTGGAACCAAGTCAACAGCACCTAACAACAACAATAAGGAATAGTTTTATTGATGTGCTATTATAAGGTTTATAAAAATGATATGTCCTCTTATTTTAAATGTTAGCAAAAGGAAATTGGCTGCTTTTTGAATCAATATTAAAAAAAACTAAGATTTATTATCTCTAAATCACAAGTGTCCATGAATTTTGTTCTCTGTGTATTATTTTCAAATTCTAGGATTCTTATTGTTTGTAGGTTTGTTTTTCTTTTATTATTGTTTTTTTTTTTTTATTTTCATTTTCTCCCATAATATAAACATGTAGAATTTAAAAGTAATTATCCAATATGGAAATACATTGTATTTAATTATAGCAAAAAAATAAAAAAACTCATTGCCATTGAGTTGGATCTGACTCGTAGATATCCCTCCTTGGGTTTCTGAGACAGTATCACTATGGAAGTAGATTGCCCAACCTTACTTCTAACGAGTGGCTGGTGGGTTTGAACTGCCAGCTTTCTGGTTAACAATCAAATACTTCAGGCACTACGGCACCAGAGGTCCTATAATATAATCTATAATTAATCTCTAAAGGGCGTCTTTAGGCCTTTCTCATCTAGTATGTTCCTATAATATTAACTTACTGTTTTAAGCATTATAGGTATATGAATTCTTTCAATACTCACAACTGCCTAAAATAAAGGTTAAATTATCCCCAGCTGGCATATAAGAAAATCAAGTTTCAGAAAAGCTAAACAGCTTGTCAAGAGCATGCAGTTCAGAAGTGGCAGAGCCTGGATTCAAATCTGTGGAATCTGGCCCTAGAGCCTGTGCTTTAACCACTGTGATATAATTAATGCCTAAGCAGGCAATAGTACTTCTGGTGGTATATTGCCTTAGGCATTTGACTGCTAATGAGAAGGCTGGCCATTCAAACCCTCCAGCCACTCCTCGGCAGGAAGGTTGGACAATCTACTTCTGTAGTGATACTGTCTCAGAAACCCAAGGGGGTTCTCTATGAGTCAGATGTAACTTGATGGCAGTGGGTTTTTTTAATCCTTTTATTGGGTCTATATGTACTAAGGTTAAAAGCAGAAAATAGTAGGACTGAGTTCCAAAGTGCAGAGACACCTAGTATAAGAAATATGGGAAAGGATCGAGAACCTGAGAGAGTGTTAAGATTTGGAGATGCCAGAGCATACTGAACAAAATGTAGAATTTTCCAGTTAATGCCTGAGAAGTTTGCTGAAATCCTTGCTTGAAGCAATGGTGTGGGGTATGGAAGGTATTCATGATGAATATAAGAGAACTGCTTTTGCCTTTGAAGTGATAATGTATGAATTAAGTGACCAACTTATTATGTACATGAATCATTTCCTGAGTGGCTAGGTTCAGCAAGTTTTTAACTATCCCTGAAAGATAACAGATTTAGATATTTTGCATTATATCCTTTTCATTGTTAATAAACTCTGAATCCCACAGTGACTGGCAAAGATAAAATAAGTAAATAAATGATGTTGTGTTGTTGTTGTTGTTATGTGCCATCGAGTCGGACCGGACTCATAGCGACCCCTCCTTGGGTTTCCGAGGCAGTATCACTACGGAAATAAATTGCCCTATCTTCCTTCTGAGAAGTGGCTGGTGGGTTTGAACAGCCAGCCTTCTGGTTAGCAGTCAATGCCTTAGGCACTACGCTACCAGAGCTCCCAAATAAAGGATGGACTATTATAATTTTATAATCAGCTGACTTTAACAATTGAATTAGTCTCTAACACTTCATTACCAGAATTGGCACAGACTGTGTTCTGCTACCTGAACAGATTTCTGCAAAGATACTGCCACAAGTCATGCTTACAAATTCCTCCCCCTTGACAAGAAACATTGGATATGTTGTAAACTGTCGCTGATTTTTAACCACCATATTTAACAAAGAAACTTTCGTTACTGCAATCATACTCTGATTCCTTCATGGGAAACACTTAGCATGGCTCATGGTACCTGCTAGTGTTTATTACTGTTGACTGTGTATGAGGTAAAATAAAATGGTCATATTTAAAGGGCCAGAAGTAATAAGGATGCAGAAAGAAAATCATTGGTAATGAATGGTTATATGATAACATGGTGAATAACTCAATAACTAAGTTTTGAACATTGGCTGTGTTTATAGGTCCCCACTTCTTGTGAAAGTGAAAAAAAATTCTCTGATTTCTAGAAAGAAGACATCCTTGGGTGGTGAAAATTTTTAATACCTTAACTGCTTACAGAAATGTTGGCATTTTGAGCCCACCCAGGAGTGCCTTGGAAGAAAAGTTTGGTGATCTACTTGCAAGAAGTCATCCATTGAAAACCCTATGGAGCATAGCTGTACTCTGACACACATGAGTTTGCCAAGGATCAGAATCAACTAGACAACAACTGCTTAGGTAGGCAGTAGGAAAAAATCCACTAACTTTGCAGGGAGAAATGATTGTGATTGCTCTAGTACATAGTTCTAGAAGTGATGAATAGATGAGTCAAAATCATTGCAGGATATTGATAATACCCACAATCAATAGTTCAACATAAAATTTGGTATCCAAGTTGGGATAAAGAAGATAATGTTAACAGATATGTCTACATAAAATATTCACTGAAAGAGGCTACTAAGATATTTGATTCACTTTTCTGTTTACTAATGAAGTCAAGGCATTTGACTGCTAACTAGAAGGCTGCCAATTCAAACCCACCAGCCATTCCTCAGAAGGAAGACTGGACAATCGACTTCCATAGAGATACTGCCTTGAAAGCCCAAGGACGGGTGGCTATGAGTTGGGACTGGCTCCACGGCAGTGACTTTGGTTTGGTTTTTTGAAATGAAGTCAAGATGCTTTTTTAAAATTTGAAGACTATAATCATGATCAAGGTACTTATGTAACAATGTGTTAGCCAGTTTTATATCCTAAAGATTTAGCTCCTGGACCCATACATGCTACACACTAACAGAATTCAGTGGGAATTTCCTGAGTGTCATGATTTTTGTCAATAATAATTTCTGTTCATCAAGAATTTCTGTCAATTTTAGAGGATTATCTGTCAATTTCATAGAGTGGGAACCAGGTACATGATACCATTTTCATAATCTATAATTTCCTTATCATTTAAATTCTTCAGTTATTAATCTAGGTTGTTGTTGTTGCTATTGTTAAGTGCTGAATTGGCTCTGACTCACAACGACCCAATGTACAAAAAACAAAACATTGCCTGGTTCTGGACCATCCTTACAACCATTATTGCAACCACTGTGTCAAGCCATCTCATTGAAGGTCTCCCTCGTTTTCTCTGATCTTCCACTTCACCAAGTATAGTGTCCTTCTCTAGGTATTGATCCCTCCTGATAACATATCCAAAACAAACAAGACAAAGTCTCACCCTCCATGCATCTAAGTAGCCTTCTAGCTGTACTTACTGCAAGGAAGATTTGTTCCTTCTTCTGGCAGTCAATGGCATATACAAAATTCTTTAATAACACTGTAATTTAAAGACATTAATTCTTCTTTGATCTTCTTTATCCATTGTCCAACTTTTGAATGCATATAAAGCTATTGAAAATACCTTGGCTTGGTTCAGGCACACCTTAGTCCTCAAAGTGAACCCTTTGCTTTTTAATATTTTCAGGAGGTCATTTGCATCAAATTCGCCCAATGTAGTATGTCTTTTGACAGCTACTCCCTTGAGTGTTGATTGTAGATTGGAGTAAAATGAAATCCTTTACAACATCAATATTTTCTCTTTTTACCATGGTATTGTTTATTGATGCAGTTGTGAGGATTTCTTTATTTGGAGGTGTATTCAATACTGAAGACTGGAGTTTTTTATTTTTGCAAAAAATGTGCTAAAAGTCCTCTTCACTTTCAGCAAGCAAGCATCTACATATTGCACATTGCTAATGAATCATTCTCCAATCCTCTTGTTGCATTCTTCTTTGTATAGTCTAATTTCTCAGATTATTTGCTTAGCATATAGATTGAATAAAATTATGAAAGGATACCACCTTGATGCACATCTTTCCTGATGCTAAATCAGAAAATATCCCTTTATTTTGTTCTAATAACTGCCTTATGATCTATGTACTAGTTCTGCCTAAGCACAATTAAGTGTTCTGGAATTCCTATTTTTCTCAATATTCTACAAAATATGTTATGATACACAAGGTCAAATCCCTTTGCATGGTCAATAAAACAAAGGAAAACATCTTTCTAGTATTCTCTGCTTTCAGTCAAGATCCATCTGACATCAGCAATAATATCCCTTCTTCAATGCCTTCTTCTGAATCCAGCTTAAATTCTGGCAGCTCTCTATTGATGTAATGTCACAATCAGTTTTTAAGTTATCTTCAGGAAAATTTTACTTTTGTGTGATATTAATGATATTGGTCAATAACATCAACATTCTGTTGGATCACTTTTCTTTGAAATGAAAACAAATATGGATCTCTTCCAGTCAGCTGGCCAGGAGGCTGTTTTCTAAATTTTTTGACACAGACATTTTTTTCAATTTGTTGAAACAGCTTAATGTGTGTTTCATCAATTCCTGGAGCCTCATTTTTCACCAATGCCTTTAGTACAGCTTGGACTTCTTCCATATAGTCCAAAATCTAGAACCATTGGTTCTTGATCATATGCTACCTCCTGAAATGATTGAATGGCAACCAATTCTTTCTAGTACAGTGAATCTCTATATTCTTTCTATTATCTTTTGATGCTTTCTGTCAGTCAATCAATTCCTTGCCCATATAATTCTTCAATATTGCAACTCAAGGCTTGATATGTGTGTGTGCGTGTGTGCGCGTGTGTGCATATGTATGTACGTATATTTTCAGTTCTTTCTGTTTGAGAAATACCAACCTTGTTCTTCTCTTTTGATTTTCTAACTCCAGTCTCTTTGCATATTTCATTATAATGCTTTACTCTCTCTTCTAGAAGCACCCTTTGAAATTTTCTGTTTACCTCATTTACTTAATCATTTCTTCCATTCACTTTTTTTAATTGTGATTTGGATGAAAGTTTCCAGAGCAAATTAACTTACCATTCATAAATGTATATACAACTTGTTTTATGACATTAGTTGAAATTCCTTGCTGTAACAGCACAAATCTCACTTTTTCCCTGTGCTCCCCATTTCCATTTGTCCTTCTTTCCTGCTCTTGCCTGCCTTTTGAACTTTATTCCAATGTTGCTCTTTTGTTCTTGTATGATTCATTGTCTGAGAAGTACATAACTCATAGGTGTTATTGTTTACTTTATAGTGCTTTCTATTTTTTGGCTGAAAGGTGATCCCTGGTGGTAGGTTCATTTCCAGGTCTGAAGGACTTCTAAAGTCTATAGTCTTGGGATCTCCACATATCTCTATCAGAGCAGTTAAATCTTGTCTTTATATGATTTTTATTTTTTTTTTTCTACATTTTCCTCCCACTCTGGCCAGGATCCTGATCCAAGTGTATAGTAATGGTAACCAGGCATCATATAATTAATTGTTCTGGTTTCAGGATAGTGGAGGTACTGGCTCTCGTAATCCAATAGTCCATTGGACTATTTCCTTGAGTTTTTTATTTGTTTCATTCTTCTTTGATCCTGACAAGGAGAGACTAATAGCTGCATCTTAGATAGTGCTCACAAGCTTTTAAGACCCAAGTCACTAGTCACCAAAGTATTTTGTAGCACATTGTCTTTGTGGACTATGTTCTGCCAACCCACCTAGATGTCCCTCGAGACTATGGTCCTTAGACCTGAAGTCCACTGACTCATTCTCTCAAGGTGTTTGAAACTCAAGAAGTTTTTATAACTTTACTCCCTGTATGTTCTATTATATAAGTGGATATATTTTCAGCACATACAAAATATATGTAGAAATATCCTCTGCCAAACCTATATATATTCAAGGGTGTAGTTCCATTTGGGAGCTCTGATAGCATAGTGCCGAAGGCACTTAACTGCAAACCAAAGGGCTGGTGGTTCAAACCCACCAACCACTCCTTGGAAGGAAGATAGGGCAATCTACTTCCGTAGTGATACTGCCTCGGAAACCCAAGGAGGGGTCGCTATGAGTTGGGTCCGACTCGATGGCACATAACAACAACAACAGTTCCATTTGCTATCCCATACCAGTTCATCTGATATGTCTGTCTATGTATCTACTTGTAGATTATTATTTGTTATTACTACTATTGCAAGAATGTGTGTAATAGCATTTAGTTTGTTGCTTTTAACTCTTGGGAAATTCCCAGGGTTTTCCTTTGCCTTGATCATATTATGTTGACCTTCTTCTTATTGTATATTACCTTTCCCTTCACCCAAGTTATTACATTTCTATTCTTCATCTTCAAGGATGGGTTGCTATGAGTCAGATCCAACTCGATGGCAGTGAGTTTGGTTTTGGTTTTATTCTCTAGTTAGTGATTTTTCCTTCTCCACCCATCTTTGGTAATTATCAAAGAGTGTTCCTTTTTATGTGTAATCCTTCTCCTAATATTTTTATAATAGTGGTCTTATGTAATATTTGACCTTTTATGACTGACCAACTACACTTAGCATAATGTTCTTCAGCTTAATCCATGTTATGAGATGTTTAGCATCCTCCATTCACTTTAGCTACTCTATGTTCGAGAGTGAGTTTCAGAGTCTCCTCTGACATTCAGTTTGATCTTTTCTTTTTTTCCCTGTCTTTTTAATGACATTTTTCTTTATTTTTGATGTCCTTACATCCTACAACTCATCCTGTGTTCATTAGTGTTCAATGCATCAAATCTATTCTTGAGATGGTCTCTAAAGCCAGGTGAGATATTCTGAAGGCAGTACTTTGACTCCAGTGGACAGTTTTAATTTTTTGAGCTTCAGCTTGTACTTACATGTGAGTAATTGATGGTCTGTTCCACAGTCATCTCCTGACCTGTTCTGATTGATGATATGGAGCTTCTTCATCATCTCTTTCCACATGTGTAATCAATTTGATCCCTGTGTATTCCTTCCATTGAGGTTCACATGCATAGTGATTGTTTATGTTGTTGAGAACAGATAATTCAAGTGAGTTGTGGTGTTGGCAAAGAATACTGAAATACCACGGACTGCCAAAAGAACTAACAAATCTGTCCTGGAGGAAGTGCAGCCAGAATGCTCCTTGGAAGTAAGAATGGCCAAACTTCGTTTCACTTACTTTGGTCATGTTGTCAGAAAAGACCATTCCCTGGAGAAGGATATCATGCTTGGTAAAGTGGAGGGTCAGTGAAAAAGGGGAAGGCCATCAATGAGATGGATTGACACAGTGGCTGCAACGATGGGCTCAGGATCATGAGGCTGGCACAGGCAGCCATCAGTGCATTTGAGCTCACTTATGCCTAGGATATTGATCTTCAAATGTTCCAAGTCATTTTTGAAAACTTTTAGTTTTCCCTGATTCATATTTTGTATATTCCATGTTCTGATTTATAATTGACTTTTCACTTGTTTCTCCTCATATTGAGTCATGGAACATCAGCAAAGGAAGGTCCCGAAAGCTTTACTCCATCTATGTCATTAAGGTTGACTCTATTTTGAGAAAATAGGTCTTACCCAGTTGTGATTGTTATGTTTGTATGTCAGCGTAGCTAAGCCTGGTTGAGTGGCTGGGCAGCTGGCTGTATAGTATTCCCCATGATGAGACTGATAATCAACTCCATGGTGGAATCTACTGGGAGCTGCTGAATAGCTACCTTTGGGTATGTGGTCTGCTTCCTGTATATAAGGAGAAGCTTTGAGAATGGTCTCTAGCCTTTGGCATGCTTGGACCCTGCATGTAGCCATGTCATTGCTCAGCAGCCTGCTATGCTCTGCCAACCTTGGGACTTACGATGGACTTAAGTTAATGGCATATGTGGATTGGTAACATTGGGACTGTGCCTTTTTACTTGTCAACCTTGGGGTTTCTCAGCCTCAGCAGCCAGTGGTTGTCTGAGTGAAGAAATGCCTCTAGCTCCAGTGGGCCAGGAGCAGGAGGCCGAGCTAGACCCCAAGGTTGAGAGGCTTTCACCCAGCCCCTAGAGCCTGGCACTTGAACTTGGACTTAAAGCCTCCAAATTGTAAAAATAAACTCCTGTTTGATAAGTCCATCCCATTTGTGGTATATTTTTGTCCGAGCAGCACTAGGTAACCAGAACACCAGTGGTATGTTGAGTTCCTCCCAAACTGAGGGGGTCACCTTCCAGCACTATGTCAGACAATGTTTTGAGGCTATCTATAAGGTTTTCATGGGTGATATTTTTTCCCCTAGAAGTAGACTGCTTCATAGTCTGTGTTCATCTGGAAGCTACACTGAAACCAGTCCATGTTGTTGATCCTCTTTGTAATTGAAATATGAGTGACACAGCTTTCATCATCACAGCAAAACACAAGCTACCACTGTATGCCAAATTGACAAACAAGTGGTATTAATCTAGTTTAGTTATTCTTAAACATCAGGGAATACAAGAATGCCTTGGAGAGATAAACTTGTTGGTTCAAATTCTTAGGTTGCCCTTAGGAACTCTGGATGAGGTCAAAGAATCTACTTAAAAAAAAAAAAAAAAAACTCTCCTATTTTCTATCTAGATGGTCAAAGAACAACACTTTGAAATATATTCCCCTAGAGTCACTATATTTGCAGAGTCTATTTCTTAGGAACAACGCTGGGCTAGGTTCTGCTTAATACCAAGTTACTTAGTCTCAGAGAATAGCTGGAGAACCAAAGGATGGAACAACAGGAGTATCCTTTGCAGGCCCAAGAAGCATTCCATCTTTGTACACAGGCTATCCCTGTAATGGAAAACCTTATTTTGCTGAGTAGAGAGGAACTTAAGAGCAAGTTCCTAGGGAACATGCAGTTTCTTAACATGTAAGATACATCGATTCTAATAATTAGGAAATTGTGCATTTCTAATCAGTTAAGCAGTGTTATTTAAGAAGATAAGGTGATCAATATCCTGGTTGGAGTCTGCAGGCCACTTTGTTAATGGCTTAGGAATACCAGAGAAGAATTTCATTATTTCTCCTGCTCTACACTTAAGGCTGCAAGGCATGTCAACAAATTTTGATGGATTTTTGTTTTTGTTGCTATCATATTTCCTGAAAGATCTCCTTTTGAGGACTACATAGTCTAAGTCTCAAGTTGCTGTTGTTGTTATGTGCCGTTGAGTGAAACCCAACTCATAGCAACCTCTCCTTGGGTTTCCGAGGCAGTATCACTGCGGAAGTAGATTGCCCCATCTTCCTTCCAAGGAGTGGCTGGTGGGTTTGAACCACCAGCCTTCTGGTGGGCAGTCAAATGCCTTAGGCACTATGCTACCAGAGCTCCCAAGTCTCAAGAGATAGTTAATATTGACTAAATCTCAAGAGATAGTCAATATTTCCAAACAATTATATACATGTAATTGTATTTACTCACCACCTACCATGCCTTCTCTATATCCAGAATTTAGACCTCAGTGTATATGAAAAAAATAGCTAATGGAAAAAAATCAAATATAAAATTGGTGTTTTATAAATATCTAAAGCATGCTGAAGTAGATGAGGGAAAATATTATATTATGCACAATATTTCATTAAAAAAAAAAAAAAACTCTTTATTTCTGATTTAATAAAACCATTTGTTTACTCATTTCACTAAATAAAGTCCTAAAAGTAGTATTTAAGGAAACACAACTATGTGTGAAATTCAAAACCATCCCAGTGAAGTGAGGAAGATCTGTTTTACAATGTGATCCTTGTATTTAGTTAAGCTTTCAACCTCTGACTGCTTCAGTGAATTAATAGATTTTTTCCCTCCTCATTAACCACTAGCTCTGATATGTTCCTTTCTTTTGGAATCTAAAATAGATCAATTGGGGAAATATTTTTGGCTCTTGAATTGATGAACTGTTTGGCCAACATTTACAGAAAGTATCTGTTAGAACCTATGGGAGCAATTTCTTAAAACAAGTACTTCCAAGTTGCCTTCTACTTGCCTAAAGTGATTCTTCACCTTAAAGTGTAGGGAGGTGACTGAATGTCAGTGCTATTTCTCCGATGGCCAACAATGAACCTGGCTCTAAGGGCAAAAGCCTCGTCCATTTCAGATGACATTCCCTAGTAATACATCATGCCTGATGCTTAACCCTTTTACAACTTGGTGAAATATAGGCCCTTGTTGTTTCAATGCTTATGAAACTACCAAATGTTGTCAGGAATGAAAATTCTTCCTGTTAAGGGAAGTTGTAACCTTCAAGTTTGTTGTTGATGTTTGCCGTCGAGTCGGGCCCAACTCACAGCAACCCCTCTTTGGGTTTCCGAGGCAGTATCACTACGGAAGTAGGATTGCCCAACTTTCCTTCCGAGGAGTGGCTGGTGGGTTTGAACCGCCAGCCTTCTGGTTAGCAGTCAAGTGTCTTAGGCACTATGCTACCAGAGCTCCCGACCTTCAAGTAGCCCCATCTTTTACAGTTTCTCAAAGGCTCACAGCTCAAGTGGATAATCCTGTCAGTAAATAGCCCATATTAAAATTTAATTGAATTATTTCTGCAGAATAATGGGCAGCTTCGTGCAAATGACTTTTTCTAACAAAATATATGAGATTATGAGAAACAGAACTCCCTTCAAAAAAAGGCAAAAAAAAATATATATATTCTTGGGATAATAAAGCATAATAAGAATATAAAGACATGATGTCTGTCTTCCTAATTTTACAGATGAAGGACCTGAGATGAGGACAGAGAGTAGAATCTCTGCTCTCTAAAAATAACATACTTGCTAATAATTCTCTTTAACCTGGGACTGTTTAACTCTACTTTAATCTGGGACTTTCAGCTCTTTTTCTTCCGTTGTCAGTTTCCATATTCTTCAGACTCTAATGGTGCAAGTCCATGACACTTGGTTGTTAGAATAAACCTCTGTTTTAGAACCATAATATTTTATTAAGTAATTGGTGAAATGTTCAACTCTTTTGGGCAGAAATGGTACCTTAGTTATCTTTTAGTTCCAGTCCCAAATGCAATGCAATTCAAAGAGTAGTTTCTCAATAAAATCAATTTGAGTTGATCATACAAGGAACAATTAGAACATTCACAGGTTCCTTTGCTTTGTTTCTTTTTTTAACTTTAACTAGTACTAATTCCATTTCATTATGCTGGCTTAGACATTTTAAAAAGATTAGTTTTGTTATATTTGTTTGTATCCAGATACATCTGGAAAGGTGTAAAGTGTTAAGCAGAGTAGACAGATACATACTTTTTTTTGAATGACACTAGATCTCATGTGTATGTAAAAGAAATGAAAATAACAGAGCCTTGGGGGTAGAACAGCATAGGCTTCAAAGCCTGTTCTGCTGCTGTCTACCTATGAAAAGATTATACTTATTTGAATCTTCCTCTTTTCAAAGGGTTATTGTGAAAATTAAAAGAGACTGCATTTGCAAAGCTCCAGCAAATAGCAGGTATTTGTTGAGGTTACTTCTCTCCCATCATTCATGTAATTTGATACTTGGTAATTGCCAGTTTTTTAACATACATTTAAATCTTATTATAGCTCTATGGGGTGGGCAGGACAGGTATTATCTGCAAAGAAAATGACAAGTTTGAGATGTATTTTTGAAGAAATTAAAAAAAAAAAAGCAGACAGTTTGTTCACCTATTATCATAGTAGGAACCCTGGTGACACAGTGACTAAGTGCTTTGCTGTTAACCAAAATTTGGCAGCTCAAACCCACCAGAAAGATATGGCAGACTGCTTCCATAATGATTTACAGCTGAATAAATCCTATACAGCAGTTCTACTCTGTCCTATAGGGTCACTATGAGAAAGACTCAAGTTGATGGCAATGAGTTGCTTTTTGTGTGAAAGTGTATGATTATTACAAACACTTCCTGCCATAGATACCTAATCTTCCTCAGAAAACAGAGAAATCCAAAGTCAATGGTGGCTAGGTCTCAGAGATTGTTGTTGTTGTTCTTAGGTGCCACAAAGTCATCTCTGACTCATAGGGACCCTATGTACAACACAACAAAATACTGCCTGGTCCCACATCATCCTCATAAACCCAGCTATGCTTGAGCCCATCATTGCAGCCACTGTATCAATCCAGCTCATTGATTGGAAAGAAGAGAAACTTCCTTTTCTTTGTTGACCCTCCACTTTACCAAGCATTCCTTCTCCAGGGAATGGTCTCTTCTGACAACATAACCAAAGCAGTTGAGAGAAAATCTGGCCATTCTCATTTACAAGGAACATTCTGGCTGCACTTGTTCCAGGACAGATTTGTTAGTTCTTCTGGCAGTCCATGGTATTTTCAGTATTCTTTGGTATCACCACAATTCAAAGGCATCAATTCTTCTTCAGTCTTCCTTATTCATTGTCTGGCTTTCATATGCATATGAGATAATTGAAAACACAGGTGGCTTGGGTCAAGCTCCCCTTAGTCTTCAGAGTGTTGCCTTTTCTTCTTAACACTTTCAAGAGGTCTTTTGCAGCAGATTTTCCCAGTGTAATATTATGCCTGATCTCCTGATTGCTGCTTCCATGGGAGTTGACTGGGGATCCAAGTAAAATGAAATTCCTAACAACTTCAATCTGTTTATTATGATATTGTTTATTGGTCCAGTTGTAAGGATTTTCATTTTCTTCATGTTGAGGTGTAATCCTGCAATCCATACTGAAGACTGTCATCTTTGAGCTTCATCAGTTAGTGCTTCAAGTCATCTGTACTTTCAGCAAGCAAGGTCATGTAGTCCGCATATCTCAGGTTGTTAATGAGCCATCCTCCAAACCTGATGCCCCATTCTTCTTCATATAGTCTAGATTCTTGTATTATTTTACTTAACATACAGATTGAGTAAATATAGTTAAAGGACATAATCCCGGCATACACCCCTCCTGATTGTAAACCATGCAGTATACTCTTGTTCTGTTCAAATGACAGCTTCTTGGTCTATGCACAGGTTCCTCATGAGAACAGTTAAGTGTGCTGGAATTCCCATTTGTCTCAGTGTTATCCATAATTTGTTATGGTCCACACAATCAAATACATTTGCATAGTCAGTAAAACACAGGTAGACATCTTTCTGGTATTTGCTTTCAGCTAAGATCCATTTGACATCAGCAATGATATCCCTAGTTTCATGTCCTCTTCTGAATCCAGCTTGCATTTCTGGGAGTTTCCTGTCTATATAATGCTGCGACCGTTTTTTAATTATCTTCAGCAAAATTTTACTTGTGTGTGATATGAATGACATTTTTCAATAATTTCTACATTCTGTTGGATCACCTCTCTTTGAAATTAGTACAAATATCATTCTCTTCCAGTCAGTTGGCCAGGTACCTGTCTTCCCCACTTCTTGGCATATATGATTAAGTGCCTCCAGAACTGTATCCATTGGTCAAAATATCTCAATAGGTATTCCATCAATTCTTGGACCCTTGTTTTTCACCAGTTCTTTCACTGCAACCTTAACTTCTTCCTTAAATACCATTGATTCTTAATCATATGCTACCTCCTTAAATAGCTGAATGTCAACCATTTTTTTTTTGATACAGTGACTCTGTGCAGTCTTTCCATTTTCCTTAGATGCTTCCTGCATTATTCAGTATTTTGCCCATAGAATCCTTCAGTATTGCAACTTGAAGCTTTAATTTTTTCTTCAATTTTTTCACCTTGAGAAATGTCAAATGTGTTCTTCCCTTTTGGGAGGAATAATATTTATGATACTTCTGAGAGACAACCACCATCAAGTTGATAAGCACTAGTTTTAGTCAGGTATATTATCAATATATCATAGGATTTTAAAGGAACACAGCTTATTAATATAAATCAAGCAAGGTGTTTAATGTCATTAATTTATAATTTCAGTAGATAAGCATATTTATCCACCACTCAGACACTTCAGGTAATTGATCAACATTTTCTCTGGAAGAATCAGTGTATTATTAAAACCACAGTCTTACCCATGGTCCCAAAAGTATTCAGATAGTTAATGTACCCATGAAGTGCTAGTCATCCTTGATATAATAGACAAAATGGAGGTCTAACTGATGATGTGTAATGTCACCCACAGTTCCTTTAAACAAGGTTGGTGAGGAAAAGAATTTACATTCTCCTTTAGATAAGACATGCTGCTAGTAAGTGGTCATAGGCCTTTAATGAGACTGTAACGAAAAAGAGGAAGTAAATAAATGCTTGTCTAAGGTTGAGACAAGGTAATGACTGCAGTTCCATAGCTCAATTGTTATTTTTTTGTATGGTTCTCCCATAGAAGACAGTAACCTCCTGCTGAGTGGACCTGTGAACCCCTTTGTCTAGACATTCTCTATTTTACAAAGATGCAGTCACTAACCACATAAAGGTGATCTTAGAGTTGACTCATCATGATGGCAATATCTCAGTCAAACAGAGTAGAATGTAAATCCTTATTCCCTCTGTTTATGTGCTTCTTCTTTGATTTTCCTGGAACTACCAATAGAAAAAGTGGCCTAACAGAATCTCTGTCCTTTTAAATCATAACTTAGCACTCCTTTGAGAGCTCTGGTGGTGTAGTGCTTAAGGCATTTGACTGCTAACCAGAAGGCTGGTGGTTCAACTTCACCAGTCACTTCTTAGAAGGAAGGTTGGGCAATCTACTTCCATAGTTATATTGTTGTTGTTGTTATTTGCCACCTCAGAAACCCAAGGAGTTGTTACTATGAGTTGGACCCAACTTGATGGCAGTGAGTTTGTTTGTTTATTTATTTATTTATTTATTTATTTATTTATTTTTGGTTTTAGCACTTCTCTAACCTCTGGTTTATCTATCTCTCTTAATTCTACCTTTCTTTAGAGAACATTCCATAGTTCCCCTTCACCAGCCCTGGAATTAAATGTGATTGACATCAAAGAATATATTTCAACTTAGAGTTGCAAAGCTATGATGACATTTTAAAATATCCTAAACAAAACCAAATAAACTCTTCATCATATAATCCATTCTGATTCATGGTCACCCCATAAGAAATCCTGAAATCTTCTCAGTGTGTAAGTTTCATAGGAGCCCACACTTTATGGATTTTCTTTTATTGACACTTTCCCACGTATCTCCTGTATCCAGACATTTCTGCTCTTCTGAAATGAGGAAGAAATGGTACATCTTACAAGAATGGTCTAACAGGACTTCCTGGTCTTCAAAAGCAAGACATCTACTATTTGGAGTCTGATAATAAAAAGAAATGAATTTAGAGGTATGCTTTTCTCGTATCACTTCTTAGATAAACTTTTATTTTATAATGCTTTTCAGATTTATAGAAAAATTGCAAAGACAGTACATAGACTTTCTGCATACTCCAAGCCCAATTTCCTCTATAATTAACATCTAACATTAGCATTTGCCAAATTAGCAACCTAATATTGAGACTCACTATTTGTCTGTCAGTTTGCTGTACTGTGATAGCTTGCTGGAAACTATGTCACTGGTATTTCAAATACCAGCAAGGTCATGTGTGGTGGACAAATTTCAGCAGAGCTTCCAGGCTAAGACAGATTAGGAAATGTACCTTTTCATTATGTACTATGTAAAGTAGGCTATACAAGAATATTTCCAATGAGAAAATTTAAATTACTATTAAATTTTCTTTATTTAGTATCATAGCTACAGTCCAACTTATTTATGTGTTAAGAGCATAAAGCATAATGGTAACTTGGCTCTAGATTCAGATTTATCTGTGTTCTAATCCTAGCTTCATAATTTGCAGCAAATTAGTTCATCTTTCTCAGGCTCAGTTTTCCTATCCATGAAATAAGAATAACATATCTAACTTGCAACCTTACTTTGAATTTTTATATAAATATTAAGTCTTTTCTCCTCATCTCCTTTTCGTTTCTTTTTCTTTCTTCTCTTTTTTTCTTTTTTAAACTTTTTATTGTGATGTGAGTGAAGGTTTACAGAGCAAATCAGTTTTCCATTCAACAATTCACACACATTTTGCTTTGTGTAAATGATAGCAAGTCTCTCGATGTACCATCACTCCTCCTACGTCCTACTTGGTTTCTTGTTTCCATTCTCCCATCTCTCTTAACCCTTCCTACCTTCTGAATTTTGTCCTTGGGCAAATGCTGCCTTTTTGATCTCTAATTGTTGATTGTTTTAAACAAGGTCTACCTTGCTATACATTTTTTTCATCTTGTTTATCTTATTTGTGAGACTTACATCTGGATTGATTTCTTGGTGATGCTTTCATGTCTCTATCTCTGATTATTGTCTGCCATTGTTGGTTCTCTCTCCAAAGGATGCCCTTTAACATTTCTTGTAAGGTCCATCTGGTTTTTACAAATTTCTTTAATTTCTGTTTATCTCAAATGACCTGATTTCACCATCATATTGAGGGACCATCATATTAAAGAGCTCTGGTAGTGCAGTGGTTAAGGTACTTGGCTGCTAACCAAAAAGTTGGTGCTTTGAACCCACCAGCCACACCATGAAAGAAATATGATGTAGACAGCTTTGGTAAAGGTATACAGCCTTGGAAACCAAGTATGGTTGCTATGAGTCAGAATTAACTTGATGGATGGGAATTTGCGGTTTTGGTTATTGAGGGACAATTTTGCTGGATATATAATTCTTGATTGGCAATTTTTATTTTTTTTTTCAGAATTTTATGTATGTCATCCTATTGGGCAATCTACCTCTATAGAAATGCGTCCTTGGAAACCCAAGAAGGGATTGCTATGAGTTGCAATCGACTCCACAGCAGTGAGGTTTTTGTTTTGTTTTGTTTTTTTAATTGCCTTCTTGCCTGAATGGTTTCTGCCAAGAAATTAGAGCTTGGTCTTATTGGTTCTCTTTTGTAGGTAATTTTTTCTGAGCTGCTTTCAGGATTCTTTGTATCAAATGTATAGTACCAATTTTCTTTTGGTATGTATTCTCTTTGGGACTTGTTGAGGTTCTTGAATGCATATCTATCTTCTTGTCTTTCATGATATTAAGTAAGTTTCCTTCCAACAAATGTTTGACAATTTTCTTGGTGCTATTTTTTTGTCTCTTCCTGATCTGGAACTCTCATCGTATGTACATTATTCCTCTTGATGGTGTTTCATGTAATTTTTAGGCTTTCTTTCTTTTTTTCTGATCATTCCTCCAATACACTGTTGTTGTTGTTATGTGCCGTCAAGTCAACCTGACTCATAGTGACCCCTCCTTGGGTTTCTGAGGCAATATCACAATGGAAGTAGTTTGCCCAACATTCCTTCCAAGGAGTGGCAGGTGGGTTTGAACCACCAGCCTTCTGGTTAGCAGTCAAGTGCCTTAGGCACTATGCTACGAGAGCTCCCTCAAATACATTAGTATTAAGGAATTTGTCTTCAATCTCATTATTTCTATGTTCCATTGATGCAATTCTACTTTGTCCTTGCAATGTAGTCTCCATTTCTGCAATTTTACTATTCATCTTCTGGGTTTCTATTTGCTATTTTTGTATAGTTTCTAATTTTTCATTTATTTTGTCAATTAGTTCTTGTATTATTATTTTTAATTCTTCTATAGTTTTGTCTGTGTTTTCCTTGTTTTTGTCTATGGTTTCCTCAAACTCTCTCGATCCACTGAAAGTACCTAAATATTATTCTTTTCAATTCTTTATCAGAGAGTTCCACCAATATTTCTTCCTCCAGAAGATTTTCTGGCCTGGGTTTCATTTACTAGCTTGAGCCGTCTTGTCCTGTTTGTATGTGTGTGTGGGTGATTTTAAGTTGTCTGTTGTCTCTGAGACATTGTAGTGTTCTTCTGTTAATTTATTGATGGCATGTTGGTTTGCTTCACCCTAATTTTTGTTTTGCTTTGTTTCAAAAATCTGGACCACAGGGTGGGTGTATTACTCTGGTTGCTAGTTTTTGTCAGCACCAGTGCACTCACCATCTCTCTCCAGATGGATTAGTTAGCAGGTAGGAGTCTGAGTACAATTATCTAATTGCTGATCATGTACAGCTTTTGAGGCAGATTGAGTGGGTGCTGACCAATGCATGTCATCAATCCAGTTGTGTTGGAGTGAATGGTGGTACTCCCCCAATGAGTGGAGTGGCAGGTGTAATAGGTAGGTCTGGGTAGGGTCACTGGCTCCTGACTCTCTGGTCACTGATTACCACTTTGGATACTAGTGCAGTCCTGACCACTTAGATCAGAACACTGCATGCAATAATTCAACATGGCCATGCTGTGCTGGTTAGCCATATGCTCTTTGTTCACCGTTTGCACTCAATATCTTCCTCTCATCAGTATTCGATCTACTTCTTTATCCTTTTCTTTGAAGGTGTGGGTTCCAAGCTTATCAGCCATATCTGTTTCACTTGATTTTTCAAGTCTTTTATGTAGAAAGTGCAGTTATTAAAACATCCATAGGAAACCTTGTTTCATTCTCCTGTCCTAAAATGGATTACTTTGAAGTGAATTCAACCAGTTTTCACATTTTATCTCTGAATATATGTTTCTTTAATACGTGCCAAGCATTCATCTAGGACCTCAGAATGCAACAAGAAGCAAAGAGGCAAGTTTCCTGATTTCATACAGCTCATATCTCTACATTTCACAGGAACCCACACCCTGGATAACTCCCAGGAAACCATGGAAATGCATGAGCTTTAAAGATCTCACACTTTGTATCAAAGCTCTGTGTCTTCGATGTTCTGAGGGTGCTGAAGGAAATGTACCTTTGAATCCCACTTATTGACACTGGAAACTGTCAAGTAGTAAGAGCACGTACTCAGCAGCTCTGCAGGAGAAGATATGACAGTCTGCTTCAGAAAAGATTTTCAGCCTGGAAAACTCTATGTAGCAGTTCTACTATGTCCTGTATATTCACTATGAGTCAGAATCGACTCAATAGCAATTAGTTTGATTTGTTTAAAAGGTACAACATTCTGATTAAAAGTTGCAATATTGGGGAAGCTGAAGGTAAGACAACTAAAAAATATTGTCCTTAGTATTTTAAGGGTTAAAAATTTACACTAAAATTTGGGTGCAGAATTTAAGCAATTTAGTGATCCAAATGTATAGTACCAATTTTCATGAACAAATATTAAATGCCCTACTTCTATTTGGCTATGATCAAGTAAGTAAAATGTTTTCCTGTGTAAGTTTCCCACAAAATAGAAACTAAAAACCTACAAATATGATTCAGTATTTTCTGATGGTGAGATTTAAATGAACAAACATCAGCTTTTCTACACTAGACTTGTCAAAACATGAAACTATTTTGAGATGAGGCAGTAGAAAAAATTTACATAATCCCCAATATGTATCTCCAAAATACTTATTCCTAATAGGCAGTGTGAATGGAGTTTAAACGTGTGCCATTTGGGCCTAACAATACTATCTGTTTGATTATGCATTTAGATCCAAAAGTTTAGGCTTTTAAAAAGTGGATGTTTGTTGTTTTCTTGGTATATTGCCAAATGGAACAGTTAACCTACGTGAGTCCTTGAGTATCAAGAGAGGAAAACCCATTTAAATTAAAAACTACAACTGATGTTTTTATAGGACACCTACTTCCATGTGCTGACAACCTATATTCATAGCAGTAGAAATATAGGAATATTTTATACTCGTTACAGGTTTGCTAAGTTTGTGGATCAAATTTTATTTTGTGAGTTTATTTTTAATGTGATTCTTCCCTTCTGGATTTTTTTAAGCCGAACAAGCATTGATACTTTTAATTATGAACACCAGAAGCATCTTCTCTGATCCACCCTTGTGTCCACAAAACACAGGGTCTTCCTAAGGGAAATGAATATTGATGTGTGTCTCCAAACCAAGAAGGAGAGAGGTGAATTAGCCACGAGTACACTACAGCCTCCTACTAAACAAGTGTGCCCAAGAACAGCATTTTTGAAGGTGATCCAGCTGTATAAGCTGAACCGTTGCTCATGGTAATTTTACTAATGCTTTTCATCCTGAATTTAAAAAGCCTGATGAGTCACCCAGTATGGCCAATTGCTTACATTATTAAGCAGAACAGAAAAGCATTTACATACATTGGCATAATCCAGTGCTGGATCAACCAAATTAACTCTTATATTTATAACCCTTCAAACTTCACATGGAAGAGATAAATGGCCCTTTAACCAACAGAATGGGTTAGCAAATATAAAATAAAAATATTGGCAGTTCTAATCTGCCTCACATTTTGTTTATTCTGTTCTTCCAGTTAATATAATTAACCAGTACTGGTGAACCTGACCAAACAAAACAAACCAAACTCACTGCTGTGGAGTCAACTCATAGTGACCCCTCCTTGGGTTTCCCAGCCAGTATCACTATGGAAGTAGATTGCCCAGCCTTCTTTCAGAGGAGTGACTAGCGGGTTTGAATACAAAGTTTACTTGCCAGTATGCTAAAATGGTACCATGAGAGGATATGGGAAATTTCCTTCACATGGTATGAAAAAGAAAGTGTCCTTCCAATAATTTAGAAGAGAGAGGCTGGGAGATAGAACAAATGAGTCTAGAGAATTTTTCATTTTAGAATGTCTAAGCCAGAACTGTCTGAGACAACTCCAGTTATAAGGAAATAGCAATGTTGCTACATTTAGAAGGAGAAAACAGCTTGTTCCAGGTAACAATAATTTCTTTGTTCCTCTGGCCATTTCTGTACCAGTATGATCATCACTCATCATTTATGGTACATAGGACTTTTATTTTCAGAACATTTGATGTGTTTTGTCAAATTTTCCACACATCACTAGGAGACATAGCTGCCGATAACATTCCAGATAGCATACTGTACTTTTGAAAAGGATTTTATTTATTGAGTCATCAGTAGCAGGAACAGAACAGATATATTTATCATCATCTCTAAAAGAAAAGAATCCACCATTTGGGCCAGTAAACAAAAGTCTTTGCTTATTATTATTTCCATGGAAGAGATGTGCTATTTTCCCTTATTCCTCTTCTTTGGCATACAGTGCTTTCTCACTGTGCCTTTCATGTTTTCTGTATATCCATGTCATGTTACATGCTATGTGACCAAAGACCTGGTTAGGTCTCTGAGTATTTTACTCAGGGATCATTAGTTAATGATCTTGCATAAAAGACACAATTAAAATGAAATGTTAGGTAGTACTTCTGTGTGATCAGATAATCTTTGAGTTGGTGGGAACTTGTTGATGTTAGGTGCCCTGGAGACAATTTTCAACTCCTAGAGACTCAATTAGAAGTTCTGTTGTGTAGTGCCTAAAACATTTGATTGCTAACCAGAAGGCTGGCAGTTCAAACCCACCAGCCACTCCTCAGAAGGAAGACTGGGCAATCTACTTCCATAGAGATACTACCTCTGAAAAAGGGGTCACTATGCATCTGATTCAACTTGACAGCAGTAATTTGGCTTTCGTTTGAGAGACCCACTTGACAGAGTAGAACTGCCACATGGAGTTTTCTAGGCTACAATCTCTATGGGAGCAGACTACTAGTTTTTTTTCTTCTGCATAGCTGCTGGGTTGATTTAAACTGCCAACCTTCCAGTTAGCAGCCAAGCACTTAACTATTGAACCACTAGGGATCCCTAAAAGAGCTTTAAGGACTAACATATTCTAAATATATACTTATTTTACAGATATTTGAGCATCACTAGTAATAGGCAACACAGTACCATAAACAATTTGAGGAGATAGTTTTTGAAGCTCTTTGAAATCTAGGACATTAATAAGCACAAACGACAAGAGGAAAGACTTAGCCTTTTCAAGGTGGAGAGGTCAAATTGAACTTGTCATATGAAACCAGCACATCTGATTTTATCTGACAAGTGAATGGATGGACTAGGAAAAAAAATACAAAATAAAAAAATAACTTCACTCCTAGATTGGGAATAGGAAGAGTAACAGAAACTTTTTGATTTGTTGGTTTGGGACTTCTAATTTGTACTTGTTTATTTTAACTTGGCTTGCTTTCTATGCCCAGAAAAATTCTGTTACCAAGAATTTATAACATATGCATTTGTTAATATAATTAATTATATATTAATTGTTCAAGAATATTTATTCTTGAGCTAAAAAAGCTAATAGCATTTGACCAGTGAAAACTCTAGAGAACATAGCATAAAGCACAAATTCTTGGTAGAGTAAAACACCTAAGATGAAGCCACACAGAAATCCCTTTGAAAATTCCAATGACAAATAATGTCATGAACCAAATTATAAAACACGTAATGTAATAATTTTCAATAAGTGAAAAGAGGCATTGGAATTAAGGGACTCTAAAACCTTTGTTTATACTGGCCATTTATTTTTAAGAAGGAGATTCTTTTCTCTAGTCTGTTTTAGTGTGCAAACTCCATTGAAACTTCTCCATCATAGGTGACCCTGCTGGTGTTTGAAATACCAGTAGCATAGCTTTTAGCATCACAGAAACACACAAACCATCACAGTACAACAAACTGACCAATGAGTTTGAGAACTTCAGAAACTATCTCCTTAAATTGCTATAGTACTCATTTACCTATTCTAGACATACTGAAGAACCTATAAAAGAGGCACACAGTGCCAGAAGATGAGCCCCTCAGATTGGAAGGTACTCAAAACACAATTGGAGAAGAGCTCTCAAGTAGAGTCTCCTAAAAATAGAGTTGACCTTAATGACAAGGATGGAGGAAAATTTTGAGACCTTCATTTGTTGATGTGGCATGACTCAAAATGAGAAGAAACAACTGAAAATGACCATTAATTATCAGAACATGGCATGTATGAAGTATGAGTCAGGAAAAGTGGAAGTCATTAAAAATGAAATGGAACACATAATGACCAATAATCTAGGCATGAGTGAGCTGAAATGGAATGATATTGGTCATTTTGAATTGGGAAATCATTTGCTTCACTACACCAGGAACAACAAATTAAGTGGAACTTAATCACATTCATGGTCAAAAAGAACATTTCTAGATCTATCCAGAAGTACAATGCTGTGAGAGATAGGATAATATCCATATGGCTACAAGGAATACCAGTTAATAAGGTTATTATTCAATTTTATGCACTAACCAGTAATGACAAAGATGAAGAAATTGAAGATTGTTACAAACTTCTACAGCCTTAAATTGATCAAATGTGCAATCAAGACTCATTGATAACTAGTGGTGTTTGAAATATGAAAGCTGGAAACAAAGAAGAAAGACAGACATTTGGAAAATTTGGCTTTGGTAATAGAAACAATGCTAGAGATCAAATGATACAATTCTAGAAGACCGATGACATTCATAGCAAATACCTTCATTCAACAACATAAACAGCAACTATCAACAGATGGAATACATAGGAATCAAATCAAATATATCTAGAGAAAGAGAAGATTGAGAAGTTCAATATCACGTCAGAACAAGGTCAGAGGCTGCAGAACAATAAATTGCTCATATTCAAGTTCAACTTTGAAGCTAAATAAAATTCACCAAAGTATGAACTTAAGTATATCCCACCTGAATTTAGAGACCATCTGAAAAATAGATTTGATGCATTGAACAGCAATGACTGAAGACCAGACAAGTTGTGGGATGACATCAGGACATCATACTTGTAAAAACAAAAGGTCATTTAAAAAACAGCAAGGAAAGAAATGACCAAAATGTACATCAGAAAATCTCTGGAACATGTTCTTGAAAATAGAATAGTTAAAGCAAACAGAAGAATTGTGTAAAAACAGCAAGGAGGCCACATGTTCTGACCTCCTCTAACCCTACAAGGGGAAGGCAGGATTACCAGCAGTAAACCAAGGCCTATTACTGCAAGGCGAGACATGCTGCCTTCCTCCAGCCCTTTCACCAACCGTTCCTCCCAAAGCACCCACCACCTCTCTCCTGGGTTCGATAATTCGCTGCAGTGGCCACACAGAACTCACTGATTATGGGGTTTATTAGGGAAGCACCAGGCTACAATTCAAGTTCAGGAGGAACGCTCAGTCTCTCTCCCAGCCCACCGTCCCTCAGCCAACAATCTCATAGTCTCTTTCCCAGCAGTGCTGGTCCCTCAGTGTCTCACTCAGTGATGCATGTCTCTTGCGCCTCTTTCCCAGCAGCATGTGTCTCTTTCAGGAGCGCATGTCTCTTTCAGCAGCACGTCTTCCTCCACCAGCAGTCAGAGAGAGTTCTGCCTCCAGGAGGCCTCCTTTTGAGCCTGGCAGGGTGGTCAAACTAGCCAATTATAGCATCAGAACTCTAAGCACCTGAGAGAGAGTGGGCACCTCCCAGAACATTGTTTTGTGCCACTCCCAAAAGA